>NC_063337.1:53487195-53546216 GCF_021869965.1 Rhincodon typus
TCCTGCTCCCCTGATGCTGCTTGGCCTGCTGTGTTCATCCAGCTCTATACCTTGTTATCTCAGACTCTGTAGCATCTGCAGTTCCTACTATCTCTGCCAAGAGAGATAATTGGATGCATTGGCCATCATACTCAAATTCTCTAAATTCTAGAAAGGTTCCAGTGGTTTGAAAAAATTCTAAATAAGAAACTATAGACCACTTAGTTTAATGCCTACCATTGCAAAATTGTTGGAATCAACAATTAAGAAAGCAATAAAGGAACATTTGGAAAGTCAAAATACAACCCATCAGAGTCATCACAGTTTCATGAAGGGTAAGTCATGTTTGATTCATTTTCTACAGCTCTTCAAGGATGTAACAAACAAGTGGATAATGGAGGTACTGTAGATGTAGTATATTTGGTTTTCCAGAAGCACTTGATAAGGAGACACACAAAAGGTTAATACACAAGGGAGGATCACGTGATATTAGGGATTACTTATGAGCTCAGAGAGAGAATTAGCTAACCAACAGAAAACAGAGAGGGTGGGATAGGTTGGGCTTTTTTTCTGGTTGGCAAGTTTTAACAAGTGAGGTGACACAGGATTCAGTGCAGAGGGTGTCCTCATACATGAATCGCAGAAAGCCAGTATGTAACTACTGCTGGTAATAAGGAGGACTGATGGGATTTTGGCATTCATTGCTAAAGGAATACAGTATACAAGGAGGGAAGGGTTGTTGCATTGACAAGACCACTCCAAGATCTGGAGTACTGGAGTTTTCGTACCTTACTTGAAGGAGATGTAATTGCATTGAAGGCAGTTCGGAGAATATCTACTAGATTAATTCTAGAAATGAAAGGCTCATTTCACGAGGAAAATTTGAGCAGTTTTGGCCTATACTCACTAGAATTTAGAAGGATTAGAGGAGATCTAATTGAGATATGTAATATACCGGAGGGATTGACAAAATAGTTGGAGAGCAAATGATTCCTCTTGAGGGGCAATCTAGAATGAGAGGTCATGGTTTTAGGCTAAGGGTGGCAGATTTAAAACAGCTGGGGAGGAATAACTTCTCTCAAAGGCTTGTGGATCTGTAGGGTTTACTGTCTCAGAGTGTGGTAAATTCTTTGGAGGAGGAGGAATGTAGAGGAAAAGACAGATTTTTAATTAATAATGGGGTAGAAGTGTTACGGACAGTAAGCAGGAAAGTGGAGTTGAGGCCGAGATGAGATCAGCTATAATTGTATAAAATGAGATGTTGACTCGAGGGTTGAATTGTCTACTCCTGCTCCTAGTTCTCATGTTCTTATGTAAATGTCGTTTGATATTTCCTTGTGGTATTTTCTCCTTAGAACATGAAGCATAGATAAAAGAGAACCTTTTGTCTCATTGAACTTCTGAACAGTGAATACATGCACTTCTAAGAATCCACTTTCATTACATTGCCCATAGGAAGTGAATAGGCACAGGTAAGTCCATAGAGAAAGACACATTTTGATTTTTACCTGACCTACAGAAATAATTAAGTAACGCTCCATCATACAATTTTGATATTAGAAAATGTGTTATTTAATTTGGAACGTTTTAGTTGCACACCTAGAAGGATCCCAGTAGGGCTAATAATCCTAATAAGAGAATTTATCTGCAAAAGCTAAAAGCTTAAGCCTAGAATACATTAAACACACATATACCCATAATAGGCCAATTCTTCAAGAAAAAAGTTATTACATTGACGTGCTTTCAAAAGTACTTAGGTATAGCTTCCATTTGGTAACTATCTATGGAGTCACATTTAAAAAAAAATCCTATACCTCCAGCTTACCCTGACATTAAATATGCTGTTTACATCTTTGACAGCATCATAACTAATAGTATATGGTAGTCAGGCACATCCACTATTCATTGTCTAAATTTATCAAATTACGTGGAATTACTACCTTTCTGTTAATCTTCAAAAATTTGAAATGAAGTATTTGGTTTGCTTATTTGTACTGCATAAACATGTGGTTATGTAATTGTAAAGGTTAAACAGTTGACAATCAATAACCTCTACAATGTATCTCTGAAAAATCAATAATATTTTCAAAATCATAAAGAAGTTATTCAGTTTGTGGATGATACCAAACTAGAAGGGGCAGTGGAATCAATGGGAACAGCTGAGAAATTACATATTGCGCTGGACAAAATATGGAAGTTGACAAGACAATGGCAAATTAAATTTAGTAAGGACAAATCTAATGTACTGCATGTAGAAAATATGAATAGACAACATGAGTATTCTCTGTCATAGCTGATTGAATTTTATTATGTTTGCAGTAGAAATACAAATGTACAAAAACCCCTCCCAAAAATGAATCACTCATCTATCATTAATCGGATTTACTAAAGAAGATTTTTAAGTGTTTCCATTTAAAATACAACCAGTAGCAAAAGCTTTTTCTTAAAAATGATGTTATTACACAGCTATTGCGAGAAGTTATTTCAGGAAAAAATAGCAGAAGGAAGAATGTTATACGAGTCCTCGTAACTTGGGCCAAGATGAGATGTGTTGCAGAATTCGGTGACAGGTATAACATGGCCCATACAGATGTCAGCAGCAATTCATGCCATCTTTTATGCTTTTCAGAAGCTTCTGTAATGCTGGGCATAAAAAAATTCTCTCTCCAAACAAGATTGTTAAAGGGTTAATCATTAAAGGTTAATTGGACATGACAATGAGCAATTGAAGGAAGTGGAAAATTACATGCAAAAGCAGACCTAGTGCAAAAGCAGCCTGTTTTGACAGGAAGCGAACTGCATGACCTTGGCTAGGAGACAGAATATTGTGCAGTTAACACAGGAACACCTGGAGTTATTTTTTTGCACAACAGAATGCCTGGCAAAGTACTGAAAGTATTACAAAATTGTGACACCGCGCTTAACATTAGATTGAGAGGAGTATTAAGATCAGGGACTTTGCTCCACTCATTGGACTTTCACCATCAGACTGGGTTCATGAGTCTAGTGCTATGGAATCTGAGGTAGAACTCCAAGTCCCCTGTTGGCAAAGTTCCCAACATGAAGACAAGGATGTGAGACTCACTGGTTTCAAATAAAGAGGTTTAAGCTAATAGATTCGCTCATTGACTTGTGCGCATATATATATACACACACAAACCAATGAGCGAATCTATTAGCTTAAACCTCTTTATTTGAAAACCAGTGAGTATATATATATATATACATATATATCTATAGAGAGAGAGATAGTAGGAACTGCCGATGCTGGAGAATCTGAGATAACAAAGTGTAGAGCTGGATGAACACAGCAGGCCAAGCAGTATCAGAGGAGCAGGAAAGCTGACGTTTCGGGTCTGGACCCTTCTTTGGAAATGGGGGAGGGGAAGGGGATTCTGAAATAAATAGAAAGAGAGGGGGAGGTGGATGGAAGGTGGATAAAGGAGCTGATAGGTGGAGAGGAGACAGACAGGTCAAAGAGGCAGGGATGGAGCCAGTAAAGGTGAGTGTAGGTGGAGAGTTAGGGTGGGGGGGTTGGTCAGTCAAGGGAAGACGGACAGGTCAAGGAGGTGGGTATGAGGTTGGTAGGTAGGAAGTGGGGGTGGGGCTTGAGGTGGGAGGAGGGGATAGGTGGGAGGAAGGACGGACAGGTTAGGGAGGCGGGGACGACCTGGGCTGGTTTTGGGATGCAGTTGGGGGAGGGGAGATTTTGAAGCTTGTGAAGTCACATTGATACCATTGGGCTGCAGGGTTCCCAAGCAAAATATGAGGTGCTGTTCCTGCAACCTTCGGGTGGCATCGTTGTGGCACTGGAGGAGGCCCAGGATGGACATGTCATCCAAGGAGTGGGAGGGGGAGTTGAAGTGGTTCGCGACTGGGAGGTGCAGTTGTTTGTCGCGAACCAAACGTAGGTGTTCCACAAAGCGGTCTCCAAGCCTCCGCTTGGTTTCCCCGATGTAGGGGAGGCCACATCGAGAACAGTGGATACAGTTGATACATATATATCCCTATATGTACATGTAAAGTGAACCAAGCTAATAAATTTGATATGTATTGAAGTGCACATATCTTCTTGTATTCATTTTGATTGGACTTGAAAGAACCCGTTGTCTACTTGTGATTTAACATTAAAGCTGAGTGACAAGATCCTCACTAAGTTTCAACAAATTAATGGGGATTAATGCCTCATCAACACCTTATTAATGGCATAAATTGCTTCATTAGTATTCAGATTCCCATTTCAACTAACTCGCCAACCGAGACTGACATCAGGTGAACTTGACAAGGAAACAAAACTTAGCTCCACTGCTTTCTCCCAATAACCTCCATGTTGGACACTGAGCACCAACAGCTCAAGACATACTCCATGGGCACCAACCACACACACGCCACATCCACAGTCGATGGCATCCAACATGTGCTAATCTCAAAAAGCTCTCATGATGCAGCTGTGATCCACTTACAAGATGCTGCTGCACTTCAGTGCTGCAGTAACCATGAACTATAATGCTGCAGCAAGGACTCTGCGTGCTCAGGGACACACATTCAGCTAATGGACTGGACCAGGTGGCACCTTTGTCTTACTGTTCAGCACGGACAAAAAATACTCGGAGCGGAGCTCAACAATCCCTCTGTTGGACTCAGAACTGGTTTCATTCTCACCTCTATAGCACCAGATCAGGGCACTTCCCCCCGCCAGGAAGGAACAGAATGGCTACTTCAGTGCGGAGAATGTCCAACAGTTTGCCCACACCACAGGGATACAGGGAGACCTCAGAGAATGGACATTGGGTCCATGAGTTATTCAATAAACTGTCAAAATGGGTTTTAAAATTGCCAGTATTAATGCGCATAGCATTAAATCTACTATGTGATGTTTTTCCACATTGGCTTACCTGGCCAATGTCAAAGCAGACCTCCTGTTTCTGCAGGAGTGCAGGGTATTGTGCCTTAACAGCTTCAGTAAATGCTCGCGCTTATGGGACTACGATTCGGTTAGGGTTGGGGTATTAATTACCATTCCTCCAGCCTGGGTATTCTGCTCTGAGGAGGTAACTTATCCATCTCGGAGGATAAAGAGATGGTGGGTGGGCACCTCCTCGTAGCTGACATTATGTACATAAACATTTCCCTGAGACTAATTAACTTATATGCCCCAGTGATAAAGAGGGAGCAGCTGACCGTCCTGCAGTAACTCTCACTTCTGACAACGTCCAAGCTGGTCATTCTGGCCAGAGACTTCAATTGTATCATTGATGTGGATGAATGATCCAGAGGGACTGACAGCAAACTAGACTCCATGTCCAGATTCCTGATGGAAACGGTTAAAGTCACCAAGCTGCACAATGTCTTCAGCACCCCTGCAGACAATGTACAGCATAGATACACCTGGTTGCAGCCAGACAGGTCTACCTGCTCATGGTTAGACTTCCTGTATGTGTCCTGCACATTCTAAGTCAGATCCAGCAACATCAAGCCAGTGTTTTTCTTTGACCACTACCTCCTGCTGACCGACTGTCAGCGGGCTGGCAAGAGAACATGGAAGCTGAACATGAAACTGGTGTTCCCAGAAAACATTGAGGAGATCAAAAGGGATTACACAGGTTGGAGAACTGTGAAGCCCCTCTTTGATGCTTCAGCGGACTTGTGGGAAACAGTCAAGGGGAACATCAAGAGGTACTTTATACAGAAGAGTATGCAGAACCTACTACTACTGCAGACGATGGGGGTCAATGTCATGGAGGATCTCCAGAAGGTGAAGAGTCAGCAAGCCTCACTCTTCACCTCGGAGGTCTCCAAGATAATACTTAAGTCCAGGCTCCACACCATGGAACAAGATGAGACATGCTCACATTTCTTCTTCCAGAGGTTCACAAGGAGAGCTCTGTGCTCGGCAGCCTGAAGGAAGAAGATGGCTCAGTAACTTAGCAAATCCTTTCATGCCAGACTGTATGACATGAAGCTCACAGGCAGCGTGGTCTCCCAGTTGTTCCTGTCCTCTATCATAGAGGTCTTAGACAACAGCACATGGGAGAGGCTGGACCAACTGTTATCTCTAGATGACCTTACCAAGGCTCTCAAAAAAAGAATATAACTCCCGTAAGTGATGGCTTACTGAAAAAGTTGCATTCAGCTCTGTGGGACTTGATTGGCCAAGACCTGCTGGAGGTGTCACAGATCATAGAATCCCTACAGTGTGGAAACAGGCCCTTAACCCAACAAGTCCACACTGACTCTCAGAGCATTCATACCCCTATAACCCACGTAATCTACACATCCCTGAACACTACGGGCAATTTAGCATGGCTAATCCACCTAGCCTTCACATCTTTGGACCGTGGGAGGAAACCGGAGCACTCGGAGAAAACCCGCGCAGACACGGGGAGAATGTGCAAACTCCACACAGACAGTCACTGAAGAGTGGAATCGAACTCAGGTCTCTGGCGCTGTGGGGCAGCAGTGCTAACCACTGAGCCGCTTCTGACAGGTAGCATGCACAAATCCTTGAGGAAAAGTATCATCACCCTCATCTACAATCGGAAGGGGGAGAGGGAGGAAATTACAATTTGGTGACTATTTTCATTGCTGAATGCAGATTACAAATCCTGTCTAAGGTCATCACCAACCGGGTCAGGTCTGCTCAGGGATTGCAATTCACCCTGACCAAACCTGTCCTGTGCCAGGTAGGACAATCTCTGAGGCAGCCATTCCCAGAAGCGTTCCAAACAGCCATCTCCAGAAGAAGAACTCCAAGAGTTAATTCCAGTGGCTATTTCCAAGTATTTACCTGATAGATCCACTATACATTTTACCGCATCTGCGGACTCAACCCAAACTGAAAAGCCTACGCAGTCCAAAGGCTTCATCGAAGCTCTGGGTATAGTGAGCAGGAACAGCCAGGCTTATTTAAAAAAAACTGTGTTTTCCTCAGTGGTGAGCTGAAACTCCAGAGATCCCAAAGTTCCAACCTAGCGAGCCAGGAGGGGAAGGCAGGTGGTGACAGTGAATTGGGATCCCAAGGGTAGGAAGCCTGATTAAAGTTTCTGTCCTAAAAGCATTTAATCTACCTAATAGTGTATTTAATTGTATTCCTGTCCTCTGTCTAGTTGAATGCATTAATTTCCCTGTTTATTGCATTTACCTATATTCCTTGCGCTATACTTACTTTTTGTATTATAAATAAATGCAGGGATTCTTTTGCCCTGAAACACCTATTCACTGCCTTCTTCATTTCACATTCCCTAAATAAGTGTCTAAAACCAGGGATCTGGAGGTGATTTGAACCAGTTAAAAATCAGAATATTACTGATTGCAAGTCAGGACCCTACAATGTGGAACGTACTCTCCAAAATGGGCTTACAGGAGGAAATCCAGAACTGGATCCGACTGCTCTACACTAACATTGTTATTGCAGTCTCAATCAACGGATGGGAGTCAAAAAGCTTCCCAAACAGATCCAGAGTCAGGTAGGGCTGCTCACTCTCTCCTGTCTTGTTTGTGTGATGTATAGAGTACTTTGTTGAGTCCATCAGGAAGTGATGCCTGGGAGGGGTGACTATTCCAGGCAGTAGATGCCTGCAGGTCAAAGCCTCCCTGTACATGGATGATGTTGCCGTTTTCTGCTCAGATCCACTGTCAGTGCGCAGACTCATGAGCATCTGCAACCAGTTTGAACTGGCCTTGGGAGCCAAGATAAATTGAGGCAAAAGTGAGGTCATGTTCTTTGGGAAGTGGGCCAACCGATCCTTTATCCCCTTCACCAACAGGACAGATTACCTGAAGGTGCTGGGAATATGGTTCGAAGGGGCCAGAGCATGTGCAAAAACTTTGGAGGAGAACATCACCAAGATAAGGCAGAAACTGGGCTTTTGGGAGCACCGCTCCCTCTCCATTGTGGTAAAAACCTGGTCATCAGGTGTGAGGTACTCTCTCTGTTGTTGTATGTGATGCAGGTCTGGCCCATTCCCCAAACCTGCACCTTTGCAATCCCCCAAGTCATTTTCCACTTCATCTGGTGGTCTTAAGATGGACTGTGTCCACAGGGACACCATGTACAAATTTCCGGATAAGGAGGGGGAGGGAAGAACATACCCAACGCTGCCCTCATCCTGAGCCACCTTTGTGTGTGGCCGCATCGCTATGCAAACACCAAGTGGCAGTACGTACTGATGTTATACCTGTCCCTGCTGTTGTGATGGATGGGACTGGCCTTGTTGCTGTGGAATCCTCCAAGTAGTTGAACCGTTCTGTATCACCTGTCCCTTGTGGAGAAAGTTGCAAAGAAAAGCACCTTTGGCAACAAGTCCATCAGGAAGTGGTCAGCACATAGCATCCTCAAGATCCTGTGGGAAAAGAAAAGGGTGGATCCTGTCGGGTTGCTCTCTGTACAGACTGTCAAAGTCATTTGGCAGAATACCTCACTGCCTGAACTTTCCAAAAAGCACCAGGACATCGCTTGGCTGTTGATGAGAAGGGCACTACCTGTGAGATACTTCATGTGTGCCTGGAATCTTGGTACCACCACACTGCACATGAAGCAGATGCGGGGAGGGTAGAGACTGTTACACATCTCATTCTGGAATTTGCCTCTGCAATGGAAGTCTGGAGAAAGATGAGATAACAAGGTGTAGAGCTGGATGAACATAGCAGGCCGAGCAGCATCAGAGGAGCAGGAAGGCTGACATTCTGAAGAAGGGTCTCGACCCGAAACATCAGCTTTCCTGCTCCTCTGATGCTGCTTGGCCTGCTGTGTTCATCCAGCTCTACACCTTGTTATCTCAGATTCTCCAGCATCGGCAGTTCCTACTAGCTCTGGAGAAAGATGCAATGGTTCTTGTCAAGGTTCGTCCCAAGCAGTTCCATGACTCAGGACTTTTGTGCTCTACATTCTGTTCCCTGGGACGCAAATTGTGACAGACGTTGACTGCACCTGGAGGACCTTCAACTGGGTGAAAGATGCTTTTTGGTCTGCCTGAAACTTGTTGGTCTTCCAGGGCAAGTAGTTGACCCCGACTGAGTGTTGCAGACTGGCACATTCCAAGATCCAGGACTACGTGCCGAGGGACACACTAAAGTTTGGGAGCTGAGGCACAGTGGAAAAAGACTACCATGTCAGGACTTTCTGCTGAAGTTAAATGAGGAACCTGTTCAGTTATCGGACCCTCCCAGTGCCTCAAATACATGTAAATATAATCTGGTACGAGGAAGAAATGCCTTTGGTTTGCTCATTGGATAGAGTCAAACTCCAAGGTTTTGTTTCTTCATGTTCTACTGTGCAGAACTGAACTGCTTTAGGGACTATGTTTGTAAATAAAGATGTTTTATGAATAAAGTATATTTTTGAAATAAAAAAAGGACAAAAAAAAACAGGAAGTTGATTGCACTTGTCAGCAATCCTCAGTCAAGTCAAAGGGAGTAGCATTCCCTCAGAGGATTCCAGCCTAGAAAGTCAAGGGCAGCCTTGGATACCAGCCCAGCTCTTGCTTAGGCTGTTCAGGGTCGAAATGCACTTCTTATTAGTGGTGAGGAACTGAATAACAGGCAGCCTGTTAATCCATTTTGAGTCTTTCTGCCCTATTGTGGGCTGTTTGGCTCATTTAATGAGAGAGGGGCAGATATTATGCGAGATGAAAGAGGGTAGTGCAGCTATTATTGTTGGTGCAGATGGGGAGGTATCTCAAGTAAGTGATCAAATAGCGTAGAGGGCATGCATCCTTGGAGGTGTCTGGGGATGGGATGTGTATCAGTGAGTGGGACAAATGTTGCAGGTATTAGTGAGAGTGGTGGAACATGAACCTTGGTGGGAGGTGGGGACTGTAGCAGAGATAGAGTGAGTGAGTAGCATGGGAAAGAAGATGGTGGCACTTGCAGTGGAGTGGAGAACACCATCGACATTGGACATTCCTCCAGATGGCTAAGATTGCCCTCAGACCAGGCTGGCATGTAGAGATGTCGTGGCCTCCACTGCTAGGCCTGCATTGTCCTGCATTGGCACCATTCCATCCAGCAGGACATCCAGGGACCTGACCACAAGTTGGGGCACTGATTTCACCCTGTCTGCCACATCCAGGGCAAATGTCAGCACTGGCACAGTGCAGCTCCAGAATGACAGTGCTTAGCTGGGTGCACAATGGACTTTTAACAATGGTCCGGGTGCAATGGATGCTGGTGGATTCTGGGATATCTGCTCAGTATCAAGTTGTTCTGGGAATGGTGTGTGGTCAAGTTGAGTAGAAGCCAGACACGAGATATGTCATAGGTGTGTGGTAGGTAATTCATGAGGTGGGTTTGGTGAAATAGAGCGATAGAATTCATGAGGCATTTAGGTGACAAACTCCAAAAAACTCAACGCAGCCCAGGCTTAGGCCTAAAAAGGCAAGACTCTGCCCATAGTTATTTGCTAAAATAAGTATATAATTATTTGAAGTGAGGAAAAATGCTACTTATTAACATGGAAATGAAATCAGTCTCTACTATCGTTGCAGACCTGGCTTGCTTGAAGATCTTAATTCTGAAATGAGGGGGTTAGAAAATTTGAAGTCAAGTGAAGCAGTTGCAAAATGTTCTCTAGACAAATAGTTGAAGATTGCTCCAACTGCGTACAGTGCAAAACAGGCTCAGCATTCAATAGAGTGAGTGCAGATTCACTAGACCCTACTGAAAACCCCACTGATTGCAATTATTGAATATTACTAGATTGATGTTCCGTTTCAGCATAAGGGCAGCCTTACAGATTTTCATCGCTGCAATTGTATGTACATGCTGTAATCATTGTGTGGTTATAATATTTATTTTGTAAATAAAGTTAATCTGTCTTTGAAACGGATGCAAGGTGTCCTACAAATTGACTCCCAGAAGTCACATGACTAACCTTGTTACTGCTGTTGGAACTAAACTATACTATCTCAAGAAGAAATCTCAAGAGATCTTTTGAAGTTCAATGAGCACTTCTAACACTAAATAGAAACTCATTGACAATGACTTCTCTGGAGGTGTCTGCCCATCTCATGAAACACTTAACAGAAAAAGAACCAAAAGTTTTTGGCTAAGACAGTTAAAACTTGACTAAAAGACAGAGGAGCCTTTACTTAATTTGTTGATAGCTGAGCCTGTTCTGCTGTGTACCTAGTTGGAATGGCCTTCAATTAATTATCGAGAGAAGCCTTTGCAACTTCTTAATTTAATTTCTACTTTCTGACCCCTTTACTTTGGAATGAAAATCTTGAAGCAAGCCAGGCCTGCAACAGTAGTAAAGACTGATCTCATTTTCATTTTATTTTATAAATAACATGCATCTGCACTTACTTTAACTAATTATACCTATATTTTCACAAATATCTATGGGCTGAGTCTTATTATTTTGGCTAAGTCCAATATGCATCAAGCTTTTTAGAGACTTTGTCGCTGCAAGACCAAGCAAGTTCTCCCCTGAATCTTACAAATCCAACTCATCAAATAGCTCTGTCTTGATCATGGTTCTTTTTTTACCCTTGAATGTATCTTAGTCTTATATTGCAAGTGTTTTTTTTTGTTAAGCGATGTTTTGCTTTGTCTTCTGATATAATTGAACACAGTTCATTAAATAAATATGAAAAATAAGGCTGCTACCAGCTATGGTGACCATGTGACTACTGGCTTGCAGTAAAAGCAAATCTGATTTACCAATGTTCTTTGGGAAAGTAAATCTCCCAATCTCACCTGGTCAGAATTATGCGACTCTGGATCACCAGCAATTTGGTTGAATTTGAACATCCCCTTTAAATGGTCTGCCAAGTCATTCAGTTGACTCAAACCATTATGTTTGCATTGTATTAAGAAAATGCCTGACCACCACCTTCTCAATAAGGAAAAACAATTGAATGTCAGCCTGATCAGCAATACCCTTAATTCGTCAGAAAACTTACGAAAGGGAAAAATTCTTCTAATCCTTTTCTTGCAACTTTAGAAATGTTTTTGGTCTATCAGCCATTAAAGTTCTGTGTCTTTGGTTTTTATGTCTAATCTTGAGAATATTTGCAACAATGAAAATATAAATTTTTATCTCGTATTTATGCTTGATGCTGTTTTCAACTTTTTTTCTGACTATGCAGTTTCATTATGAGGATCAAGGTGTTCAGTTTTAAATTGGTTATTGAATGTTTTGCTTCAATATATAATTATAACATCAACAAATATTAAAAACTAGAGCCATTTTTGATGTGAAATAAGACTGTACATTACACAGCCTTCATGCACCTTCATGATGTTGGAGATTGTGCATTCAGTACAGCTGTATAACATTTTTATCACAGTTAATACTTGCTGGTAGTCAACTAAATCGTTCAGTTTGATTAATATAAATGCATTAAAGATCTACAATCCACCAGAGCTTTAATATATGAAGAAATTCACTTACTATTTTATTCTAGTTATTAGTATTGCCAAATTTAGCCACTGCTAAATGGTTTCCTACAGCTATTTCATCAAAATTTCTTATCTGGAAAAAAACATGTGACATTTTGCCAAATTAAAGTTAAATGATGCACATTGATTTCAATGTAATCCAGGCTGTAAAAAATCTGTACATTTAATAGATGTTCCTCAAGGAAAATATTCAGGTTCACACATAGGTCATTGGACTAAGTTACTCACAAATGTTTCATTTTCTGGCAAAAACTAAAGGTGTCACTATTTGGTGCAGGTATATGCATATTAAAGATTGATGATTGCACTTTATTATTTCTTTGTCTGTTTTATTACTGTTTCCTAACAAGCAAAATGTGAATATTACTTTATAATCTAAAATGAAGCAACCAGTTCATTAAAGGTACACACTGGGAATTATATTTCATTTCTTTTGTAGCAGAGCTGGACTTCATGTTCACTTTTTTTTAACAATGCAAACACCATGCAATTCCTTCGAAACCATACATCATGTTTTCCCACCTATCCCTCTCTCACCAGTGATTGGTCTTAATTTCAACGTTCCTTTTTTGCAATTCTGGATGGAATTAGCATTATTAAAATGGAGCTGGAAAAACATAACCATAAGATGATTTAATTTTTTGAGTGTATTCTACGTCAGTTTTTCCCCCCTGCTGGATTAGTGTGAATTAAAAATCATTCTAAGTTATCATACCCTGCTGATTCAAGGTGGAAAAACAAGCAGCAAATTTTAACTTTACTACGTTAGCACCAGAGGAGACCACGGGGCCTTTTGTATCTGTCTTTGACGCTTTGTTACGTTGGGCTTGAATTTATTGAAAAAAGTAAAAACTTACGAGGAACACATGCCATTAATAATCAATAAATCAGCCTGAAAGTTCAGCATAGCAAATGATAATCCAAGAGTTGAAATCTTCGATTTAATTGCAAAGTGTCCTGCCTGCAGGTGATAAATTGTTATAAAGATTTAAAAATGTGACAGAGCAAGTGGCATTTCAACTAGTAATCTGTGCAAGTCAATGGGTTGAGTTTTACTAGAAATTGGCCAAGTTTGGTGAGTTTCATGTTTTTCTCAAATGTGAGCCCTAGCAAGATTTTTCATTTATTTTCTGAAACCACCTCATTGTCAGTGCATGACACCTCTTCAGCACCATGTTTGTCCTATCTTCCTGATTGCCAGAGGTGGAAGAACTCATCATTGCTGGGATCTCCCAGGATTCCAGATGCCAGCATCATATTTAAAATGCTGTTGCGCACCAGGCTGTTAATCCAATTCCTGTGTCTGAAGGACTGGTGCAAGTTAGCACACCAACTTGCCAACAGCAGCGTGGAGGTCCTGATGGATTGGGTGGTAGAGATGAGGGCCATTCTCTTCCCTCAGAATCAGCAGTGGACTAGTCCCTGCCAGCCTTGCTTGAAGTTGCCACCAAGATTAGCGTGATATTGAAAACAAAAAACGCTAGAGATTATAATGGACTCAAAATGTTAGTTTGCTCTCTCTCCATGGATACTGCCTGACCTGCTGCGATCTCCAGCATTTATTGTTTTCAGTTCAGTTTCCAGCATCTGCAGTAATTTGCTCCTTTAGTATGATATTGCTGGTCCAGAGGAATGCCCAGCAATTTTGCAAGCTCAATGATCTTCTCTGTTCTGCCAGGGGATATGCCACCATCTTCTCTCTGCTACTACACCCAACTCCCACCAAGTCTTATCCTTTACGTTCCCACTATTGCCTGCACGATCTTCCCTCACTCACTGTCACCCAGCTCCCCAATTACAAATCTTACATGCCTTTTGCACTGTCAACTCAATCAATCACTGAGGAAACCTTACCATCTTTATTGCACCAGCAATAACAGTTGTGCTGGCCACATTAATCTTGCTTAATCTCTCCCTTTGTCTTATTGCAGAAAAAATGGCCCCACAATACAGCTGACTAAGTCAGAACTGGTGATGTGTTTCTTTACCCCCATGAGAGGATCCTTGCCCTGTCTGGAGGGGACAGCAACTGTAATTACCATGACCTGGCAGGCAAGCAAGATTCATTGACCATCACTTTGCTGCCCCTCCTATTGCCACCACTGTACACGTATCCTTAACATGCCCAAAGTGCTACCCCTATTTCATAACTTAGTCACTTTTAGTTCTTACATGGGCCAGAGGAATCTGCACAGCACCCACAATCAAGGGAGCAGCCCTCTATGACATTGCCTCTTCTTCCTTTGAGGAAGAAGCCATCGATATCTTTTGTACCGTCCACCAGCTCAGATAATGACATCTCAGTGAGTATGTTCGCTAGATTGGAGCTAGAAGCACACAACAGTGAGCACTTCACTGCTGCATTTCCAGAGCTGGCCGAAGGAGAAACATCCCAGGGCACTGGCACTTGGAAGACTGCCAGAGATTAAGCCCCAGGCAGGAAGGAGTCCCATAGTGCTGTCAATGAACAACTTCATACAAAAGCAAAAGCAGACACGGAAGCAGCAGGCAGGATTGTTGGAGAGACTGGGTAAATGGATTCTATGGTTGGAGGTCTCCACTAACACTGTTTGTATCGTGCTGCTTCTGGCATGTGAATATCTAGATACCTCCTTGGAGAGGTTGGAGTTGTCATGGAGACCTGGGCCCAGTACACTCAGCATCTGCACACAGACCTGTACTCTGTCACTTTAGTCATTGGTGCTCAACTCAAAGAGTAAGGTGACAGGTGATGAGGGACCTTGACCTCACTCCAGGTGCCCCTTTCTCAAAAGTAGAAAGGGCAGTGCCAGCAAGTATCCAGCCACTGGAGGAACCATATCCAGGCCCCACAGAAGTGTCCTCTCAGGATATTCCAGGGGTGGCTAGGCTTCACGCCTTCAATTCTGTGGAAGTTCAAGCTGAAGAGGGTGTACTTATTTTGGGGAAAGACACATTCAACAGGCCTGGGCCTTCTAACCACAAATGTCCCCAGGATTGCCTGAATGTTACACTCAGGCCACGAGGCTGCACAATGGGGCAGGCTCCCTCCAGTGCAGCGGCGGAGCCCAAGAGTGCACCAAGACAAAGTGGGATGATAAGGAGTAAGAAGACTTTCCGAAAGCAAACAGGAGGCACTTCATCATCAATACATTCTCACATTTGTAAATATATGTTCACTTTTCATCATCTGCTTGTGAGAAAATATCTCCAATGACAAGATTGAAGGGACAGAACATGAGTCATCCTTAACACTACACAATGTTTTACACTCCAAAGTGTGAAATGAGCAGCTGCCCCACCACATCCAGGCTATTGAACCTTGGAAGGAATCTGTTACTTTGGAACTGAGACTGAATCTTTCAAGGCCACAAAACATCATTTGAGAATCAGAGCCATTAACAGGATTGGTTTGTATCACTGCATCATTTGGTCAAGAGTGTTCAGGTCCAGGAGTTTTAGTTAGCACAGTAGGTGCACATACGGCATTTTGTTATCATGTTCTTCCACCGGTACTGTGTGAATGTTTGTTTAATGTTGTTGCCATTTGAACTCCCTCCATATTGAATGGAAATGGAGCCCCCTCTCTCAGAGGATGAAACACTTACTGTGCCCACACTGTGTTGCAGTTTGGAGAAGAATTAAAGACAACAGTGGTTGAATTTTATGGAGTGATTTACACACTCAACCTCAGTCTAGGTAATCCCACAAGTTTTCATATTCCCATCTTGGGACTCCCCCATCAACCTCACCAACTTTCATCTTCCCTACGTTCTCTTCAAACCTGTTTATTTAATTGTTCATGTCCATACTTTAACCCAGGCTCCAGGCATTGCTGTGTGTCACCACGCCAGACAATAGTACTGCACTGTCCTCCTCTACCCTCCACTCCCCTCTGCCAGGCTGATACTGACTGTTGGTGATGCTTTCCTCCATGCTTTATTGTCTCTCACTTACATATTGAGATTCATCCCCAGCATCACCATTCTTATTCCTTCTACATTCCCACCAGCTGCCTCCAATCAGACCGAGTGAAGAACAAAGACTTTCTGCCATCACCATCACCAAAGACCACAAGACATCAGTGATTTCTAAGACCATTGCCCCTGCTCCTCTATTTTACAGAACAGCTTTGGGATTTGTAAGAGATAGTGAGAACTGCTGATGCTGGAGTCAGAGATATTACAGTGTGGAGCTGGAGGAACACAGCAGGCCAGGCAGCATCAGAGGAGCCGGAAAACTGACATTTCGGGTCGGGACCCTTCTTCAGAAATGGGGGAGGGGGAAGGGAGCTCTGAAATAAATAGAGAGGAGGGGTGGGGCTGGGGAAGGTAGGTGGGATGGTGATAGGTGAGTGCAGGTAGGTAGTGGTGGGGATTGGTCAGTGAGGTGGGAGGAGCGGTTAGGTGGGAGAGAAGACGGACAGGTCAAGGAGGTGGGGGTGAGGGGGGCTGTGGAAGGTAGGTGGGATAGCGATAGGTGAGTGCAGGTAGCCAATGGTGGGGATTGGTCAGTGAAGTGGGAGGAGCGGATAGGTGGGAGAGAAGACGGATGGGTCAAGGAGGTGGAGATCAGAGGGAGGGTTGGTCATGGGATGAGGCCGGGGTGGGGAATGGGTTTAAAGAGCTCTGATCTGTCATGGGTCATGTATTTCCTTTCTTTGACTAATTAAATAGTGCATCGTTGCTCAACAAATTTCACAAACAGTTTGAAAATTGCTTACAAATGGTTGACTGCCTACATTAGGTAACTGTGCTCATGAACCTCCAAAATCCAACCTTCACTTATGTTCACTTAGACCCAACATCCGTAAGTATTCAATTTCAATTCAGTTTGTTATTAATGTCCCAGATAAAATAAGAACTCTCAAATCTTCATGGCATGAGGAAACAGCTGCTGCACAGATCACATGTGGAAAATATTCTGCAAACTGCACAAACTTGGAATGCAGAATTTTGTGATTTTTTTGTACACCTACTGAGGTAAAAATTAACCAGACAAAACTGATACTTAGAAGAAAATCTGAAGCCTTGAAGGAAAAAACTCTTAACCAAAGTTTTAAAGTTGAACCAGAGCACAGTCCAAGTGTAATAGTGTCCACCACAAGAACTAACACTTGAGGGGAAGCTGAATAAATATGTGATGAAGAAAGGATTAAAAAGATATCCTGGTCACATTAAAGAAAGGTCTAAAGGTCAACTCAAGGGCCACATAAGCAGGCCTGTTGGAGACAGAAAATGAGGAACTACAGACTGTTAGTTTGATGTCAGGAGCAAAGAATATGCAACAAATTATTATAAAGGATATAATTATTGGATAATTAAGAAGTAATTGACTGATTGTGTAGGGTCAACATAGATTTATGAAAGGGAAATTACATTTGACAAAACTGATAGTTTTTTGTGAGAATGTTACTGAAAGAATCAATAGAGGGAAATGATTGGATGCAATATATTTGGATGTTTGAAAAGCTTTTGTTGAAGTCCCACACAGGAGTTAAGTAAACAAAATGGAACTGGGGATGATATATTAGCATGACGGAGGATTGGTTAACAGGCAGAAAGCAGAAAGAGGAAATCAATGCTTAATACTCAGATTCATGGGCTGTGACCAATAGGGTACGGCAAGGATCAGAGCTATGGCCCCAGTTGTTCACAATTTTTATCATTAATCTGTATGTGAGGACCAATTGTAACATTTTCCAAGTTTTCAGATAATGTAAAAGTTGGTGGCAATGTGAGTTGTCAGGAGGATGCAAAGAGGCTTTCAGGAAATTTAGACAAGCTGACTGAGTAGGCAAGAGCAAGGCAGACGTAACATAATGTAAATAAGTGTGAGGCTATTCATGTTGGTCAAAAGCATGGAAATGCAGAATATTTTGAAAATAATGAGAAATTAGAAAGTGTTGATACCCTAAAGTGACAGAATTGTCCTTGTTTATATGTTACTGAAACCGAGCGTGCAGCTGCAGCAAAATAGTATGTCAATCTTTGTCACAAGGTGATTTGCATACAGGAGCAAAGAGGTCTAGCTTCAGTTGTATCGAACACTGAGATAACAAGGTGTAGAGCTGGATGAACACAGCAGGTCAAGCAGCATCAGAGGAGCAGGAAAACTTGATGCTGTTTGATCTGCTGTGTTCATCCAGCTCTACACCTTGTTATCTCAGATTCTCCAGCATCTGCAGTTCCTACTATCTCTGTATCGAACACTGTTTGGATTGCACCTTGAGTGTTGTGGGTGGTTTTGGTTCCTTGCCTAAGGAAGGACATACTTGCAATGTAGGGAGTGCAGAAGTTCACGAGATAGTCATGAGCATTTTTAAGCTACCTTTGGACTGTAAAAGGGCAAAGGCAACCTAGATGAAAATTTCATAGAAGATTTTTGGGATTGTTTCTCAGAACAGTTACCAATAAAAAAGAGGGAAAATATAGAACACAAGATAAAGCTAGCCAGAAATTTTAAAAATACAAGAGTTTCTATAAATAAGAGGAATTTAAGGAATTTAAATTTATGGAAGAGTTAGACAATGAGCTACGCGAAAGACCTCCGTGCTCTCTGTATGAATGACACTGACCTCCCAGTTGCTTGCCATTGCAATAAAAAATCTTACTCTCACTTAACATTTCTGTCTTAGGCTTGCTGCAATGTTTCAAGGAAGCTCAATGCAAACAGGAACAGTACCTTATTTTTTGCTCAGACATTTTTTTTAGCCTCAAGGTCTCAATAATGAATTCAATAACTTAGAAACCGACCAGATTATGTTTGTAATCCATTTTTCTTACATTCTCTTCCATACTTTCCTTCCCATAGTGTTTGTATCTTGTTCACTTCATACTTGGTACAGAACCAGTTCATTGCCTTTCATATCTCAATTTATACCCATTTTATATCTTTTTCTCTTCTACTACTATTAACAACATTTTGTCTTTTGCACTGGACCTCTACACCTCCTCTGTGTTTGTGTTTTTTTATTCACTCATGGATTTGAGTGTCACTGGCTGGCCATCATTTATTGCTGGTCCATAGTTACCCTTGAGAAAGTGGCAGTGCAGTCTATACACTGTAGGTAGACCCATAATGCTGATAGGAAGCGAATTTAGGGTTTTGACCCAGCGATAGTGAAGGAATGGCAATATATTTCCAAGTCAGGATGGTGAATGGTTTGGAGAGGAGCTTGCAGGTGGTGGTGTTCCCATTTACCTGTTACCCTTGCTCTTCTAGGTGGATGTGGTTGTGAGTTTAGATCTTTGGTGAATTTCTGCAGTGCATCTTGTAGATAGTACACACAGCTGCTATTGAGTGACTGTAGTGGAGAGCATGAGTGCTTGTGGATATGGTGCCAATTAATCTATCTTCAAACACTTTTCACTCCTGAAGAAGAGTTATATTGGACTCAAAATGTTAACTTTATTTTTCTGTCCACAGATACTGTCAAACCTGTTGAATTTCTCCAGCATTCTCCATGCTTGCTTCAGATTTCTAGCATCTGCAGTATTTTGCTTTTATGTTTAATTCATTGCCATTTCTCTTCCATGTTTGCACACCTTAATGCAATATTGCTCTGCTCTCCAACAGGATTTCCATTTTAGTTTGCTTTCATACCCCCTTTCTCAGTGGTTGTCTTTGGCTCTGCCTTTTCTCACATGGATTCCAACTGAAGCTCTATCCTTCATGTTTTGTATCCAACCAGGAATACAGGAATGTCAGAGATACAACACTCCTCAGACAACTGCTCTCGCTGCATCCTGAGAGCTACACTCAGTGCCATGCACTGCCGCATGCACAGTGTCAACTTTTCCCTCCATCAGCACTACCTCACACAATCTCAAAGCTGCCCTAGCCACAGTTCCATTTCATTCTTTGTCTCATTTGACAGTTTAACAAGAAACTTTTCCTCTTCTTTCCAGTGGTTAAGAAATGCAAGTTCCAAAATCTCAAGTGCATGATGCCCACCTGGATTCTTCTTTCCCTCCCTTTCCTTCTGACTCCATCCCTTCATCAAAACCCACATCTTGCTGTAACTTCACCATACCCGCTGACCTTGCCTCTCTGATGTTGAACGATTTGCGCTCAGCAAAAGATTTAGCTTTATCCTTTTACGTCCCCACCTCAATGAATTTTGGTCATGACATGACACTAAGTTGTTCTTCCGTTAAAAACACACGATGAACCCTACCCAAACAATTACAGCCATATCAGAGTATTCTTCATTATCAGCAAAGTGATGGACTTCGACAGTGATATCAAGCAGCACTTGCAAAGGAATAACTTGCTTACAGATGTTCAGTTTAATTACACCAGGGCACATGGCTTTTAGCATGATTATGGACTTGGGTCAAACAAGGACAAAAGAGCTCAAGTCCTGAGCTGAGGTGAGAGTGACTACCCTTGACATCAAGGCAGCATTTAACTGAATGTGGCAATTAAGGACGCCCAGCAAAACTAGAGTCAATGAGAATCAGGGGAATATTCTCTGCTTGTTGGAGTCATATTTAACACAAAAAAAAGATAATTTTGGTTGTTAGAGGTCAGTCATCTCAGTTTTAGTCTCTGAGAATGTTCCTCAGGGTAACGTCCCTGGCCTGAACATTTTCAGCTGCTTCATCAATGAGTTTCCTCTATCATAAAGGTCTGAAGTTGGGAATGCTCACTGATGACTGCACATCATTCAGCACCTTGACATACTTCTTCAGGGCTATTTTTGTTAAGATTTGTAGCTCACAAAAGGATAACGTGTCACAAATATTGCACTGGATTTGAAAGATTCATCAATCTAAATGCAGACCTCAGAGTTATAATATATTTGATTTCCCAATTAAGATTGTCTGCTGTGGTTGTATTGGATGTTTCAGTGTTTATGTACCAATATGAGTAAGATCTGCTTAATAAATCTAAATACATTTAACCATAACACTTTAAAAACTTACTGATTATGAATAATATATGTAATAATGATTTATAACTAAATATGTCTCTGATAGATAGAAAAGTGGTGGAATCTGGCATTTCCAAGGCATTATCACCACAAGATTAGTCAGCCTGCAGTTGAAGGCTAGTACGTGAATGTCCTTCATGCCAATGCAAGTAGAAATCATTTGTGAGCTAAGTATTTAACTTTTTTGCTCATGTTGCCTGTGATGTATTGGAAAAAAGTAGCAGGAAACTTCAGGGGAGATAAAAGAGGCAGCTACAGAGATAATGGATGCTTTGGTTATAATTTTCCCAAAAGTCTTGGATTCTGGAGAAGTACCAGAGGATTGGAAAAGTGGCAATATGACACTCCTATTCAAAAAGGGAGGCAGAAAAGCAGCTAACTCTGGGCTGAATAGCCTAACATCTATTGTTGAGAAATTATTGGAATCAGGTATGAAGGGGGTAACAGTAAATCAATTCAAAATCATAATCTAATTAAACAGACTCAGTATATCTTCAGGAAAGGGCAATTCTGTCTGACTAATTTCGAGTTTTTTGAGGAAGTCTCAATCAGAATGACTAGAAAAGAGCCAGCTGATGTGTTGTATTTGGACTTCCAGAAGGATTTCAACAAGATAAGTGTGTTGGATGGGGTATATTGGCATTGATTAAGAATTGACCCATGGACAGGAACCAGTAAGTAAGGATAAGGGGTACTTTTACAGGTTTGTGACCCATGACCAGTGGGGTTCCATGGGGATCAGTGTTGGGAGCGCAACTGTTTACAATATATATATATTAATGATTTAGAGAAAGGAAGTGAATGTATTATAGCCAAATTTGCAGAAGGCACTAAAATAGGTGGAAAAGCAGGTTGTGAGAGGGATATGAACAGTTTACAGAGGGATATTGACAGGTTAAATAAGAGCAAAAAAGTTGACAAATGTAGGAAAATGTGAGGTTGTTCAATTTCAAAGGGATAACAAAAAAACTGAATATTTTTTAAATGGAGAAAAACTGCAGAAAGCTGCAACACAAAGGGACTTGGGGGTACTTGTGCATGAAACACAGAAAGCTAGCACACAGGTGCAGCAGGTAATTGGGAAGGCTAATGGAATGTAGGCCCTTATTTCAGAGCATTAAGAGTGGCGATGCCTTACTGCACCTGAATGAGATGCTGATGAGGCCACATCAGGAGTACTGTGAGCAATTTTGGTCCCTTTATTTAAGGGGAGAAAACATTTAATTGGAGGCAGTTCAGAGAAGGTTCACTAGAATGATCCTTGGTAGGGAGGAGTTGTCTTGTGAGCAAAGGCTAAACAGATTGAAACTCTACTCGCTGGAGTTTAGAAGAATGAGAAGCGATCTCATTGAAACCTACAGGATTCTTAAGGGGTTTGACAGGGTAAATACTGAGAGGATGTCTCCCCTCAAAAGGAGAGTCTAGAACCAGAGCACATTGTCTCAGAATAAAGGGGCATCAATCTAAGACTGATATGAGGACGAACTTCTCTTAATGGGTTGAGAGTTTTTGGAACTCTTTGCCACAGACAGCTGTGGGGGCAGAAACCTTTAGTACATTTAAGGGTGAGATAGATAAATTCTCAATCAAGTTTGCAAGAGCAATCCTGGGGATGAAGGGCTTGTCATATGTGGAGCGGTTGAGGATTCTGGGTCTGTACTCAATGGAGTTTTAAAGGATCAGGGTGATCTGATTGAAACTAACAGAATATTGAAAGGCCTGGAAAGAGTGGATATGAAAAAGATGTTTGCACTCGTAGGAGAGACTAGGGCCCGGGGCACAGCCTGAGATTGAAGGGTTGACCTTTTAGAACTGAGATGAGGAGAAATTTCTTTAGTTAGAGGATGGTGAATCTGTGGAACTCATTGTGGCAGAGGGCTGTGGAGGCAATTCATTGAGTTTATTTAAGACAGAGACATATAGGTTCTTGATTGATAAGGGGATCGGGGTTACACGGAGAAAGCAGGAGATTAGGGGTCATAAACATCAGCCATAATTGAATAGTCGACCACACTCAATGGGCTGAATGGCCTAATTCTGCTTCTGTAACTTTATGGTGTTATAGGCAATGAATTGAAGGTTCTGAGAAAATGCAGGAAAGTAAACATGAAGAATATTGGACCAGCTAGGATCCTGTTAAAAGACAGAGCAGACTTGAGGGTTGCACTGGCTTACTCCTATCTCTATTGTTTATGGTCTTATGGAAAGAGAAAAGTGGTCTTGGATCAATCTATCAATTAATCATGGATGTGACATCAATGCTACAGTCAAGAAAGTACACCAATGCCTCTACTTCCTCAGAATGTCAAGAAATTTGGCATGTCCACATGACACTTACCAATTTCTACAGATGTACCTTAGAAAGCATCCTATCCTCATACATCACAGAGCTTGGTATGGCAACTCTAACGCTCAAGACTGCAAGAAATTACAGGAAGTTGTGAATGCAGCCCTGTCGATCATGAAAACCAGACTTCTTTTCATTGACTCCATCTACACTTCCAGCTGCCTCAGGAAAGCAGCCAACATAATCAAAGACCTCTCCCATCCTGGATATATTCTCTTTCACCCTCTTCCAGAACATGTAAAAGTTTGAAAACACAAACCAACAGATTCAAGAACAGCTTCTTCCCCGCTGTAATCAGACTTATGAAGGGACCTCTTATATATTAGATTTGATCTTTCTCTGCACCTTCTCTGTAGCTGTAAGACTATATTCTGTATTCTGTTCTCTTATCCTAATCTGCTTGTATAAGGTACGATTTGTCTGGTTCGCATGCAGAACAACACTTTTCACTGTATCTCAATGCATATAACAATAATAAATCAAATCAAATCAAAACAAATCATAGGTGGTAGTTTGGGCTCACCATGAATGCCCTCATGAACATTTGATGCTTGCTCATATTCCTGCAATCACATTGCTGATGTAACAGGATTTCAAGCCATAATGAAAGTATCTGCTCCTCCACACATTTAGAAGAGATTAGATTAATAGAGCACACTATATTCAGGAGATGACAGAGAATATTTAAAACAAAATTTCGCAAAAAAAAAAAGCTCTTTGGCAAGTACACTGTGACAAAAGCAGTAGGATACAATTTTTGTGTGAATAACTTTAACAGAAAAGAATTCTATTCAATTATTGCAGAGACCATATGTTGTATAAATAATAGAGGTACTGATACAATGGAAAATATAAAAGACTGAGGTGTTCAAATCAGTAAAGGAAAAGGCAGGAAAGTAGAGTTGAGTATTATCAGATTACCTATTGAATTGCAGAGCAGACTCAAATGAGGTGACAGGCCTACTTCTACTCCTATGACAATGGACTCGGAGCAGATCAAGGACGCACCTTTGGGAGACTGATGTATTCTCGAATGAGCATCATGAAAAACAACGGTGGTTGCAATTTGCATTTTGGAGAAGATGTTGAGAAATAGGGCTGTTGAAAATATCAAAAACTATCAAAAAATAGAGGGAAAAGAAGCACTTTAAAAGCAACAGCTCATCTAAAATACGTCAGAAAATGTCTTGAAAACTATTTTTGCTGCAATGTCAAATAACTGACAATAACATCATTTAATAATTAATATTCTTCAACAAAAGATGGAAAAATTCTTGACATTTCTAGGAAGAGCTATAAGGAGATGATCTATTTCTCCATGGAATGTTTGTATACTATGTTTGTCTGTAGGTCCAGTACCAATAATTATAAATGAAAAGATTAGACTGAAGATCTAAAATTTCACCTTTTTTTTGGATGATGTGAATAAATGTTACAGGGGATTTCCTCAGATAAAATAAGATACAGAATGGCTGCTGGCAGGATGATTCTTGATAGGCAGGGTGACTTTACTTAACTTTGTGCTTTCCTAAGATGTTCTACTCAACCAAACTCTTTAGATTATAATGTCTTCCTTTTCCAGATGCTAATACCCAATGATAAACTTTCAACTGTGATACATATTAGTAATATCAATGCATGATAAGATTGATAGAACAGAATTTATTTTCTGAAGATAAGCTTACCAATTCTTCCTTATCAAATATTAGAGATCTCCACCGTCTTATGCTAATATGCCATTTGATCTTGTGGATCCTTTAGGTGACGTAAAGAAAAAAACTAAAGTATTGTTGAAATTGCACATTTCAAAGGGCTGAGGAAAATCCAGGATTTTTTTTTAAAAGGTGTCATAAAAAGGCAACATGAAGATAAGATGATTCTTGGAAGTTACATGTCTTAAGCTAATTCCTTGAACTTAATTACTGAAGATCATATAACTAGACTAGAGCTGTCAGAAGTTCATTTTTGATTGTATATTGCCTGTGTATCATTTGGGATACAGCGTGCTGAGTGTAAAGCTACCCAGGTTGTTTTTCTTGATCTTATCTTATTCCTTACTCAGCTGCCTTTCGGATGAGGGTGTAGACTGGCTTGCAAAGCCTATGTGTTTGGTTGCAGATGTTTCATCACTGTGCTAGGTGACATCATCAGTTCGCCTCCAGTGAAACGTTGGTGTTCTGTCCCACTTGTTGTTTATATGCCTCGGTTTGCTGGGATGGTTGGTATCACTTCCATGTTCTGTTTTTCAGTGTATCAGGTCCAGTTCAATGTGTTTGTTGAAGGAGTTCCAGTTGGAATGTCAGGCCTCCAGGAATTCCATGGCATGTCTCTATTTGGCTCGTGCTATTATGGATGTATTGTCCCAGTCGAATTTGTGTCCTTCTTTATCCATGTGTATTGAGACCAGTGGGAATTGGTCGTGTCTTTTGGTGGCTAGTTGGTGTTTGTGTATCCCTATTGTCATTTTTCTTCCAGTTTGGCCCATGTAATGTTTCACAGTCCTTGCATGGTATTTTATATATTACATTAAGTTTATTGGTTGTGGGTATGGGGTCCTTTACATTTGTCAGTAGCTGTTGTAGGGCGGTTGTCGGTTTGTGGGCTATCCTGATACCTAGGGGTCTGAGTAGTCTTGTGGTCATCTCTGATATGTCTCTGATGTACAGTAGGGTGACTAGTGTGTCTGGCCTTGTTTGTGTCTTCTTGTTGTAGTCTGTTGCGGAGGTAACGGCAGATTGTGCTTTACGGGTATCCGTTTCTTTTAAAATCTCTGTATGTAGGTGTTCTTGTTCTGCTTTGCGCAATTCCAGGTTGCTGCAGTGTGTTTTGGCTCATTTGAATAATGTCCTGATGCAGCTCTGTTTATGGGTATTGGGGTGGTTGCTGGTCTAACTAAGTATTTGGTCTGTATGTATGGTCTTTCTGTATGCGCTAGTCTGGAGTTCCCCATTGTTCTTACATTCCACTATTACCTTCAGGAAAGGTATGTTGCTTATTGCTCTTTTCTTCTTTTGTGAATTTTATTCCAGTGAGGATGTTGTTTATATGTTAGTGAGTTTCTTCTAGTCTTGTGTGTTTGATAATCACGAAGGTGTCATCTACATAGCGGACCCAGAATTTAGGTTGTATAGTGGGGTGCACTGTTCATTCTAACTTTTGCACTACTGCTTCTACTTCTACTTCTGAAGAAGGATCCTGACCCGAGACTTCAGCTTTCCTGCTTCTCTGATGCTGCCTGGCCTGCTGTGTTCCTCCAGCTCCACACCTTGATATCTGCTTCTACAATCAGTCCTGATATTGGGGATCCTATTGGTTTTCCATTGATTTGTTTGAATATACGGTCATTGAAGGTGAAATGGGTTGTGAGGCACAGATCCAGTAGTTTCAGGGTGCTGTCCTTGTTGATGCTGTTGGTGTCGTGGGGTACCTGCCTTCCTGATTCATCCAGCAGTGTGGCAATTGTCTCTTTGGCTAGGTCAATGTTTATGGATATAAATAGTGCTGTTATGTTGAAGGATACCATTACCTCATCCTCTTCTATCCTGGTGTCCTTGATGATGTTGAGGAATTTTTGGGAGGAGTGGATGCAGTGGGTTGTGTTGTCAACCAAGTATTTCAGTTTGTGTTGTAGTTCTTTGGCTAGTTTACATGTTGGCGTGCCTGGTAGTGAGACAATAGGTCTGAGGGGGACCCCTAGCTTGTGTATTTTAGGGAGTCAATAGAAGCAGGGTGTGTTGGATCCCTCTGGCTTCATTTTTGGGTAGTCTGTCTTGCTGATGTCTCCTGAGCTGTGTAATTTTTTCAGGGCTGTTGTGATCCGGTTCACTGACTGTGGTGTTGGGTCTATCGCCGTCTGTTAGTAGGTGTCGGTATGTGCTAGTAATGTGTTAGCTTTCTCGATGTATTGAGCTCTATTAAGGATTACTGTCATGCGTCCTTTGTCCACTGGTAGGATTATGATGTTTCTGTCTGCCTTGAGTCTATCCAGGACTTTCTTCTCTTGTGTTGAATGTGTTCCACTTTCCTTTTCTGCTCAGTGTTGTGACTATTGTCTGTCTGATGGTCTGTTGTATTTCTTCCATGAGTCCTTTGCTCTTTAGCAATTCCAGTGCAGCCAGGAAGTCAGTATTTTTGGCGTCTCTGTAGTTATAATTCAGTCCGCAAAGGAGGACAGTCTTCTCAGTGTCTGTAAGTGGTCAGTCTGAGATGTTTTCAGTCTATGTTTCTCTGTTGTCCGTGTCATTGTTATGAGTGAGTTTGGATAGTTTGTCTTGTATGGCTATTCTTTTCTTGGTTCCGGTCTTTCGTTGTTGTATGGTGATGGGTTGTTCCATTGTGATTGTCCGTTCTTTGTTGGTTGCATTGGAGTACAAAGTTTTTTGGCGCATAATTTCCCGCTTGTATTTGTGGAGGTGTTGTGGGCATCGTTGATCATAATCCTTATCTTTCTGTGGCTGTTCTGTGCAGCTTTTCTTCCAGTTTGGCCTATTTAATGTTTCTCACAGTCCTTGCATGGTATTTTATATACTACATTAGTTTTATTGGTTGTGGGTATGGGATCCTTTACATTTGTCAGTAGCTGTTGTAGGGTGATTGTCGGTTTGTGGGCTACCCTGATACCTAGGGGTCTGAGTAGTCTTGCGCTCATCTCTGATATGTCTCTGATGTACGGTAGGGTGACTAGTGTGTCTGGCCGTGTTTGTGTCTTCTTGTTGTAGTCTGTTGCGGAGGTAACGGTGCATTGTGCTTTTTGGGTATCCGTTCCTTTTAAAAACTCCGTATGAAAGTGCTCCTGTTTTGCTTTGCACAATTCCAGGTTGCTGCAGTGTGTTGTGTCTCATTTGAATAACGTCCTGATGCAGCTCTGTTTATGGGTGTTGGGGTGGTTGCTGGTGTAATTAAGTATCTGGTCCGTATGTGTTGTCTTTCTGCATTCGCTAGTCTGGAGTTCCCCGTTGTTCTTACATTCCACCAATACATCCAGGAAGGGTCATCGGTTGTTGTTCTCGTCTTCTTTTGTGAATTTTATTCTGGTGAGAATGTTGTTTATATGTCGGTGGGTTTCTTCGAATCTTGTGTGTTTGATGATCACAAAGGTGTCATTTACAAACCCAAAAAGCATAGATCCAGTAGTTTCAGGGTGCTGTCCTTGTTGATGCTACTGAAACTGCTAATTTTTGACACTGGGGTCTGGTATAGGTGCAAATTCTTTAAAGTGATTGTCTAGTGCACTACTGCTGAATGTGGCAGACAAATTGAAGTTAAACACTTGACCAGAAGCTAGGAAAACTGAAATTCAGTCGCTGGAAATTTGATATTTTAAATGAGAGAGCCAGGGGGATGAGTAGATCGGAGGAAGATAAGGTCACACTGGCACAGTGTCACTTGGAAAGGAAGATGTCAAAGCTAGACTTTCCGAAAAAGAGGAAAAAGAAAGAACACTTAAGAAACTTGTATTTCAAATAGAACAAGAAATGTAAGAAAGAAAGAGAGAAAAGTAATGAAAAAGACTATTCTAATGAAAATATCTTGAATTAAAGGATAGGACACCCCAGGCTCCTATGCAATTTCTGATGGTGTAAGATCCAACTCAAGAATAAGACCCAGTAGAAATCTGCTTAAATTAGTGCAAGTACTCCTGACATTTGATGAAATGATCATAGAGATAGTCTTTAATTTATTTTGCAAAGCTACCTAAACAGATGAGGTGGCCAAATAAAAACTGGACACTGATCATGCAAAGCAGGCTTACTGGCAGAGCACATTAATTTTATTTTATGCTTTGAAGAGGTTTCTGCATATTATCATATAGGGAAAAGAGGCTATTCTTGGCGTGTATGAATTGCTCTCTAAGACCTACAGGCAGAAATTTCAATGTATCCAGAAGCAGCCAGGGCAGACATATGGAATTTGAATGCTTCAAGTGAACTAGCTCTGATATTTGCATGCCGGTGCTAAAGGTAGAGGTCTCAGATGAGACCCTGATGGAAATAATTCTCCGAGAGAAATTTAAAAATTCACTTTCACTGTTATTAAGAAACTACATAGAAAATCAGAGAGTTTCAACAGCAAGACAGATGATATGACTGACGATTACAGGTTGTCCGCAAGCCCAAATCCTTTTTAATCTCTCTTTCTTACTTGAAAAGGATAGTGTAGTTATTGTAATGAGGTCAGCCAGGTGGACCTCATAGAAAAGGAGTTTCCTGGCTGGGGCTGTTAAACTGGTCCAATCAGGAAGCCCTGGCTGACATATAAGAACAGGAGTGTCAGGCACTCTGAGGAAGCTGGATCAGTGTCAAGAACTCTCCATGTGTAAATAACGGTGAAGAGATACCAGCCTTTGTGACATTATTTCAGATTGAAGGTGAAAGGGTGAAAGAAAACTAAGTAGTCAGGAATAAGAAGGGATAGCTGGGAACTTCTCAAAATTTCTTCCCAAGGCCAGGTAGGAAAGTCCTGAGTTTGGAATCGATATCCCAAAGCCTAATTGTTTTAATTGCCACAAAGCAGAACATCGATTTGAGGATCACTATAAGTTGCAAGGCAAACTCATGGAATTCCTAGGTACACAAAGTCGACAAGAAAAATGGGCCTACTTGAGACTACAACAGGCCTATCTGTAGTTCTGTGGACTGCAACTGTAAAGCCAAATACAGACAGCACAATGGCTGCTCTGTCAAACACATCTCACTGACTGGGGGAGCAGACTCAGGCCATAGAGCCTAATTTTGCTTCTATATCTGATGGTGAAGTGCAGCAGCATAAACATTAACGAGTGGGAAGGGTTTGTTACCAATAGTACAAAATGGTAACAACTCGTTCATCAAACTGCAAATCAAACTTTTGTTTAAATGGCTCAATGCTAAAAGCAGAAGTGACAGAAAAGGCAAGAAAAGAATGCAAAACCTGAACTCCAGACACAACCTTTTGTCAAATTCTGGCCCATATGCCCAAAATCTGGGCCAAGAATTGGTCTGCTTAGTCGCATGAAGATACAAAGCAGAAATCCACACCCGAGTAGATGTCATCCTTAAATCAAGGGACAGGCATTACAAATAATGTTTTCAAATAATGATTGAGGATGGCACAGACCAAAGTAATAGGGGAAAAGAAGCTAGTTTTGTGATAAAAGGGAAGAATGAACTGGAATGACTTTTAGACAAAGAGAAGTCAGTGAGAAATAATGAAAATCAGCGATCAACAATGTTCAAGGGGATGTTCAAGAAAGAAGGATCCTGACCCGAAACATCAGCTTTTCTGCTCCTTTGATGCTGCCTGGCCTGCTGTGTTCCTCCAGCTCCACACTGTGTTATCTCTGACTCTAGTGTCGGGAGTTCTTACTATCTCTGAATGTTCAAGGGAATATGTTCCACAACCAACAATGACTAACCATAGATGAATAAATTGATCAGGGTACCACCTGAAATGGAATAAAAAGGTACGCCCTAAATATATAAACAATAGAAGAGAGAACTAGATAAGGGATATGAGAGGGTTAGGAATGTAGTAAAACAATTAGTAACACAAAGAAGGACATAAAACAAAAGAAGCTATGGAAATGCAAATGGATATCTAAATACTGCATTAATGTAAAATAAATTTCTGACTTGGCCATTCTTTCAAGCAATGAATTTCAGGCTCCCTTGGCTCTCTGGTTATAAAAGATGTCCTGAACTCTCTCCTCTTCGTCTTCCAACTGTTAAATTAAATCTAAGCCCCTGGTTATTGACCTCTCTACTAATGGAAAAATACATTACTATCAGATCCCCTCTCAGCTTTGTGGATCCAAGGAAAACACTCCCCGCCTATCTAGACTTTCTTCATATCACAGAGCCTCCAGTGCAAACAGCGTCTTGGTAAATCTTGTCATACTCTCGGATGTGATCACATCCTTCCTGTAATGTGGTGAATGGAACTGCATGCAATGCTCCCATTGTGGCCTAACCAGTGTTTTACACAGTTCCAGCACAACCTCTCCACTCTTCCTTAGATAATAAAGGCAAGTAGTCCTTCTCAAATATTTATCTTTCTTCCTTGAATTCATCTGGGATTTGTTGATATGAACACTAATATCCCTCTGATCATCAGTAATTTCCAGGGCCTTGGCTTTTATAGTGTAATTCTTACCTTATGAGCCCTCACCAAGCGTATGATCTCACAGTTTTCCAGGTGGAATTCTGTTTGGCACTGCTCTGCTGACCTGACTAATCTGTCAATATCCTTTTGTAGTTTACAGCTATCCTCCTTGCTATTGACCACTCTATCAATTTTCATGTCACCCATGATCATCTTGGTCATACCCCCTATATTTAAGTCCATATCATTAGTGTACAATACAAACATCAAGGGCCCTAGCACCAAGCCCTTGGAACACCACTGGAAACAGGCTGACAGTGACAGAAACACCTTTCTGCCATCACCCTCTGTATCTTGCCTATCAGCCAATTTTGGATTTAATGTGTCTCTTGGATCCCATGGGGCCCCACTTTCTTGACCAATCTGCCATGAGAGACCTCATCAAAAAATATTGTTAGTCTCCATGTAGGCCACATTGAAAGTAACTTGACAACACTTCTGGTTATCTCCTTAAAAAAAGATCAAATTTGTTAAACACAACCTTCTCTTAACAATTCCATGCTGATTATCCCACATTAATTGTGTCTCCCTAAGTTCAGATATATTCTGTCTCAGAATTATTCCTAATAACCTCCCCATCACTAAAGTTATACTGACTGACCTGTAATTTCCTGCTCTATCCCTGCCTCAGTCTTTTTAGCTAGGGGACAAAGACAGCTGTCCTGCAGTTTGCTCCTCATCAACCCAATAGTGAGTGTAGTCTCAATTACGTCAATTACTACTTCTGGTAGCGTATTCAACATTCTGACTGCGCACAGGATAAGGGAGCTTCCCCAGATTCTTATTGCATCTAATTTTAGATTCCTTCACTGATAGAAATGTTTTCTCAGTGTCTCCTGTGGGTGAGATCCTCCCGATTAATAATACTTATTGTATTATATTAGCAGCAGCAGAAAGATGAGGCCCTTGAGTGGACATTAATTGCCCACTTAAGGGCCTCAATTAGTGGCAGGAGCAGAGTGGACATTCATGGGCCTTCCTAGCATTGGCTTAATTGCATGGAGTCATGAGAGGGGTGGAGCGATTGTAGAGTCACTGATACTACTTCTTTTTCGAAGTTACTTTTAATATAAACGTATCAAATAACTGGTCAATGTTATGCTTTAGAAAAAGGAGATTGAACAAGTTCAGGAACTACAAACCAGATGTCAGAGGCAGGAAAGACGATGAAATTCTTACCTCAAGATGAAATTCAAAATCATCACAAATGAAACCATAATAGAGGAGTCAGCATTGATTTCAAATGGGAAGTTGACCAACTTTATTGATTTACTTAAAGTACTAAGAGAAAAAATAGATACAAGAATGCATTTGTTACCATATATTTGGATTTTTGAAAGGCCTTTGATAGCATACTATACAGTTGACTTTTGCCTAAATTTACAGTGTGTAGAGTCAAGGAGCTAGTATAAGAATATATACTTGGTGGGCACACATCTCTCCAATGAATGTGGCATTGTCAAGAACTGGAGCATTATGGCATAGCCTTCCTGATTGAATAGGGAGCTCTTTAACTAGTCCGCACATGGATACAGTATTGTCAACTAATGATGGGCTTCATCAATGAACAGCTTCCTCCACTGTAAAATAGCGCATGATTTCATGCAATGAACAGTTTCCCCCACTGTTAAATAACATGTGGTTTATTTCAGTCAATAGGCATTTGAATTTTAATTATAGCTGAATGAAAAAGAGAGTGAAGTTCAGCTTCAGTTGTACTGTCAGGAATGGCATGCTGTTGACACAATTCTTGTCTTAACTTCATTCTTGAAATGTCTGGTCCTAAAGTTTTTACTGCACATTTTAGTCCTAGATTCTCAAACCACCCGAAGCAGTTTATCCAAGCTGACCCTATCTGTCCTCCTTAATATCTTACAAACTTTAATCATCTTTGCATTTTAAATTCTAGGGAAGCCAATCTGAATTTATTGACCTCTTTCTGTATTTTATCTATTGGTATCCAGGTTTCAATCAGGTAAATCTCTGCTGCACTCCCTCAAAGGCTAATATTCCATTCCTAAGGTGGCAAAAACTTCTCTTGGTGCTCCAGTTGTGAACCAATCGGGTTTTGCATCACTGAAGCATGATTTCTTTCCCCTTGTGTTATGTTTTTCTTCATTAGAAAAGTCAGCATAGGCCTTTTAAATTATTTTTGCAGCTTTTCATAGCTTTGGATCCATAGTGATGGCCAGTGTCTGTGTGGAACCCATTCCCCAGTGAGTGTCAATGTTGTTGGCAATTATTCTGGTAGAATGATGCTTTAAGTTTGCCTGGAACAGATTCTGTTCTTATGAAGAAAATCTAGGAAAGGAATAAAGGATAGCTCAGGTTTAATTGACAATACAATGCCTTTTCAGAATTTGCTGTCTGCCAATGGAACAAACACCTTGCTATTCCTTCTACAAATCACAGATTTCATTTGAGTAATTGTCTTCAATCTATTCAGGTTGAGACAATCACTTACTCTGCAGGTTAGCAAAGAAGAAAGGAATAAAATACTTGCCAAGGAGTTTGTTCTTTACTGATAATTCTGCTGAAAAACCTGTAATGTAGATGATTAAAACCAATTGACTCTCCTTCCAATTTTTTTGAATAATATGACTTTAGGCCATCCTGCCAGATATTCATCTGTTGTCAACCATGGTACAGAATTTATGTAAACAATGATCCTTATGAGTTGCTACTGCCATTAATTAAAATGTACCTTCTATGAAAAAAATTACCTTTCAAGCAAATTTACTTCTGTTGCAGATGTCTACTGCGGCTGCAGATATGCAGATGATGAGAAAGAAAAATAACTTTTTCTTTGTGTTGTGTAATATGATGAATACTCAGCAGGCCAATAACCTTTGCTTAACTCCTGGACTACAAAGCGTAAAGGTCTTTTAAAAGGAGGGTAAATGACAGTTGAGGGCCTTACCAGTCCATGAAGATATTAAGAAAAGCAAAAATGTTCCTCTGAATAACAGATTATAGGAACATTAAGCAACAACTACTGTAATGAGAACCATTTAAGCAGTAATGCTGCAGAGATGCTATGTCCAGCTGGCAGACTGATCTGCTCATTGAGAGAGTAGAATATCAAACAGAGGAGCTATACCACAAATCATGTAATCTTATATTACAATGTTGCTGAGGAAGTATCAGTTTATTGCGGTAAAGAATGCACACGGACGCTTTCTTTCATTGGGCGAGGTACTGAATACATTAAAAAAAATCAGCTGTACAAGACATTGACATTGGTAAGGCCGCATTTGGAGTACTATGTACAATTCTGGTCACCCTGCTATAGAAAAGATATCAATAGACTGGAAAGGTTATAAAAAAGCTTTACAAGAATGTTACTGAGACTGGAAGTTTTGAGTTATAATGAGAGGCTTGATAGGCTGGGACGTATTTGTCGCTGGAGTATAGGAAGTTGAGGAGTGACCGTATCAAAGTTTATAAAATCACAAGGGGCACAAATAAGGTGAATAGCCGAAGTCTTTTCCCGAGTGTTGGAAATTCCAAAACTTGAGGGCATAGGCTTAAGGTGAGAGGGGAAAGATTTAAAAGGGATCCGAGGGGCAGCATTTTCATAAAGGGTGGCGCGTATCTGGAACAAGCTGCCAGAGGAAGTAGTAGAGGTGGGTACAATTACAACATTTAAAAGACATTTGGACAGGTACATGGATAAGAAATGTGTAGAGGGACATTTAGCAGGCAAATGAGACTAGTTCAATTTTGGAAAGCTGGTCAGCACAGACGAGTTGGGCCAAACAGCCTGTTTCCATACAGCGTACCCCTATGACTATAGATACAATGCTTGAATAATAAAAGACACTGGTTAGGCCACAGCTGGAGTTTTGTGTACAGTTCTGGTTACCATAAAACTTAAAGGGCAATTTACTTACGGACAAAGTACAGAGGAAATTTACAAGAATGTTGCCAGGGCTTGAAAATTCCAGGTACATGGAAGGATTGAATAGGCGATGGTTATTTTCCTTAGAATAGGGGATTCTGAGGGGTGACTTAATTGAGTTGTGCAGAATGTCGAGGGACTTAGACAGAGAGCACAGGGAAAGAGAGGTCAATTATCGGGTGGTGTGGATTTAAGACGATTGGTAGAACGTTTAGACAGCATGAGGAAATACATTTTACACAAAGGGTGGAGGTGCCTGGAGTTCACTGCCCAGTTTGTGGTTGAGGCCAAAACTCTCAACTGCCTTAAAAGGAACCTGGACCTGCACCTCAAGCACTGTAGCTTGTAAAGCTATGGAACAGGTACTGATAAATGGAATTAGAATGGGTACAGTTTATTCAGTTGGCGACGATGTGATAAAATGAATGGCCTCTTCCTTTGCTGAGGCTTTCCTATGATGTTATGAACATCACTATACATAAAACGGCTGTGGGGCAGTCAGTGTTTTGATGGGCCGGTGGGGGTGGGGAATAGATCTCCCCATAAAATCTAATCTATGACTACAAGCTGATCAAGATTGGGAATTAAGTAATCCAAGGTACACAGCATTTCAAGTAGACAAAATGAAATTCAAAAGCATTAATAGCCTCAGTAGTAAAGGATGACATAAGTACATCAATGAGAAGTGTTCTTGACTCAGAAAATTAGGAAGTAGAATCAATGTGGGCAGTGATGAGAAATAGCAAGGCTCAGAAGACATTGGTGGAAGTAGTTATAAGGAAGCTAGCAGAAATTATACGACTGAACAATACATTAATTTTAAAAAATTGAAGGCTGTAAGACAAACAATGAAGTAATTAGGAGTGGGGAGCAAGGATTTCACTCTTCATAGATACTAGCTCATCAAATCTTCAAAGGTAGGTTAGAAGATTAGTTTGTAAAATGTATCATAAAATAAAATCATGAGGTACATAGATAAGGTGAGTCACCAAGATCTTTTCCCCAGGGTAGGGGTATCCAAAACTAAAGGGCATAGGTTCAAAGTGAGAGGAGAATGATTTACAAGGGACCTGAGGGGCACCTTTTTCACACACAGGGTGGCATGTATGTGTAACAAACAGCCAGAGGAAGTGGTAGAGGTGAACAATACATTCGGAAACCAAATAGGAAAAGTAATTTTAGATTCAGTATTTTGGAATCAGGCATGGTTAATTAATAATCTCATAGCAAAACAGCCATTGGGGAAAGTGTTCATTATATAATTGAATTCCATATGAAGTTTAAAAGTAACATTTTCCAATCACAAGCAGAAAATGCAATTTAAACATAGCCTATTACAGAGGTATGAAGGATGAGTTGTTTAATTTATCAGGTAATTAGACTAAAAGGTATTATAGGAACTAAAAAGTGGGAAGTATTTCAAGAAATAATTTAAAATGTTCAACAAGAATACCTTCCAATAAAAAAGACAAAAACAGGACTCAATAGCCTAAGATTCTAAATGGGATAGCTGTGGATACAGTGGAAATGCTGGTTATGAGTTTCCAATATTTCCTAGATTCTAGAATGGTGTGAACAGATAGGAAGTCAGCAAATATAGCAAGATTATTCAAGAAAGAAGGGAGAGAGAACACAGAAAAGTATAGACAACTTAATCAGAGATTAGTTGTTGGGAAAGTGCTGGATTGCATTTTAAGATAGTCTGAACAATACACATAGAAAATTACAATATGATCAAAGTAACCAAGTTTGTATTAAAAGGAAATGGTATTTCATAAATTTAGTAGAGTTTTTGACCATGTAATAATTAGGGCAGATGAAGGGGAACTGGGAATGTAGCATACTTAGATTTTGAAAAGACACTTGCAAAAGTGCCATACAAAAAAATGGCAAGATAAAGGTGCATGGAGTTTGAAGTAATATATTAACATAGAGAGGTGATTATTTAACTGTTACAAAGCATAGAGTGGGGATAAGTAGGACATTTTCAAGGTTGTTTGCTATAACTAGTGCTGTACCATTAGGAACAATACTGGAACCTCACTTACTTTGTCTTATTCATTCAGGGGAAGTGAGTTTATTGGCTTGGGCAGCATTTATTGCCTATCTCTAATACCCTTGAGAAGGTGAAGGTGGATGTAACTCTAAATGCTGGTGCTTTGCACAAAGACCAAAGAAAGATAGCACACGGGAAGAGTATGTAATTCGGAAGGCCGACAGCATCGTGGCCTCATTACAAGGGGATTGAAATGTAATAATAAAATAATTTGAACTGAATTGGACAGCTAAATAGGTTTCTGGTAAGAACACACCCTAAATGCTGCTGCAGAGCTTTGAGAAACAACTACTCAGGATGGAGTTAGTAATCACATGGTGACAAGTCGGTTGATTTGGAAGAAACAGCACAGATTTCTAAAGGGAAACCATGTTTGACTAAATTGATGAAGTTTTTTGAAGATTAAACAGAAAACATCTATGAGGGTAATGCTGTCCCCAGAGACTGGGGACCCATGCCTTGAGAGATTTTACAGCATGGCAAGAGGCCCTTAAGCCCTTTGTGTCATTTTCCGAATACATATCAATGACATACAATTTGATATTAATTTAAAATACAGATGGAGGGTGAGAAGGTAAAATCCAATACCAGTGTTTCATTGTTAAACAAAGGAAACTACAATGGGATAAGGAAGGATTTGGTTAAAGTAGACCAGGAGCAAAGACTATATGGTGGGATAATATAGGAACAGTGGAGGACTTTCAAAGCAATTTTTTAAAATGTTCAGCAAAAGTATACACCAGTGAAAATAAATGACTGTAGGAAAAGGGATAATCAGCCATGGATAACTAAGGCAATAAGGGAGGGCATCAAATTGAAAGCTAATGCATACAAAGTGGCAAAGATTAGTGGGAAACTAGACGATTGGGAAATCTTTAAAGATCAACAGAAAGCCATGATAAAAGCTATAAAGTAAAGTAAGATAGGTTATGAGAGTAAGCTAGGTTGAAACATAAAAACAGATAACAAATGTTTCTACAAATATAAAGAACGTTAAAGAGTAGCTAAAGTGAACATGGTCCTTTCAAGGATGAGAAGGAGGATTTAATAATGGGAAATGAGAAGTTGGCCGATGTGTTAAAACATGTATTTTATGTTGGTCTTCACAGCAGAAGACGCAAATAACATGCCAGTAATTGATGACAAGGAGGCTATTGCAGGCAAGAGCCTAGAAAGAATTATTATCACTAAAAATCACTACAGTCAAGAAGGCACAACAACGCCTCTTCTATTTCAGGCAGCTCAGGAAGTTTGGCATGTCCATAAGGTTGCTCACCAACATCTACAGATGCACCACTGAAAGCATATTGTCCGGGTGCATAATGGCCTGGTATGGTAACTGCTCTGCCCAGGACTGTAAGAAACTACAGAAGATGGTGTGCACAGGCCAGACCATCAAGGAAGCCAAACTTCCGTCCGTGGATTCTATTTATACAGCTCGCTGCTGCAGAGAGGCAGTCAACAGCATCAAAGACCCATCACATCCCGGTAATGACCTCCTACAACCTCTTCCATCAGGCAGAAGCTACAGAAGCCTGAACACACACACGAGCAGGTTCAGGAACAGCTTCTTTCCAGCTGTTATCAGACTGTTGAAATGGATTCTAGCTTCAAATAATGTAACCTGTGTGCCTCTAAGTCTTTTTGATATATACACACTTTGCTTGCTGTAATCTGCTTGTACCCTCGTAAACAAAGCTTTTCATTGTATTTCAGTACAATAAAACATTCAATTCAAATCAAACCAAACTGGGCAAGCTAATGGGGCTAAAGGTAGACCCTAATGAAATGCATCCCAGTATACTAAATGAGATGGTGGGGGAAATAGCAAATGCGCTTGTGGTAATTTGCCAAAATTTGCTGGACTCTGGGACAGTTCTGTCAGATTGGCAAACAGCGAATGTGACGCCATTTTTAAAAAAATGTAGGTAGACAAAAAGTAGGTAACTATAGGCCCATTCGCTTGACTTCGGTAGTGAGGAAAATGCTTGAATCTATCATAAAGGAAGAAATAGCAAGGCATCTGGATAGAAATTGTCCCATTGGGCAGACACAGCATGGGTTCATGAAAGGCAGATCATGTTTAACTAATTTATTGGAATTCTTTGAGGATGTTATGAGCACAGTGGACAACAGGGAACTGGTGGATGTGGTGTATTTGGATTTCCAGACGGCATTAGACAAGGTGCTACACAAAAGGTTACCACATAAGATAAAAGTGCACAGCATTACGGGTCATGTATTAGCATGGATAGAGGATTGAATAACTAACAGAAAGCAAAGCGTGGGGATAAATGGGTGTTTTTCTGGTTGGATATCAGTGGCTAGTAGTGTATCCTCAGGGATCAGTGTTGGGACCACAATTGTTTACAATTTACATTGATGATTTGGAGTTGGGGACCAAATGTAGTATGTAAAAGTTTGCAGATAACAGTAAAATGAATGGTAGAACAAAGTGTGAAGAGAACACTGAAAGTCTGCAGAGATATATAGATAGATTAAGTAAGTGGGCAAGGGTCTGGCAGATGGGGCATAATGTTGGTGAATGTGAGGTCATCCATTTTGGTAGGAATAACAGCAAAATGGACTATTATTTAAATGGTGAAAAACTGCAGCATGCTACTGTGCAGAGGGACCTGTGTGTTCTTATGCACGAATCACAAAAAGTTGGTTTGCAGTAACAGCAGGTAATTAAGAAGGCAAATAGAATAATGTCCTTCATTGCGTGAGGGATGGAGTTTAAAATGGGGGAGGTTATGTTGCAACTGTATAGGGTGTCGGTGAGGCCACACCTGGAATATTGTGCACAGTTTTGGTTTCTTCACTTGAGAAAGGTGCATCTGAAGAAGTTGGTGAGGGACCTTATGGACATGCCAAATTTCCTGAGCTGCCTGAGGAAGAAGAAGCATTTTTGTGCCTTCTTGACTATAACACTACCTCTTTAGTAATAATAATTCTTTCTAAGTTCTCATCTGCAATAGCCTCCTTGTCATCAATAACTGGCATGTTGTTTGTGTCTTCCACTGTGAAGACCAACATGAAATACATGTTTTAACACCTTGGCCAATTTCTCATTTCCCATTATTAAATCCTCCTTCTCATCCTCGAAAGGACCATGTTTATTTTAGCTACTCTTTTTCGTTCTTTATATTCTTAAAAACATTTGTTATCTGTTTTTATGTTTCAAACTAGTTTACTCTCATAACCTATCTTACTTTTCTTTATAGCTTTTATCATGGCTTTCTGCTGATCTTTAAAAATTTCCCAATCATCTAGTTTCCCACTAATCTTTGCCACTTTGTATGCATTAGCTTTTAATTTGATACCCTCCTTTATTGTCTTAGTTATCCATGGCTGATTATCCCTTTTCCAACAGTTATTTATTTTCACTGGTATATATTTTTGCTGAGCATTTTTAAAAAATTGCTTTGAAAGTCCTCCACTGTTCCTATATTATCCCACCATATAGTCTTTGCTCCTGGTCTACTTTAACCAAATCCTTCCTTATCCCATTGTAGCTTTGTTTGTTTAAGGACAAGATACTGGTATTGGATTTTATCTTCTCACCCTCCATCTGTATTTTAAATTAATATCAAATTGTGTTTGTTAATATATATCAGGGGCACTTGAGGGGGTGAAGTGGAGGTTCACTAGGTTGATTCTGGAGTTGAGAGCATTGGCTTATGAGGAGAGATTGAGTAGATTAGGACTTTCATCATTGGAATTTAGAAGAATGAGGGAAGGTTTTTTAGAGACATGCGTAAGATAGCAGCAGGGAGGTTGTTTCCATTGGCAGGTGAAACTAGAAACAGAGGGTAAAGCATCAAAATAAGAAAGAGCAGATTTAGGACTGAGCTGAGGAGGAACTTCTTCTCCCAAAGGGTGGAGAATCTGTGGAATTCCCTGCCCAATGAAGCAATTGAGGCTACCTCGTTGAATGTTTTAAAGATGATAGATAGATTTTTGAACAGTAAAGGAATTAAGGGTTATGGTCAACGGGTGGGTAAGTGGAGCTGAGTCCACGAAAAAGATCAGCCAATACTTTATTGAATGGCAGAGCAGGCTCATAGGACCAGATGGCCTACTCCTGCTCCTACTTCTTATGTTCTTGTGTTCTTGGTATACAGAAGACAATTTCAAAGTTTGCAGGTGACACGAAACTTGGAAGCATAGTGAACCATGAGGAAGGACAGTGTGGAAAACCAAAAGGACTTTGACAAGTTGGAGCAGACAAATAGGTGGCAGATAAAGTTAAATTTGGAGAGTATGAGTTGACAAACAAGCAATCTAAAACAGGAGATTTAATGTAATTTGCAAAAATAGCAAATGTGAGAAAAGAAAAACTTCATGCAACAAGTAGTTTAGAACTGATGTGCACTGCCTGGAACTATGGTGGAAAGAGATCTAACTGATCCATTCGAGAGGATATTAGATGCTTATTTGAATATAAAAAATGTGCAAGATTACAAAGAAAAGGCAGGAGAATGGCACCAAGTCAAATACTCATTAGATAGCCGATGCAAACATGATGGACCATATAGCAGCTATCTGCACCATAGCAGTTCTGCAATACTGCCTTTTACACAGTGCCTCGATGTTCTATCAAAATTTATCACCTCACTTTTCTACATTGGACCTCACCACCATCTATCCACCCACTCCAACTTGCCAGTGTTCTTTTGAAGTTTTACACCGCCCTCACAGTTTCCAAGTTTGAATCATTCACAAACTTTGAAATTGTACCCCGCTCACAAAGATGTAGATCATGAATTCAAGTCAGAAAAGCAATAGACTCAATACCAACCCCTGGGTTAGCTCCATTACAAAGCTTCCAAACCAGCCTGAAAAATATCAATTAATCATTACTCTTAACAATTATTCTGTTTCCTATTACTCAATCCATTTTGTATCCATGTTGCAACTGTCTTTTATTCCATGAGCCATGGCTTTTTTCAAAAATTCTGATCTGTGGCATTGTATCAAATACCGTTTGGAAATTCATGTACATCACATTAACAGCATCCTTATCAACTCTCCCCGTAACCTCTTCAAAGAACTCCAGCAGATTAGTTAAAAATGATTTTTTTTGCTGAGGAAGCCCATTTTGGCAGACCCTAATTACTGCACATTTTTACATGCGACTATTAATTCTATCTCAAATATTGTTCCAATGCCTTGCCTCACAGCTGAAGTTAAACTGATTCACCCGTAATTGCTGTATGCATACTTAGAAACATTTTTGAAGACATTCCTTGCATATATCTGAACCATCGTCCTCTGAAGGTAGCCCATTGTTCAAATATAATTTGAACCTTTGTCCTCTGCCTAAGTGGCTCAGCGTTTTTCGGGGCCTTTCTAAGTCATATTTCCTCCTGAATTATTCTTACTGGATAGGTATTTGGATAATTAAGGACAACCATTTTATCTAGTCTTAAATGCCTGCACCTTTCTGAAGTTTCCTGGCAGTTTTGGTCCTCTACATCTTTACCACTGGTTATTGGCTTCAGGAAGCAGAGAGGAGGGCACACCCCTGTCTGCATCAATGGTGCTGAGGTGGAGATGGTCCAGAGCCTTCCTGGGAGTGATGATCACAAATAATCTGTCCTGGTCCACCCATGTAGATGTGATGATCAAAAAAGCACAACAATGCCTTTACTTCATCAGGAGGCTAAGGAAGTTCAGCATGTCTGCAAGGAATCTTATCAATTTTTATAGATGCATCAGAGAAAGCATCCTATCTGGATGTATCACTGTGTGGTATTAACTGTTCTTCCCAAGACCACAAGAAACTACAGAGAGTTGTAGACATAGTCCAGCCCATCACACAAACCAGCCTTCCATCTATTGACTCCACCTATACTTCCCACTGCTTCAGGAAAGCAACTGACAATATCAATGACCCTTCCCACCCCAAATATATTCTCTTCCACTGCCTTCTGTTGGGCAGAAGATATAAAAGTTCGAATACGTGTATGAACAGATTCAAGAACTGCTTCTTCCTGCTGTTATCAGTCTTTTGAATGGACCTCTCAAATGTTAATGTCGATCTCTCTCTCTGCACCTTCTTTGTGGCTGTAACACTGTATTCTGCACTCTGTTCTGCTACCCTGATGCACTTTGTGTGGTACGATCTGCCTATAGAGCACGCAAAACAACACTGTATCTCAGTAACATGGTGTAGGGCTGGATGAACATAGCTGGCCAAGCAGCATCAGAGGAGCAGGAAAGCTGACGTTTCGGGTTTGGACCTTTCTTCAGAAGGGTCTTTTTCTGAAGAAGGGTCCAGACCCGAAACATCTTTCCTGTTCCTCTGATGCTGCTTGGCCTGCTGTGTTCATCCAGCCCTATACCTTGTTATCTCAGATTCTCCAGCATCGACAGTTCCTACTATCACTGTATCTCGGTACCTGTGACAACAATAAATCGAGTCAAATCATTGGTAGATTGTGGAACTAACTGACCAAATAATTGTGTTGTTCTTGTTTCTTAGCTCTAGTCAAATTGATTTGCTTCTTGAATATTCCATGACATGCTTTTTCTCCATAATTGCAATGATCCCCTTTACATCTCCTCCTTTATGTTCTTTTTGATCTTTCTTGAACACTGTTGACATGGACATTGAATTAACCACACGGATAAGTACAAAATGGAGAACCACACATCCATAACATGTGACGAAAGTTTTGCGAATTTAGAAGCAAAAACTCCTTCTAACTGATCAATTTACTGCCCCCAAGCTATACATATCACAAAAATTTCTGACACTGTTTGTTTTACGTAAAACAACTTGTTGTAACAATTTGTAACTAATGAAAAGTATTTTACAAAATTCTAGGAATGGCAATGATACAAACACTTAAAATTATTAACTACCTGGATTATTACTCCCAATCCCCATTTTCCCTCAAGCCAGCACTTAAACCTGACAGACAAGTCAAAACATTAGCAGTGAAGGTTAGGTATTAAATTAAAGATAGAAAGAGAGGAAGGTGGTAAGCTATGTGACTGAACTCACTATTTATATCTTAAGCCTTTGCAAGAGTGACTGAGTTGGTTTGAGTCCTTCTTCTGGGCATCACGCTTGTACACAGGTGGCATCTCCCACAGACCCAGTTCTAATGTCACTCCATCTCCTGCATCATAGAGCCATGGAGTCATAAAACCATACAGCATGGAAAAAGACACTTTGGTCCAATCAGTCCATGCCGACCATAATCCCAAACTAAACTAGTCCCTCCTGCCTGCGCTTGGCCCATATCCCTCCAAACATTTCTTACTCATGTACTTGTCTTTTAAACATTGTAACTGTACCCACATAGAGCAAAGAACACAGAACATAGAACATAGAACATAGAACAGTACAGCACAGTACAGGCCCTTCGGCCCATGATGTTGTGCCAAATTTTTACCCTAAACCTAAGGTCTATCTAACCTCCACCACTACCTCATACTATCATCCATATGCCTATCTAATAGCCGCTTAAATGCCCCTAATGAGGCCGACTCCACTACCCTCTCTGGCAATGTATTCCATGCCCCTGCCACTCTCTGAGTAAAGAACTTACCTCTGACGTCTCTCCGATATCTACCTCCACTCACTTTAAAACTATGCCCCCTCATAATAGCTACCTCCAGCCGAGGAAAAAGTCTCTGGCTGGCCATTCTGTCTATACCTCTGAACATTTTGTACACCTCTATCAAGTCACCTCTCATCCTTCGTCGTTCTAAAGTGAAAAGCCCTAGCTCTCTCAACATTTCCTCATAAGACTTTCCATCCATTCCAGGGAACATCCTGGTAAATCTCCTCTGCACCTCTTCCAATGCTTCCACATCTTTCCTGTGATGAGGTGACCAGAACTGGACACAATACTCCAGATGTGGCCAAACCAGGGTTTTGTATAGCTGGAGCATAAATTCACGGCTTTTGAACTCAATCCCTCTATTAATGGAAGCTAACAAACCATATGCCTTCTTAACAACTCTATCCACCTGGGTGGCAGCTTTCAGGTATCTGTGGAAATGAACCCCAAGATCCCACTGCTCCTCCACACTGCCAAGAATCTTTCCGTTAACCCTGTATTCTGCTTTCAAATTTGTCCTTCCAAAATGAATCACCTCACACTTTTCAGGGTTAAACTCCATCTGCCACTTCTCAGCCCAGCTCTGCATCCTATCAATGTACCTTTGTAACCTAGACAGCTCTCCGCACTATGCAAAAATTGACCCACCTTCACATTGTCTGCGAACTTACTAATCCACGCTTCCACTCCTACATCCGAATCATTTACAAAAATCACAAATAGAAGAGGACGCAGAACAGATCCTTGTGGTACACCACTCGTAACTGAGCACCATGTTGAATATTTTCCGTTTACTGCCACCCTTTGTCTTCTAAGGGTCAGCCAATTCTGAATCCAATCTGCCACATTTCCCCCTTATCCCATGCCGCCTTACTTTATCTATCACTTCCTCTGGAAATTCATTCCACCCATGAACCAGTCTCTGCGTAAAACAATTGCCCCTCATGTCTTTTACAAATTTTTCAGTTCTAAACTTAAAAATATGCCCCCTAGTCTTTAAATCCCCCATCCTAGGGCAAAGGCATCTGTCATTCACCTTATCTGTACCCCTCATGATTTTCTAAATCTTTGTAAGGTCACCCCTCAACCTCCTATGCTCCAGTGAAAAATGCCCTGGCCTATCCAGCCTCTCCCCATAACTCAAACCCTCCATTCCCGCAACATCCTGATAGATCTCTTCTGAACCCTCTCCAGCTTAATAACATCTTTCCTAAAATGGGAATAATATAATATAAATATAAAATCATTCCTAAAATCATCCTTCTGGCCATGTATTAATCTGCCTTGTCCTTAAATTTCTGTATTCACTTGTGTGTGGTACTGGAAGTAATCCAGTGATTCTACTTTGAGGTCATGCTAATTTTCTACACAGCTCCCTCAGTTCTGATTGCAGGGCCACATCTCCCTTCATACCAAAGTCATTAGTACCAACATATGCCATGACCTCTGGTTGTTTAGCCTCCCTCAGAAATAAGTCCTACCACTGCTGTGACATCCTTAAAGTCAGCACTAAGGAGGCAACGTGCCATCCTGGAATCACTTGTACAGCTAAAGAAATACCTGTCTGCTCCCTTAATCAATCACGCCTGCTTTATCAGTCTTTTTCCTTCACTCCTACATTGCTGATCCTCTTGTGCTGCCATTAACTTGGCACTTTCTACACTTCTCTGAGGAACTACTGCTCTCACCAATATCCAAAATGGAAAACTAATAGTCTTTCAAGCATTACTATACCACCTACCTGTGTTTTTGTTTAGACTGTCTAGAGATATTTGCTTCCGATCTGCTGCATATTGCTAACCTGTTGTGTGACCACTTCTGGACATGCCATCCATGTCACTCCTCCATGGACATGCCATCCACGTAATGTTTTGGAAAAATGTATTACTTTTTAAAATGTAAAATTACACTCCCTTATTCACCAAATGCTAATTAATCCCTTCCATTCTTCTGCACTGCTACCAAAGGAGACAGAAAATGTGTTGTTTATTTCCACACAGCTAACTAAATAAATATTTTTGACAAAACTTTCCAATGGCCCTAGCACGGCATAAGGTTGCAAATTCACTCAAAATTACAGATCCTGGAGAAGAGGCATCATAGTTAACAAAGAGTGGAAGAGCCCAACATGGGAAAGGTACATGCTCTTTCCTATCTGTTAGATCAGAGGCCTGAAACTAAATGCATTGCATCATACAGAAAAAGGAAGAGAAATGCAGCCTCCTCTCAACCTACAAATTAGGCAGTTTATCACCAAAACACAGAATAGCAACAGTCACTTTTTTTTTTACATTTCAGTCCTTAGAGTTGGCAGAAGTAATTTTTTTTTAACCAGCTTTCTTATATTATTAATTTTGTATGACTCAATGAAGAAAAGTACTGAAGGCAGTATCTTTTTCAATACAGTTCTGTAAAATGGCAGCAACTTGAAGGATTGCAATTACACCATAGAGCAAAGGACTACATGGGGGGAATATCATTGTCTAGGAATACATTGGCCATCAAGGATTGCATTGTCAGAGGACATACAGTCACTTAAACAACAACCCAAAATGCTACGGTACTTTTATATAATGTTTTGGAACTAAAACAGAGACTGATAAATTCTATCTTACAGAATACTTGCAGTGTTGCTTGCTAATGGGTATAAGAATAGCTGGGTAACCTGTTTTTATTATGTGACTGGGGAAGTGGTACAAAAAAAGAAGAGTTGAATATTCCTGGATGTTGGGACCTTTCTGGGACAGTAGGGATCTGTTGAAGGTGATAAGTTTTCTCCCAACAGAACTGAATCCAATTTCCTCAAGGGGTGGCTGTCAGGATGAAACATCTGAGAAGAGAAAGGTGAAGGAGAAAGTGTATAGAGAACAGGGAGAGATAAATAGCATTTCCGTAAACTAAAAAGGTCACATAAAACGAAGATTGTATACTGGGAAGACTTCAATCCCATTACAAGTTCTATTTTCTAGTCACTGACTCTCCCTAGCCACAATCTGCAAAGGAACATTCATGACATTGGTGTATTTTGACCACAAGTTGACAGGAGTTTCTCAACACACATTCATGGTATCACAAAGATTATCTATTCACACCTTTGAAACATTACTTGACCCCATCTATTTTGTTCAGCTCATCTGCTGCTGAAATGCTCATTGCTTTTTTACTGGCCTTTTCTATTCTAATATATTTCTGTTTAGTCTCCCATTTCCACACTCCATAAATGTAAACTCATCCAAGTTTCTGGTACTCTAATCCTAAATAACAACAATTCCCATTCATTTAGCACATCTTCAGAGCCCTCTTAATATTGCTTAACCGAGAAAAAATGTCTCGATTTAATAATCCTCAACATTGTTTTCAAATACCTCCATGGCTCTGTTATTCCCCACTTTAGTTTCTGGAAGCTCCTCCACATCATCAGCCCTAAGATATATATTTGTATTCATTTAAATTCTTGGTTTTAATCAATCTATTGTTAGTAGCTATACCTTCAGCTGCTCCATGGCTTAAAGATTTATAATTCCCTCATTAAACCTTTCTACCACTAGGAGCTTTCCTCCTACAATTCCTCTTGAAAAAATTGCCTCTTTGATCAACTTTCTTTTCATCTAGCTTAAATAGACCATTAAAAGTAGGAAGATTTTGCTAAAACTACAGGCACTAGTCCGACCATAGCTGGAGTATTATGACTTGTTTAAGAGCATAAGACCATAAGAAGTAGGATCAGTAGTAGTCCATTCAGCCCCCTGAACATGCTCCACCATTCAACAGGATCATGACTGATTGACATTCCTCATGCCCACTTTTCTGCCTTTTCTTCCTAACCTTTGATTCCCCAACTGATCAAGAACCTATCTATCTCATCATTACATATACACTAGTATTCTGCTCCTACAGCTTTATGTGGCAAGGAGTTACAAAGACCAACAAATCTATGAGAGAGGGAATTCTTCCTCAACTCAGTCTTAAATTGGTCCCCTTTATTCTGAGATGGTACCCTCTAGTCCTACAATCTCCCATGAGGGGAAACATCCTCTCAGGATTTACCCCGGTAAACCTCTTAAGATTCCTATATGTTTCAATGGGATCGCCTCTTATTCTTCTAAAGTCCAAAGGGCAGAGTCCCAACCTGTTTGAGGCCCTTATCTAAGGGAAGATGCACTGGCATTGAGGTAGTCCAGAGGAGGTTCACCAGGATGATAATAGGTAAGGACGGACTGACTTATGAGGAAAGGTTGAACAAGTTGGGCTTGCATTCATTGGAATAGACAAGACCGCAATACGACCTTATTGAAACTTGCAAGTTTCTTTGGAGACTTGACTGTATAGATGCAGTAAGGTTCTTTGCCCTTGTTGGAGAGTCTAGGGCTGAGGGCATAATCTCAGATAAGGGGTCATTCACTTATTTATCAGAGAGGCAGAGGAATTTCTTCTCCCAGGAGGTAGTGAGATGTAGAGGGCTGAGGTCGTAAAGTGCATTCCAGGCTTAGGTAGACTTTTATTTTAAAATCAGTGAGAGAATCAAGGGTTGTGGAAAAGGGACAGGAAAATAGAATTAAGAATGATGAGATCTGCCATGATCTCATAGAATGACAGAGCACACCTGATGGGCTGAATGGCCCACTTCTGCTCCTGCATCTTATGGCTCCAAGTTATAATAACATCCTTTGTAGTTTGGTGTCATATTTTGTTTTATATTCCCTTTGTGAAGTATCTTGGGACAGCTCATTACATTAAAAGTGTTTTATAAAATATAAATTGTGGCATTCATTCCCTTTAATCATGAAAGGAATCAATATATGGTCAATGTCACCCAAAAATAGCAGCAGACAACAAAAATCAAATCTCTGCTCTTAACTTACAAAGCAAAAAAAAGAAATGCTGGAAAATTAAGTTCAATAAATTGTTCTAAATATCTTACGTACATCTGTAGAGTTCATGTACACTTTCTTTTAACTTTACTGGGCTTTTTACAGATGGTTTGGTCAAAAGGATAAAGGGACATGCAGTAACAAGCTATTTATAACTGTGATTTCAGCTCTCTTGGAACCCAGTGTTGCATTAACTGTATTTAATAATCCTCATACATCATTGTAAATAAAACAGTCATGTCCTCACACGTTAACATTGGTCTTGTTTTCACACTTTATGATGTTCTAGGTGGTAACTGAATGCTAGAAAAATACTACATAGAAATCTAAGATCAAAAACAGTATAAAATGAACTGATGATCAGTTTATAGCTATTCATTTTTCAGAGCTTGATATTATTCTTCTGATCTTCAGTTCAGGTCATTTTATTTATAGTTTTTCATAAGACAGGACTCATGAAAAATCAGATTAAAAAAATGAAGCTGCTTTTTGTTGCAAAAATGAAAGGATAGAAAAGCTTGCTATACTTTATATCTTTAAAGAATTATTTAATATTTAAGTTGCAATTTATAGTCTGTATCTATTCACTGTTTGTCCGTGGATACATATTCAACTAAAGTTAATTCTGGATCTTGGAGTACAAAGAAATAGCATTTATATATAATATCTAAAACATCTAAAAAATCTTTCTTTTGTAAACCATGAAAACTTGCAGTTTCATTTATTTAGCAAATCATTGAGATTCCTGATTTAGTTCATATTTATTCAAAGGTTACTGCTCATGACTGAGATTGCAACAAGGTAAAAGCTGTACCTCTCAACTTACTGCATCAGCGAATTCAAGTGTTTGATTATTCAACAAGTTGTCCTACTCCTTGGTTCTAAACAAATATGAACTAAAAGTTGCTGCCTAGCTGTTGCAAAACAACAGAAAACACTGAAACGTTTTTCAAATGTGATGCTATTTCATTTTTTTTTCATTTGGAATTCTTAATGTGAGTTTTGTGACAGGTATATGGCAGGTGGCAATTTAGCAATTTTGACTAAAGTAGGGAGGTTAAGGTTAGCATCAAGCTGAAGGACAAGTAAACATACATCGTAACAAAGATTAGTGGTAAGCCAGAGGACTGGAAAAGTTTCAACCAACAAAAGACAACCAAAAAAAAGAAAGCGAGAAGATAAACTGAGGGTAAACTTGGCAAGAAAGATCAAGAATGAGAGCAAGAGCTTCTTTAAATATAAAAAGGAAGAGAGAAGACAAAATTAATACAGGTCACTTAAAGAATGATACTGGAGAAATAATAATGGGGAATAAGGAAATGGCACAGGGGGTAAATAAATACTTTGCATCAGTTTCAACATTAGAAGGCATGAATAGTACTCAAAATTACTAAATAGTTAAGAGAGGAAAAGAAGAGAGGAAATAAATATAATAACCATCAGAGAAAAAGTACTAGGGAAACTAATAGAGATAACAAGGTGTAGGCCTTCAGAAATGAATTTTTGAAGAAGGGTCTAGGCCCAAAACGTCAGCCTTCCTGCTCCTCTGATGCTGCTTGGCCTGCTGTTTTCATCCAGCTCTATACCTTGTTATCTCAGATTCTCCAGCATCTGCAGTTCCTACTATCAGGGAAACTAATAGGCCTAAAAAATAAGTCCTATGGACCTGATGGGATGCATTTTAGGATATTAAAAGGAAGTAGCTGAAGAGATAATGGATGCACTGGTAAGAATCATTCAAGAATCCTTAGACTCTGGAAAAGTCCCAGAGGATTGAAAAACTGCCAATGTTACACCTTTAATTAGAAAGAGAAGACAACAAAAGTATAACTATAGACAAATTAGGTTAACATCTGTTATTGGGAAAATGGTAGAGAATATATTATAAAGGAGGCAATAGCAGAACATTTAGAAAATCATAATATGATCAAGCAGAGTCAGTATGGCTTCACAAAGAGGAAATCATGCCTGACAAATTTATTATAATTCCTTGAGGAGGTAACAAACAGGGTAAAGAATAAGCATGATAAAGTGGATGGCATATATATGGATTTTCAGAAAGCATTTGATCAGGTACTAGTGACATTAGAATGCTTAATAAGATAGAGCACATGTGTTGGAGGTAGTATATTAGCACAAAAGAGCTGAATTCCAGAGAAGTGATGAAAGTGACAGCCCTTGATACTGAAGCTGCATTTGATTGACTGTGGCATCAAGGAGCCCTAGCAAAACTGGAATCAATGTGAATTAGGGGTCACACTCTCCAGTGGTTGGAGTCATACCTGATACACAGGAAGATGGCTGTGGTTGTTGGAGATCAGTCAGCTGAACCCCAGGACATCTCTTCAGGAGTTCCTCAGGGTAGTGTCCTTGGCCCAACCACCTTCAGCTGCTTCATCAATGACCTTCCCTTCTTTATAAGTCACAAGTGGGAATATTCATTGATGATTGCACAATGTTCAGCACCATTCAGGACTCTTCAGATACTGAAACAGTCCATGTTCAAATGCAACAAGATCTGGACAATTTTCAGGCTTGTACTGACAAGTGGCAAGTAACATTCAAGCCACATAAAGACCAAGCAATTACCATCTCCAATAAGAAACAATCTAACCACCACCCCTTGATGCTCAATTGCATTACCATCACTGAATCCCACCGTCAACATCATTGAGGTTATCATTGACCAGAAGCTAAGCTGAACTGACCACATAAACGTAGTGACTACAAGAGCATGTCAAAGGCTAGGAATACTGTGGCGAGTAACTCACTTTCTAACTCTCCAAAGCCTGTCCGTCATTTACAAGACTCAGATCAGGAGTGTGATGGAATACTCCCCACTTCCTGGATGGGTGCAACTCAAACAATATTCAAGAAGCTCGACACCATCCAGGACTAGGCAACCCACTTGACTGGTAACACATCTACAGGCATCCATTCCCTTCACTACCCACGCTCAGTAGCTGCAGCATGTACTGTCGGCAAAATTACAGATTCACCAAAGATCTTCAGATAGCACCTTCCAAATCTATGTCAACTTCCATCTATGTCAACGGTAGCAGATACACATGAACACCACTACCTGCAAGCTCCCTTCAAAGCTACTTACCATCCTGACTTGGAAATATATTGCTGTTTCTTTACTGTCGCTGTGTCAAAATCCTGGAATTCCATCCTTAACGGAATTATAGATCAATCTACAGCAGGTGGACTGCTGCGATTCAGGATGGGGGCTCACCACCAGCTTCTCAAGGGCAACCAGGGAGAGTAAGAAATGCTGGCCAGTGAGCAGCACCCACATCCCATGACTAAGTAAAACAAAAAGATTCAAAAACAAAGTTGGGATAAGTGAGCATTTTCAGCATGGAAGCTTGTAACTAGTGGAGTAGAACACAGAACAATGCAGGCGCCACAATCTTTACTAATATTTATTAATGACATGGATGAAGAAGGTAAATGTACCATAGCCAAGTCTGCAGTTAACAAAAATAGGTGGGAAGGCCGGTGGTGAGGATGACAAAGAGTCTGCAGAGACGTTAAGAGAGTGGACAAAAAGTTGGCAGATGAAATGTGGGAAAATATGAGGTTATGCACTTTAGCAAAATGAATAGAGGAATTGAATATTATTTAATTGGAGAACAAAAACAGAGAAAGCTATGGACCAGAGAGATTTGTAGTCCTCATGCATAAATCACAAAAGTTAGCATTCAAATTCAGCAGAAAATCGGGAAGGCAAATGGAAACTTGTCCTTTATTTCAAAGGGAATGGAGTATAAAAATAGGGACGTCTTACTAAAACAATACAAGGCACTTGTTAGACTTAACTGAGAATACTGTGAACAGTTTTGGTCACTTGATCTAAAGAAAGGTACACTGACACTGGTGTTAGTCCAGAAAAGCTTCATCCAACTGGGTATGTAGGGTCTGTCTTATAAGAAGTTGAGTAGATAAGGCCTGTATTCATTGGAGTTTAAAAGAAATGAGAGGTGATCTTATTGAAACATACAAGATCCTTCGGGGGCTTAAAAGTGTAGATTAGGAAAGATTGTTTCCCCTTTGGGAGAATCTAGGACCAGAGGATTCACACTCTTAAAAAGAGATGAGGAGGAATTTCTTCTCTCAGAAGGTAGAAAATGCTTTACTGCAGAGATCTGTAGAGTTGTAAAGTATATTCAAAACTGAGAAAGATAAATTTGTAAATTAGCAGCAGAATCAATGGTTATGGGGAAAGGGCAGGAAAGTAGAATTGAGGACTAACAGATCAGCCACAATCTCATTGAATAGTGGAGCAGACTTGATAGGTTGAATAGTATAGATTTAACAGAAAGAGTCACAAACTTTAATGCTTTCCCCCAAGGCAAGTTTGGAGACTGGAGGGTATTTAATTGGGCAGCAGCTAGAGACCCCCCTATCAATCTCAATCAAGCCAAGGATTGGAAGACTCATGGTTATCCTTCCTGCCTGGTCAATAAACGAGACCATTAAATGGGCAATTAATACTCTCTTAAAAGATGTTCTCCCATCATCGTGAGTATTTGTCTAGCATCACGCACAATCTTTGACACATGGGAATCTCAGAAAGTAATCCCTATCGGAGTTGCTTACTGGGTCCCGGATGGTGTTCTTCATTTAAAGGAACCGACAGCTTGAGCATGGGACCTGGCATGAGAGGGCAGACGAGGTCCTTTCATAGCTATGAACATGACCTTACTGCAGATAGCCCTTCCGTGACTCCATCCAGCCCCATCATATTCCCCTGGTCTCCTGGCAAATCTCTACTCAGTTGTGGCTGAGAAATACTGAAAGTCCGAATTAGTCCCTGGGTGTGTTGTAGCACATCTACTGGTGGTGCCTGCAACACACAAGCCTGGCTTCTGATTAGTCAGACAGTTCTGGAGACAGGGTTTCCACTCCGAAGGTGATTGATTGTGAGCAAGGTCTACCATGAGTCACTTAAATTGTCTAGCACTTTGTTTGGTATGGCTTTCCCAAATGAGGTGACATGTGTTTCCATTGACTTTCCATCACCCCTACAACCCGCATACAACACTATTAGTGATTCGTGTTCAATTTTCTTAGATAGGGCAGGAAGTGGATAAACACTCAAAACCAAGTGCTCTACTATAGTTTAACTTTCATCAGGGATACTAACAAGCTAAACTCAAAGGTTAGAACTGAGGATTGGCATTATAGGTGCGTTTAATAATTGAGATAGATGGTGCACTGATTTAGATAATACAAGAAAGATGATCAAGTCAGCTATTTGAGCTGTATTAACGCCTATTTTTAAATGAACAACATACTGTGGATATTGTAAATGACGAATACTTAGAGAAAACTACCTTTAGGTATAAAGCCAAACTCATCTTCAATTAACAAAAAAGTATGTGTTTGGAATGACGTTTGTGAAAAACTCGCTGTGATAAAAATGACCAACAGGTTTAAACCGGCTTTAAAATTCAAGCAATGTTTAAGATTGTACCAATACATCAGATTTGGCTAAAATCACAATTTTAATTACTGAAATGGTCGAAATGTTTGGACTTAATACATGGATAGATCAGACAGTACTGAAAATAACCATGTGTTTTAACATCCTCTCGACTGTACAGTAACTACAACACAAAGTATAATCACAACTACCTGTAAAACATGTTTAGAACATGTGTTTAATGGTAATATCTGTGTAATGTTTAAACCAAAAAAAAACTGAAGAGAGTGGCATTATTAATTTATTCTTTGTGAATACAGATGAGAAATATTCATTTAAGACCTTACCCATGTCCTTTTGCTCCATGTACAGATTGCTCCTGTGGTCTCAAATAGGCTCCATGCTTTCCCTTGCAATTGGCTTACGCTTAAAATACTCAACTATCTTGGGGTATTCCTTGATCCTTTCTGCCAAAGATATTTTGTGATCCCTCTTTGCCCTCCTAATTTCTGTGTTTAAGCACCCATCCTACACTCTATACTTTTGAAGGGCCTCCCTTGTTTTTAATGTACAGTACCTAACACACGTTTCCTTCTTTTTCTCAATCAAACTCCCCGTTACCTTGAACATGTTGTCCTGATGATCCACCCTGTTCCAATAATTACTGCTATTGTCAAAGTCAGGTCTGGAAATTAATGCAGTGTAGACTTATTATGTAATGCTTGAGCAAAAGCTCAACTAAAAGCCCTGTAGTGATGTGTATCTTTAATTCCTGAGTGGAATTTAGGATTATTAAAAAAGGAGTAGGCTATTCAGCACTTCTGCTATTCTATTAATCCATGATGTTTCTTGCTACACTTTCTAAATAAAAATCTGTCAACCTGAGTCTTGAAAATTTAACACTTAATTGCTTTTTTTGGTACTTACCCAATTCACTCGTCCGTCAAATGTTGTCTTAATGTTTTTTATAGACCTGATCACTGTTGTGGAAAAACCTACCCTTGTGACATAGCATTGTTTTTTCCTAGTCATCAAGGGTTGTAGGCATTGCTGGCTGGAGTAGCATTTATTCGCGTGAAGTGAGTTGCCAATGAGATGGTGGTGGCAAGCCACCTTCAGTCCTTAGGCTGTAGGTACACTTACTGTGCTGTGTGGGAGGAAGTTCCTGGATTTTTACTGCATGACAGTGAAGGAAGGGCAATATAGTTCCAGGTCAGGATGGCATGTGAGTTGGAGGGAATCTTGCAGGTGGTGGTGTTCACATACATCTGCTGCTCTCGTCCTTCTAGATAGTCAAGTTCATAGGATTGGAAAGTGAAGTGGTTTCTTTGATCAAACTCCACAGCCAGTATGATTGAGAGTAGCCTGATAGAGCAGTATTTTGCCAGTTTGAATTGGTTCAGTTGTTTGTTTAAAGGATACAGCTGAGCAATTTTCAGTATTACAGCTACAATATTAGACACTGTATTGTGCTGTACTGGAACAGCTTGGCTAGGTGCTAGTTCTGAAACACAAGTCTACAGTACTATTGACCATAAGAGATATGAACAGAATTAGATCATTCAGTCCATTGAGTCTGTTCCACGATTCTATGGGATGATAAAGAAAGAACTTAGTTTTGAACATCTTTAATAACCCATATTATAACCCTCTGCAGTAAAGAATGTTGAAGACTATCTGAGCAATTCCCTTCCATCTACCTATCACCATGGTGCCGCATCTGGTGGGTTTGTCCTGCCTGTGAGACAGGACAGGACAGTATTAGTCGAGTGAAATTACCACTATGTGGGCAGGTCTTCAACACTTGAGATTTGCAGCATTGTTGAGTTTTTCTGCTTGGATGCATCCCTCTGGTGCGATCAGTCAGGGAGCTGCGCTGACAATCTTCAGTATTTCTCGGTTCCTTCACTCCCCCAGCCCCGCACTGGTAAAAATCCTCTCATAGATTCTAAGAATCCACAGTTGGTACTAAATTAACCATGCTGTAAATACCTGGTTTATTTTCTTACACATTGCACTTCACACCCCTCACAATTATTCACTATGCAGGAGGTCAATGATCCCAACTCAACAATGCATGATTAACTTATAAAATAACACAGTACCCCAGTTACCAGTCAGCTTTGTAACACATTGTCAGTATGACTGAGGTCTGTGAGCTGTGTAATCCCAAAGCACTCATCTGGGATTTTGTTGTTTTGAAAGGCTCAGGTACTTGCTCGAGGGACTTAGAAAACATCAAATGAACTACTGCTTGTTTTAAAATAGATTTTCATCCAGAGGTCCAATGAATAGTAAAAGCAGCTTATAAAATGTATCTTTTTGTGTATTTTGCACACAAGTTTAATTTAATTTCAAGTATTTTTTCCAAGTTGCTTTGAATTCAACTTCACTAAACTTTGGAAACATTATTGCCCTGACCTCTGATCAACATTGAGCTTTGAAAAGACTAATGGTCTGGGAATTTGAAACCTAAATTAACCAAAAGTCTAAGCCTGTCTCACAGCCCAAACACACAATTTCCTTCATCTTGCATTGAACACTGTAATTTTTCTTAGGAGCGAACATTTGTTTCTGAAAACATTCGTCTGATAGGTAAATCATTATTGTAATACATTGAAATGATATATTAATGAATAAACCATGCTGACTTCCATGAACAAATGGAAAGTGTTGCCTTCATTCTACTTCATAATAAGATGTTAAGGAATTTATTCGTGCAACATGTTAAGAATGCTGGGATTAAAAATATTTAGCTGGTCAATCCAACCCACTGCTGTTTTTAAAAAGATGTCTAGTCACAGAAGCCAAGGATGATATGGTAATATGGTGTTAATGTCACTGAACTGGTCACACAAAGGCCAGATTACTGTTCTGGGGACATGGGTTCAAACCATGGCAGCTGGCGGAACTTAAATTCAAGTTGTAAATCTGGAACAGTAAGTTATTCTTCATAATGGTGGCCACAACACAACTGTCGATTGTTGTAAAACCCATTTGACATAATGATATCCTTTAAATAAAAAAAATGTGGTTGATTCTTAAACGTTCACCTAAATCGCCTAGCATGTCTTTCAGTTTGGTTGAACTACTCAAAAGGAATGAAACTGATGGACTACCCAGCAACAAAACCTAAGTAGCAGAAACAACAACATCAAGACTCACTCAGAGATAGTAGGAACTGCTGATGCTGGAGTCTGAGATAACAAGGTGTAGAGCTGGATGAATACAGCAGGCCAGGCAGCATCAGAGGAGCAGGAAAGCTGACGTTTCGGGTCTGGACCCTTCTTCAGAAATGTTCAGAAAAGGTCCTACTATCTCTGAGTGAGTTTTAACCCCACTGCGAAGCCCCTTCTGATGCTGCTTGGCCTGCTGTGTTCATCCAGCTCCGCACCTTG
>NC_063337.1:53546616-53571616 GCF_021869965.1 Rhincodon typus
GCTTTCCTGCTCCTCTGATGCTGCCTGGCCTGCTGTGTTCATCCAGCTCTACACCTTGTTGTAACAACAACACTCAACCCTGTTAGTCCTGCAAAATACTCCTTCTTACAACAATGACAGGGTTTCTACCAAAATTAGGACAACTGTCCCACATAATCTTAGAATCATTCTCCCAAACATTACTATCACAATCTCACTGGCAGGACTTTCCCACTGGTGGTTTGCAGTTGGGAGGAGAAAATGACCCTTAAAGTCCTCCACATTAACTCCAAATTCATGAAATCTCACAGCATTAGGTCAAGAAAGACAAGCAAACCATCTCTAATTACCACCTATTGCACACACCTTCTAAATGGCTTTGAAACTTGGACTGTGTATGAATGCCACCTCTAAGCACTTGAGAAGTACCATCAGTACCGTTTCAGATATTTCTGTGCATCATTCGGGAGGACAGGCATATTAACATCAGCATCATTAAAGGAATCAATAGCTCCAGCATCGAGGCCACTGTCATCCAATACCAATTCACTGGGCCAGTCAGGTGCTTCAGATGCCTGGGTTCTGGCTGCCAAAGCAAATGTTCTTTGCCTGGCTCAAAGAAGGCACTGTAATGAAATGAGGCCAAAGCAAGCTTTTCAATGACTCCCTGAAGATTTTATGCAAGAAATGCAACATCAATGTCAAGACATGGGAGAGCCTCCTTCAGAGGAAATCAACTTGGAGGAAGCTGCTGTACGAAAGGACACAGTTGTTTGAGAACACCCACCAGCAAGAGGAACTATGGAAAAAGGACCAGACAAAGGAATTCCAGCAATCTCATGGTTAATGGCCAATTCTACCTCCCAGAAACACCTGCCAAAAATATGGCCACAGATGTAGCTGTAAGATCAGGCTCATTAGCCACAGAAGGATCCACAGAACCCACGACACGGAATTTTCTAGGTGGACGATGATAATGGGATTTGTTGGCTCTATACACTCAGATAACACCATATGGACTATGACACAAACATATTTAGTCCTTCTACACAATTATCACAATGCAGTATAGCTTCACTTAGCAATGTGCCATCATCACAGACGGATATGTACAATTTGCTGTAGATAGGTGAATGTTTGGCATGATATATTGATCATCAAATTGTCAAATGGGTGATTAAAGATTGCAGTTTAGATATGTTATCTCTTTCATCATACGGCTTAACCATGGCTCGTTACACAATCATATGACCTGGGCTGGACACAATGAATATCTCAAACTTTTATGCTTTGTCCCAATTCAAGTTGTCATACTTGTCTGCATCCTCACTGATCACACTGTAATAATATTTTCTCCACTCTTTCCAACAATGTATCATAAACATGTGGATGGGCCATCATAGTGTGGGAGAGAAATACTGTATAGACCTGTCTGCCAAATGTGAGATCTACTCATGTGGGTAAACCGATAGCTAAAGTAATAGCATATCAACTTAATAAAGTTATGCAGAAGTCTTGCTATGTTTACTTACATTCACTAATCCTGAATTCCATTGGTCAAACAGTGTATTCTGAGAGAAATTTTGATTGACAGTGGTTATTTGTTAAACCCCCATTTCATGCAAATCCTGAAAGAGTGCATTAGGGCACTGCGCACTGTTGTTGAACACAAATTTGTTGGGCGTACATCAAACATACTCAAAATGATAGCTGCACTGTTAACTGTCTTTAATTTGTCTTACAGAGAGAGTTTGGTGAAATAGAATATAATTATGTCACTGGCCATGGATTATTTTTTGTAGCAAGGATTTGAGTTATTCACCATTTGGTTGAAATATCCATCTCTCATGCATACATGAAGTAAAGCCAACGCTTGGAGTTGACAGAAACTGTATAATAATCTTTTAAAATATGAAAAATTCTGTTGTTGTTTTAAAAGGTTTCAGGCTTCTGTGTATAGGTGGCATTCGCACCAAAAAAAAACTTGTTTTATTTAGATTCTATTTTAGAAAAAAGAAAATGATGAAAATAAACTATGCCCAAAAACGTGCAAGCTCTCTTTAGTATGGACAACATTTTATTTCCTTTTTTTTGTGCCAGGATAGTAATCTTAGAATGGAGCTGTCCTTCAACTCTCTAAAACTTGTTTTATTTATAAAGTTGTCCTTTGCCTCTAGTATAATGCCTTTTTTGTTACAGAAAGAGAGAGATAGACTGATCATCATGCTACAATATAGCTTTGTAGTCTTCAGTCTTGGCTGCATGTGTAACTTTAGCTCTGAACCTTGATGTTCAAGGTTGAAGTGGAGATGCCAGTGTTGGACTGGGGTGGGCAAGGTCAAAAATCACACGACACCAGGTTATAGTCTAACAAGTTTATTTGAAAACACAAGCTTTCAAAGCTCAGCTCTTTCTTCAGGTGTAGTGTGAGAGAGAGAAATTTATCAGCAGAAAGGTAACAGTCCTAAAACTGGCTGCCTCTTGCTGAATCTTTAATTAGTTAGGAAGGAGACTACTGTTTAAAATGCAAAATCCAGATTCCTCTCAAATCATTGTCCCGAGATAATTAAGGGTTTTATCAATGCATACAAAAGGTGACATCTCAGGTCAGACAATGCACTTCAGGTGTGAGGTCTTGCTTAGAATCTGTTTGAAACTGGGGCCAGGTTTTTTTTGAGCAAAACAGAATGTACCTGCAACTACACAAAGATCTTGGATGAAATAATTCTCTGTGTGTGTGTGTGTGTGTGTGTGTGTATTCCTGCATGTGTGTGTGTTGGACTATAACCTGTGTCGTGTGATTTTTGGCTTTGAACCTTGACAGATTAATAAATGACTGACAGGAGAAAATCTTTTCTCAGCTGTCACATTCCTTTCATCTTATCAGCCTTTAATGCCCACTTACTGCCATTTGCTTTTATTACCCACGTAATGTCACTATAATGTGTTTTGTGTTTCTCTATGTTAGCCGATGCAGATAACTTGAAGTTTATTACAACACCAACTATTTACATTGCTATAATATCACAGACTTCCACATATAGTCTGGGTTCCATTACACAGTGACCGCGAGCGAAGTGGTACATTAAGACTCAATGTCACATTTGTCACTGTCTTAAAGGTATGGAATTATCTATCATCTGTAAGACATTTCATTATCGATGCAAGTAGATGTTGCAGGACCAACTTAAGAAAACATATGGGAAGCATGAGCAGGAAATGCTCACTCCAGGGTACAACATGTTCCATGGTCTTTGGTTCTGGCATCATATTTAATGGTCAGCTGGTCAGCAAGACCCCTGGACTTGTTGCAAACCAGAAGCATCATGTGGTGAATGCCTCCCTCCACATTGAAGATGCTGCCCATGAAGCTGAAGCTTGCCTAATGCTTTAACAACATCTCATTACAGATGGATGGTTTAAGAGAAAAGATTAAGCTCTTTTCCCAGGTAATGGCACCAGGAGCCCTTCCATCAAATCCTTCCAGCTGGAAACATGACAGCCTTGAAGGTCTGTGCCTCTCACTAATGCACAAGACTTCACTATAAGAAAACAAATATTTGTAGCACACAGCAATGGTAAGGGCCATCAACTTCTCTGTTTACTCGTGCTGTCACAGACTCGGTCTAACTACACTACTGCTCAGGCATCTCACAAAGGCTGATCGGCACCAAGCCTCAGCATAACATGAACGATATGCACTGAAGGGCTCATACCCATCTCATCCTCTCAAAGTATAACTCTTCCTGGTACTGTTATATAAGGCAATGGTCCTGAAGGGGTTAATACTCAAGCTATATCTAATCTGGCTTTCACAGGTTGCGGATTTATCAGTGCAAGCTTAAGGTCTTAGTTACAATGCCTGATCAAATATAATTGTCTTTCTTGCTATCAAGCAATAAACATTCTGTCATCCAAAAAAAGTGCTTCAATCATAGATATTATGGTGTATCCTCTATCACTAGTCACCAGATAGATCCCAGACAAAACAGAGATAAAGAAGGATTGGTGGCAACAAAGTACCTGAAACAACTCTTATGCAACACTGCATATTGATAAAGTTGGCAAATATCATAAGATGCCAACCACGGTCATCTGTGAAAATATAGGCATTATGCTCCCTACTCACTAATGCTCACTATCTAGCATGGCAATGCACATTCACAAAGTGCTCCCACACTTATTGCTAGTCCATAGGGCTCTATATCAGACAGAGCCAGCTGGAGGTGGTTTAGCCTGAGGGTCACCATGCCTCAGCCAAGGAAGGTTAAGAAGGAAATTCCTTCTTGGTAACCTCAGCCATTATAAGAATTACACTCGTGCTATTGGTATCGCTCTGCATTGCAAACTGGCCATCCAGTAAACGGAGCAAACCAGTAAGGGCCATCAACTTCTCTGTTTACTCGTGCTGTCACAGACTCGGTCTAACTACACTACTATTGTATCATCTCAATTCTTCAGCCTCATTGCTGGACCAGCTGGTCCATAATGTGAAGAGGGCTAACAGCAGCAGAGGACACTGCATATTAAAATCCTCATCCTTTGTAAAAAGTAGAAAACAGTGCTGGCTGGGGAACACTGAGACTATTCCTATGGAAACAAAGCAGACAGGAATTGGCTCAGCAACTCAAGTAATATTGATAAGTTGAGGAAATTTGAATAACTTTCTAAAATCCAAATTTGATGGCATTTACTAGTTAAGATATGACTCACAGTTAGTCTTTAAATTCAGGGCTAGGGGCCTACACAGTGAATGCAAACTATCTACCGTTGAAAGCTGTTCTTAGTTAAACAAGGAAACTTGATTGAAGGAACAGCACTTCTACTGAATTCCAGGTCCGTGGCAGAAGTTGTGTTTCAGGAGGCATTCATGGGAGGCAATAGGTTGGGACCTAAAAACCCAAAGTACTGGAAACTGTAGCTTCCTCTATGCAGCAAATTCATTCTCAAGAATTCCTCAGACTTTTCTCTACCCTTTAAAGTTTGTATTCCTCTCCAAATGGCATAGTTATTTCTTTCTTCTTTCTTCACACAGATGGATATTTTATCTCAAACTTTTGTTAAATCTGGCTTTCACCTTCTTTCAGAGCCCACAAAAAAACACATCTTTCTCAGTAATTTCCTTCAATATTCCCCTTTACAACTTAATATTCTCCTCGAATTTCAATGCTAATTCAAAGTGATGTTCAGTTTAGAAATGGATTGCGAATTAGTCGTGCGTTTAAACAGTGTAGCTGTTTCTTACATTTTGTTCAAGCTGACATCTCAAGAGATTGAATGTTCTGTAGCCACAGCACAACTATCGAGTGACCTAGCCAAGAATTGGAAAAATTCACCCAGTGAGGATTGCAGAATACTAATGAAAGGTAGGATTTAAACACTCCCCTTCCTAATTGCAAATCTAATATTTATTTGGTACAAACTGATGCAGCCATCTGTTTTGCTCACTTATCAAACAGATTACAGAAAAAATTTAATACTTAACAGTGCAAAGTACTGCACACAGAGTGAAAAGTGTTCTGTTATACTTGGAACATTAATCATATAAATGGGGAATGCTTTCCAATTAATGAGATAGCAGGAATAATGGCAAGCATAATGAGTTTATCAAATGAGAGTCCAGAAATCAGATCTTGTTGTGGAGATAAAAAACACTGCAAATCATTCCTCTGTCCTTAAATGGCAAGATGACTTTCTGATGAATCCCTCCTCAGGTGCAATAATCTTCTCATCAATTACACACCTCACTGGCATTAACTTAATCTTTCCAATTAACTTCTGCCCAAACAAGATATTTGATGCCTCAAAAAACTAAACTACATAAGCTAAACATGTACTTTGATCCTGTCCTCCAATCTGAATGAGCATGTTATTTGGATAGAGGTAGCCAAAGCTTCTCGAAATGTTCTGGTCTTTACTTTTGCTACAACTTCTACAGATGTCAAAGGCTTTTTCATGGGGAGAAAGGTAGGATAATGTGTCCCAGGCCCATTACTTCCAACTGGAGATTGGCAACACATCAGCTTCACAAGTATTAGAATGAATTATGAGAAGGTAATAGCAGAACATTTGGAAAATCAGAATCTAGTCAAGCAGAGTCAGCATGGCTTCATGAAAAGGAAATTGTGTCTTACTAATTTATTAAAGTTTTTTGAAGAATTCTCAATCAGAGTGAGGGGAATAAGTAGATGTGTTGCATTTACACTTCCAGAAGGCATTCAACAATGTATCTCTTAAAACATCGTCATCTGATAAAAGCCCACAGGAGGTAGTCTCTTGGTGTGGACAGAGAATTGGTTCATGGACAAAAAAAAGTGAGTGGAAATAAGGTATTGTTTTTCAGGCAATACATCACCAATGAGGTACACAGGATCAGTGCTGGGACCACAGTGAATGTATTGTAGTCAAATTTACAGATGACACTAAAATAGGTAGAAAGGCAGGTTGCAAGAGGGATACCAAGAGTTTGCAGAGAAATATTGTTAGGTTATGGCAGTGGGCAATAAGTTGGCAAATGGAATATATAATGTGGGAAAATGTGAAGTTGTTCGTTATGGAGGGGTGAATAAATTAACAGAATATTATTGAATATTATTTAAATGGAGAGAAACTGCAGAAATTTGCAACACAAAGGTACTTGGGGATACATGTGCATGAAAGACAGAAACACAGCTCATAGGTGTAGCAGGTAATCAGGAAGGCTACTGGAATATTGATCCTTATTTCAAAGGGGTTGGAATATAAGAGTAAGGAACTGTACAAGGATGAGAGGTGATCGCATTGAAACATACAGGGTTCATATGGGTTTTGACAGGATACTTGCTGAAAGGATGTTTCCCCTTATGGAAGAGTCTAGGACAAAACGGTATAGTCTCAGAATAAATTGAGGCATCAATTTAAGACAATGATGAGGAGGAATTCCTTCTCTTAAAGGGTTGATATTCTGTGGACAGAACCTTGTGTATATTTAAGGTTCAGATAATTACATTCTTGATCAGTTGGAGAATCAAGGGTTACGATGAAAGGGCAGAAAAGTGGACGTGAGGAATATCAGATCAGCTATGATCTTATTGTATGGTGAAGTAGGTTCAAGGGGCCAATTGGCCTACCCTTGTTCCTATTTCTTATGGTTATATTTTAATGACCAGGACTAGGAAATAGCTGGTGTTTTACAATGTCACTTTAGCACAGTAGGCAAAGTAGGAGCATATTCCTGTAGAAAATAGTGAAATGTTAGTCTGAGAATTCTGGACAAGTTGTTCTTTAACATGATGTTGCATCTAAAGTGGTATGTGTGCCAGCAGCTTACGCAGCACTTGCATTGTGTTTGCATAAAGGGCACGGTGAAGTGAGAAAGAGAAGAGGGGAGGCTTACTTCATGGGACAAAAGTGGGCTCCATTCAGTTATTCCGTTGTACTGTCACAATCAGTACAAGGGTTGGGCCATGGATCAGTCATCTGGAGAGGGAAGAGGTTAACCTCAGCCAATCAGGTGGCCCAACACAAGTTCAGGGATAATAATTTCATTTAAATCAGGGGAGTGGGCCAGGTCAGTTGTGGAAATCAAAAATTCAGCTTGTGAATCGGTGACATTGTGCAAACTCAGAATGTGGACTAGGCCACGGTTATAGGGTGGCAGAATGGTGCCTGAACAGGCATAAAGAAATGTAGCAACTATTTTTCCATTTGGAAGATGTTTTTATTTACCAATTACATTTCAGCACTTCTGATGTAAAGCATAAGTTAAATGATCTAATTTTACTTTGCCTCAGTAAGCCAGCTGATGTCATTCTTAAATGGTTTCCCTCACTTACAATTAGCAGCCAAGAGTACAAATACTGTTTAGTCTACAAAGATAATGAAGTCAAAATTATGCAAGTGTCCATGAATGACGGACTTATCCAAGTTGAACTGTAAGAAAGGAAATGGATTTTAGGAATTTACTTACAAGCATATAGGCTTCACTGAAAACTGAAATTATCCATAGATGGTTGTGCTTGAAAAGGTTGCAGCAATCCCTATTCTATAGTCCCTGCATAATGAACAGACAGGGAATAGAGGGACAAGACCATATGCAAGCAAATGGGATGAGCTTAGAATGGTATCCTGTCCTGTACTGTCCTATTTGGTATAACGAAAGCATTGTGAGAGTGCCATCACTTAGGGAGTCGCAGGATTTTTCTGCAGTAACAACCAAGGAACCACATTCCATCTCATTCAGGGATGGTGTATAACATGAAGGCAAGCTTGCTGGTGATGATGTTCCACCAAATAAAAAAGGCAAATACGATAAATTTGGAAAAGGTAACTATGAAGAAAAACAGAGATCAGACAAAGCAGACTGATATTTAAAGGCAATTGACAACATGACCTTAAACAGGAGAGAACTGAAAGTAGAAAACAAGCTGTGCATGCAAAATAGACCTTAGCTAGACAGAGGCATAAGCTTGAAAATATGATTTTGAGGTGTTGACTGTTGAAGCAAGGATTCATGCTGTTTTATTGCATTCAACTTTTTACACACACTTTCAGATCAGTTAGTACATAGAAAATGCAATTGCAATGTTTGAAATTGAAGATGTATTCCTTCTATAAATATTTATGAAAGTATCAAGTTATTTTATGTATGATTGTTCTATAAATCAATTCAGCTTCATTGGCAGTAAAACAAAAACAAATTAGTCAGAAGTGGACATGGCAGGAACACATGAAAGGGAAGGTTGATCTGTCAATTTTATAAGAACAGCAAATTAGAGTGCCACAAGAGTGAAAAGGAGGCATATGGCATGTATAGGCAGCTGGGATCAAGTGAATTCCTTGAGTGTTGGAGTAAACTTAAGAGAGAAATCATGAAGGCTAAAAGGGGACACAGGGTGGCTTTGGAAGATGAGGTAAAAGGAGAATCCAAAGAGATTCTACAAGTAGATGAAGGGCAAAAGAGTAACTAGGGAGAGAATATGCAGAGCCATAAGAGATGGGTGAGACCTAAATGAATATTTCTCATCAGTATTCACCATCAAGAAAGGTATGGATGCTAGGGAACTTGGGGAAATAAATAGTGATGTCTTGAAGGGTGTCCACATTAGAAAACAGGAGGTGCCAGAAGTCTTAAAATGCATTAAAATAAATAAATCTCCGGGACTTGATGAAATGTATCCCAAGACTTTGAGACAGCCTGGGGAGGAAATTACGGGGCCCCTAGAGGAAATATCTGTATCAAAAACAGCCATGGGTGAAATGCCTGAAGATTGGATGGAGGCTAATGTTATGCCATTATTTAAGAAAGGTTGCAGGAAAATGCCTGAGAATTACAGACCAGTGAGCATAACATCCATTGGGGTAAGTTGTTAGAGGGATTTCTGAGAGACAGGATATACAGGCATTTGAAGAGGCAAGGACTCATTTCTGATAGTCAGCACGGCTTTGTGCATAGCAAATTGTGTTTCATGATTTTGATTGAGTTCTTTTGAAGGGGTGACCAAGAAAGACGTTGTGTACATGGACTTCAGCAAGGCCTTTGACGAGGCACCGCATAGAAGGTTGTTGAACAAGGTTAAATCTCATGGGATCCTGGGAGAACTAGCCAATTGAATACAAAATTCGCTTGACAGTAGATGACAGAGGATGGTGGTTGAGAGTTGTTTTGCAGACTGGAGGCTTGAGACCAGCAGTGCGCCACCGGGATCAATGATGGGTCCACTGCTGTTTGTTATTTATATAAAGGATTTGAATGTGAATTTAGGAGGTATGGTTAGTAAGTTTGCAGATGACACCAAGATTGGTGGCATAGTAAACAGTGAAGAAGGTTATCTGGGAATGCAGTGAGGTCTTCATCAACTGGGCCAGTGGGCTGAGGAATGGCAGATGGAGTTTAATTTAGATAAATGCAAAGTGTTGCATTTTGGTAAGGCAAACCAGGGCAGGACTTACACGGTCAATAGTAGGGCCTTGAGGTGGGGTGAGAGAATAAAGAGATCAAGGGGTACAAGTTCATAGCTCCTTGAAAATGGAGTCACAGGTTGACAGGGTGGTGAATGAGGCTTTCAGCATGCTTGTTTTCATCAGTCACAGCAATGAAAATATTAGTTGGGATGTCTTGTTGCAGCTGTACAAGATGTTAATGGAATCATAGAATCCCCTACAGTATGGAAACAGGCCCTTTGGCCTAACAAGTCCACACCAGCCCTCAGATCATCCCACGCAGACCCATTACCCCTATAACCCACCTAATCTACACATCCCTGAACACTACGGGCAATTTAGCATGGCCAATCCACCAAACCTGCACATCTTTGGACTGTGGGAGGAAACCGGAGCAACCGAGGGAAACCTACACAGACATGGGGAGAATGTGCAAACTCCACAAAGGCAGTCACCCGAGAGTGGAATCAAACCCAGGTCCCCAGCGTTGTGAGGCAGCAGTCCTAACCACCGAGCCACCATGCCGCCCTTTCGTGAAGCCATATTTGGAGTACTGCATGCTTTTCTGCTTGCCCTACTATAGACAGGATATTATTAAACTAGAAAGAGAGCACAAAAGATTTACTAGGATGCTACTTGGACTGGAAGGTCTGAGTTATAAGGCGAGGCTGAATAGACTGGGACTTTTTGCTCTGGAGCGTAGGAGACTGAAGGGTGATCTTATACATGTCTATAAAATCATAAGAGGTATTGATAATATAGATAGCCAACAGCTTTTCCCTATGGTGAGGGAGTCTAAAACTCAAAGGCACAGGTTTAAGTTGAGAAAGGAGAGTTACAAAAAGCTCCAGAAAGGCAATTATTTCACACAGAGTGTGGTGAGTGTCTGGTCTGGGCTGCCAGAGGTAATGGCGGAAGTGAGTACAATTTTGTCATTCAATAAACATTTAGACAAGGGCAAGGATGGGATAGGTATGGAGGAATATGGGCCAAACACAGGCAAATGGGACTAATTGTGAAAACTGGGCTGCATTGGCAATTTGGGCTGAAGGGCCTGTTTCCACACTGCAGACCTCTATATCTCTATGAACTTAGCACGAAGATAAATCTACATTGATATTGAAAAAGGGGAAAAAATGTTCAGCAACAGCAACTTGAAAGGAAGTGGTTGGAGTTCATATTGGAAACTTGTTGACTGCTGTAACACAGAAAACATACCAATAGCAGTTCATTTATTACCTTGGAATAACAGGCAATGATGCAAGTTGCATATCATTACATGTTCAATTTCTACACCCTGCTGCTGCAACAATAAAACAATTATTGGTTCACGTCTCTTATTAGCAAATGTATTATCATCCATTACCAAGTATTTCAATGATCTTCTACAGTATTCAATTTATGAAGAGAAAAATTACATAATAGAAAATAAAAACAATTGTAGAATAGAATAAAGTCCTTAAACAATACATTAATGATACAGAAGATAATCTGTGAAGTACTACAAGTGGAAGGTTAGTGGTAGATCTGTATTATGACATTTATTGAGAAAGAGACTTCAGAAGTGAATAAAGTTTCCAATCCACTATACAGACATGTTGATGGAGCACTTTGGTCTGTGGCTCAGTGGGAGGGCATATTCTTGATAGTTTGGATCTTCCACTGTATCGTTTGATCCTCGTAAATTCCTCATCTACATATTACTTTTCTCTTCTTCCACTAGCTCTGATAATTATTAGAAATTTTATTTTACAATCATTAGCAACTTGTCCCAAAACTTCCTTACTTGAACTTCTTCCCTAAAACATTTCAGGTTTGCTCAAGGGAGGCAGAAGTTATAAATATCTGAGTTTTGGTTCATGTTTATCCTCATTAGTTGCTCTTTAAACTCATTTCCTTTTCATCCTCAATGCCAACAGAGAAACACAACTTAGATTATTGCTGTAGTTTGCAAAGGTTAATGCAATGGGAAGGATTATTGTCCCCATGTGGGGAAACTTTCCGAGGAGGCAGGATAGGTGGCCTGAGGACTACATAATTTCCAAGTGCACAAGAGTCCAATGAAGGATAGTCAATGGCATATTAAGGTTTGTTGTCAGAAACCAACTGGAATATTCCAGAAAATAATGTAAACTTTGACACGCTGCTGGAGAATTCTGATAGAACTGCTCTAGCTTCAGCAACAGTACATTTATTACAGTTCTCTTTTCATGCCTAAATACTGCAGATATTGGAGATCTAAAATAAAAGCAAAGCATTGGTGAAACTTGGCAGGTCTGGCACTATCTGTCAAGACAGAAATTAAATTAACAGAGTTAAAAATCATTTATTCATTGGAGCTCAATACGTATTCCGATGAGAATCAACGATGTCTTTGTCCCTCTAGTTCAAATATTACTAACATCCAGAAATCAAAACCTTAAGATCATACCTCTGGTGACATAAGTTCATCTTCTTTACAAAATATTTAATTCAGGCAATCAAATATTCAGTAACTATGGAGGAAGTAGATGTTTTAATATACTTAATAGAATGATGGAAAGGACTAATACAGTGATTAAAAAAAATCTGAAGCTGACGCTATTGCTATCAAAAGGATAGCTTGCCAGAATGCCTAAGAAAATTAATAGTGGATTGGGAACAACCACTAGTGGATAGGGATTGAACAAAATTAAATAAATAAAACATTAATTTTGAGAAATTTCATGAAATTGAAGAGTAACAAATCCCCAGGACCTGACAGTTTCCATCCTAGGGTGTTAAATGAATTGGGGCGCACATTCTAGATACCCTAATTATAATCTTTTGGCGTTCCCTAGACAGTTGTCCCTCTGGATTGGAAAATTGCGCGTGTCTCTCTGCTTTTTAAGAAGGACGACAGAGGAAAACCAAGGAATTGCAGGTCAGTTCGCCTCGCATCTATGGTGGGGAAATTTTTGTCGTTTATAAATCAAGGATGGAGTAAAAGCTCACAGAATTTTTTGAAGAGGTGGCTACAGCAGTGGACAGGCAATATCTCTGCATGCTATTTATTTGGACTTCCAGATGCATTTGATAAAGTCCCACATAAGAGACTGTTAGCTAGTGTTGAAGCCTATGCAATTGAGGACAAATTACTGATATGGCTGGGAAATTGTCTGAGTGGCAGGTGACAGAAAGTAGGATAATAGGTAGGTACTCAGACTGGCAGGCTGTGAACAGTGGTGTCCCACAAGTATCTGTGTTGAGCCTCATTTATTCACACTATTTATCAATAAGTTGGATAATGGCACAGAAAGTCACATATCCAAACTTGCTGATGACAAAATTAGCCCGTATTGTATACAGTGTTGGTGATAGTCTGTCAATATCTCTTGCATTGGGCAAAACTGTGGATGATGGAGTTCAATGTAAGCAAACATGGGGTTATCCATTCTGGACTGAGAAATGTTTGATCAGGGTACTTCCTAGATGCTATGAGGTAAACACATTGGATGTCCAAAGAGACTTCAGGGCTCAGGTGAATAAATGTTTAAAATGTCACAAAAAGGTGTAGAAAATAATCCAGAAAGCTAATGGAATGATAGCCTTTAGGTCTGGAGGACTGGAGTACAAGGAAGCAGAAGTTATAAAGTTATAAAGAAACCCTGGTTAGACCCCACTTGGAGTAGAGTGAACAGATCTGGGCACCTCACTTTAGTGTAGATATATTGGCCTTGGAGGGAATATAACTTAGGTTTACCAGAATGATACCTGGACTTCAAGATTTAAGCTATGAGGAGAGATTGTACAAATTAGGCCTGCTTTTCCTTTTGAATTTCAAGGCTTATGGAATGACCTGATTGAAGTCTTTGAGCTATTAACCAGAAAATACAGGGTAGATAAAGGTAAACTCTTTCCACTGATTAGGGATTTTAGAACTAGAAGGCATAGTCTGAAAATTAGACCTTTCAGAAGAGATGTTAAAAAGCACTAAAAGAGTTTTAGAATCATACAGCATAGAACCAGACCGTTTGGACCAACTCGTCCACAATGACTGGACATCCCAATCTGACATAATCCCATTTAGCAGCATTTGGCCCATATCTCTCTAAGCCACCACCACCCTCTGCGTGAAAAGGTTGCCCCTCATGTCCTTTTTCTATCTTTCCCCTCTCACTTTAAACCTATGCCCTCTAGTTTTGGATTCCCCCACCCTAAGAGAAAGATCTTGGATTTCACCCTACTCATGCACCTCATGATTTTATAAACCTCTATAAGATCACATCTCAGCCTCCACTTCTACACACATAAAGGTGGTAGAGGTTTGGAACTCTCTTCCACAAATGGTATTGGATGCCAGATCAGTTAATTTTAAATTTGGGATAGATATAATTTTGTAAAGCAAAATTACTAAAGGTTATGAGTCAAAGGCAGGTATATGAAGTTAGGCCACAGATTAGTCATAATCACACTGAACGGTGGAACAGGCTCAAAGGGCTTAATGGGCTAATGGGTATTCTTATATTCCTAATTTTTTAAAAATAATTGTGTTTAGATTGAGACAATATATTCGGCACATAACTGATTTTCAAATCAAAGACCCTGGACCACCATGGAATCTACAAGTTAACAAATGTCTTTCAAAGATCAAATGCTTTATTGGATGTAGCTCAGATGCCATGAGAAAATTCTAGCTTTTCATAATGTTTGAAGATCAATGCTACCACATAGAAGTGCATGCTCCAGCATAACCCCACAGATGAAATTGCAGCCAAAACTGCTCAGCAGCAAGGGGTTTGATTTAAAGTTCTCAACTTGAAACAGGACTGATTCATTTGTTGAAATCCTTTGTTGAAAGAGGAACAAAAGAAAGACAATCTGAGATGGAGACAAATGAAGGCATGGAGGAGAGTTAAGAAAATTACCATATTAATATTCATAATTTGCTAACTTGTTAAAATTTGAGATGGCTTTGACATGCTATATTTTATGTTCTGTAATTAGCTTTTAGAATCATTATCAGCAACCTGGAGAGCATGGCATTTATTTTCGAGCCCTGTGGTCTGAAATTGAACATCTGCACACCACAATACATGGCTGTTCATTAGTGAACAGATGGAGGTCCCTCAGGATAGAAACAGATCAAGCAGGTACTTCTTTAAAAAGGAAAAGAAAGAATTTAAAGGATAACTTATTCAAATAAAATAGCTGATTGGTAAAAGAAAATGCTGTATACTATATCCTAAAAATACAGAGTACTCATAACTGTTCTGATCCTAGGTGATGGTAGTACTGGACAAATCAGATCCCAAAGTGAAACCTGGCTTGATGCACTGTAAGTTTTATTCTTGCACTTTGGTTACTGAGGTAGTCAGTCTTTGAACATATTGACAACGTACTCTGAATGTACTTCTGATACAAAAAAAGCTTATAACACAAAAGGGAAAATACAAATCCATTTTGCAATACATGAACTAACTAGTTGAAACTGTCTTATTACAGACATTGACAATGAAGATTTTATCTTTTCTTCTCAACAACCTCTTTACCAGATATTCAAACCTCAGTGAAGGGATACCCTGTTTCTACTTTAAAAGTTTGTTCTTCAATTGGCATCATTGTACTTCTCTGTATTCACTTGTTTCTATCTTAGTTAAATGTCTCGTAATGAGACCCCTAAATCTGCTAAGAGCTCACTTATTTCTTAATAGGGATGCCTTAAACTCCTCTTACTTCTGTTTACGAAGCTCTCCCTTACTGTGATGAAACCACTTTGGCCTCTTTTCTGCTGAAACAACATTGCATACTGCTAAGCTAACAACACTTTTACTGCCATAGACCTCTCTCTAACAGAAAATATTCAGACTGTCTAAACTTTTGGATGGTTCTCTTTCTAAATGGGAACCTGTTTCTGTATCTGTCTCTATGTGTCATAGAATAGCTTGTTGCTAGGCAACAGCCCCATTTTCATTCCCTCTCATCTGCCCATGTTATTTTCAAAAGCACTGAACTATTCATCAAGGGTTTTCTGGGAACTCATCTAAATGAAGCATATAAATATATTTTTTAAAAATTCCAAACTCTCTGTCGCCACTCACAGAATCCAAAACATGAAACAAAGTCTTTATTAACCCACACAATGCAGAAATATAAAATCCACCTTAAAGCTATAGATAGTTCTGTCTATCACAGAACACAAGTTTACTAATATTCTTCAAATAACACAAGGATACTAATGAGAGCATTACAGTTGGTGCATGCAAAACTTTGAAGAAAGAACACTTGCATTAAGTATATTCATTTCAGTAATGAATGCACACTTTATATCATGGAAATCATGATCACTGACCTCTCAATCAACATTCTCCTGGGTATGAACTTTATGTATTCAGAAATAATAGTATTTTTATCACAGTAGGCATTTTGCCCTAATTGATTGTCAATGATTCTTTAAAAGCCTCCACTTGGACTTTTAAAATCCTTTCTATGTGATTTCTAACAATGAATAGTGGGAAGAATAATAAACCTTCAGATTTTGGTTTTGCCAAATTTAATGACAATCTGACATAAACGTGTGTCCATCATCTAAATTGTTGCTACAAACAAGGGCATCTGCTCATGTTCCACATTTGTGGGGGAATTGTGGGTGCCAAATTACAAGAGCCATTTGTGTTTCCAAGCAAATAGTTCTGATCAAGCATATTTTTGGCTGAAAAGGATGTAAGTTCTTTTTACTAAAGTTAGGCAATTGACTGCAAGGAATGTTGAAAGAACAGAATGGTATTGCTTTGTCAAATGTTGGAAAAATATTTAAACATAAATACCAAAATAAAGCATGGAAAACACCTTACTCACTGTAAGTGGGTCTAGGCAGATCTCTATTACCGAACATTCCTTAAGACATTCAACTACCAACACACCCTTAACTTAATAAGACCCTTTGGCAAGGTTTCTTCTGTACAGATTAATCTGTGTGATAGAGCAGATTGATCTCATTGGCAACATCTGAATAAAACCGATTTTCTAATTGTCCAACTCATGCAGTTCAGGCTCTCTCTCTGCTCTACCTAAAACTATTGGCAGCAACAAGCACCTCTCAATTACGGGAACATCTGTTTCTGTCCTTTTGCTGTCAAAACTTGCTCTTTTCTAGTTATTCTGATGCATTATTAGGATATAATCACTCTTGTTGAGCTTTCTCCATAACACTTCCATCAGGTGCCCATCAAGTGTCTTTTCTACTACGCAAAGTTTTTGTACTTCTAGATGGATCTCCTCAATCAATACTCCAACCTGAACTAAATTCTTTACTCTTCTTTTGCCCATCAATATCCTTCACCTCTTGTTTTTCCTCCTGGCTATTTAACCAATTTTGTATTTGCCTCTTCTGCCGAACACACAGGAACCTAGATCAGACACATACTCACTGGTTAAGATTGTCTTTTTCTGCTTATCATGATCATTGACATCTATCTCTTGAAGCATTAGATCCTCCAACTTTGGCTCTAATTTGCAGAATATACGCATATGTGATGTACAATATGCCTCATCATTAATTCCTCTACAACGTTCTACTTGTTTGAAAATTCGCCATACATTCCTATTACTTGTGAGGAATTTGGTTTTATGATCTGATGGCCATGGTGTATTAGAGTTTTGGCATCAATTCCCATAATTTTTTCTAGTCCTTTTTCATTCCTTATGCCCCTATCTTCTTTGATAAATCAGGTGAATTAAACTTAATTCACCCCCAGATTCTGTTATGCAATATCATAAATGCTTTCTGAATCTTTTCTGAGACTTCAGCAATGACAAATTGTTTCTTGCCAGCATGTAGTGCATTGAGGTTGGCAGAGTAAACATGACTAACAGTTTTTCCACTACGGCTGGAGAATCACCACTTAGTATGAAGGCAAGTTTGGATTTTGGCAATATACTATTTGGGGTATAGGCTATTACCGCTGAACATTCGCAGAGAAATGTTAGCATGTGCTGCCAATATCAGAGCCATGTTCAATCTGCAGGTCATCTTGGCTGATCTGCCAGTATCTTGTGTAACATTTCATCAATTACTGCATGATTTCTTTGGCACAAACCATTTTTAAATCATCCCAACTGATGGTAATACTAGACGAGTCAGATCACAAAGTGATTATATTCTCAGTAATATCTTCTGTGGAGACAAATCCATTGAAGTATCTTTCCTGTCTGCATTTTAATATTTCATACTACACAGAGAAGGATTCAAGTATTTCCTTTCAATGAATTTCTGCACATTCACCAGGTATGACCCTCTCTGTTGCTGTCTCTCCCTGAGACACAGACACTGTACAACTCACTGAGGTTTTTCATTGAACTTTAACAAAAACACACTCAAGGCTTTTTCCAGCTGTGTGGATTACTTTTAGGCTGCTAAACAGTACATCTGCAAGTATGAAACTTTCCTTCTGAATAGGACGTGCTTCTGGCATCTTTTTATTAATCATAAAAGCTCAATTTAGTGAAAAAACTTCAGCAATTAGCTCACTAATTAACCTGTTTAATCATTTAGTTTAAACCACATAAATTCATGGAACTGTGTCTCATATGAATAAGGACAAGTAAGAAATTCAACCCCTCAAGTCTGTTTTGCCAAACACACAGGTTATGACAGATCTGCTTGCACCATTTTCCCCACTATGCTTGATAATCTTTCACTCCTTTGCTGATCAATAATTTATCCACCTCTGCCTTAAAAATATTTGGAGAACTCTGCTTCCATCACCTTTTCAGGTGGAGAATTCCCAAGTGTCATAAACTTCTAAGGAATGAGGAAGAAAAAAAAGACACCTAATCTCTTTTAAGTAGGTAACCTCTGATTATTAATTTGCCCTCCAGTTTTGTATTGTCTCATAAGAGGAAACATTCACTTTATATGAGATCCTGAGAAGATTTGACAGGGTAGCTATGTTGCAATCAAGCTTCCCCTATTCTTTAAAGTCCAGCAAATACAAGACTTGCTATCCAACCTTTCCTTATAAGACAGTCAACCATTCCAGATTTTAGTTTGGTAAACCTTCTCTGAATAGATTTCAAAGCATTTATATTCTGAAAATAATGTGACCAATTATGTACACAGTACTCCACATGTGGTTTTCCCCCACTCTGTATAACTGATACATCACCTACCTACTGCTGCATACAAATCCCCTCACAACTAAATGAAAGCAATTTAATAAATTTCCGAATTACTTGCTTTGACCCGCTACTAAACAATAAGTTTTTGACCCTTCAGAAACATCACTTTCACAGAACTGAAACCAAAAATCACTTTACCTCTACTTTAAAATTCAGGTTCCCAAGTAATAAGTCAAAAACTTTCATCATACAGTGCTGTTTGCCTGATCTGCAGTGTTCGTAAGTACTATATTTAGAGTACTTATGTGAGCCAAAAGTTGTCATTTGCAAATTCTTCTCAGTTACCTGTAAAAAATGTAGTTGGCATTCTAAGATCCATGCCAACCCAAATTTCCATAACCTTGTTTAGTACAGTAAGTTTGTTACTTTAGTTTTGCTGAAGGTAGTAGCCACATCTGCAAAATCTAACAATATTTACTCCTGTGTCCCACACTTCAGGTCCATGTCACCAGTTCATTAAGTTCATAGGCTAAAAGAACACTTGCAACCAGGCAGTGATATTTGATACATGTCGCTCACTGACATGTGACATTTTCAATAAAGGATTCATATTCATCATCCACAACACCAGCATCATTTAGCATCATTTTGTAATGGATGGTGATCAAATTGTACGTGCATCTTTCAGATTCACTTCTTGTTAACCAGGCACACTTACCTCAGGAGGTCAATGATATTTTTTTTAACTTCTTGGTGAGAAATATTTGGGTTGCACAATGAAATACAACAATGACGCAATCACTCACTTCTAAACTAATTGCTTCAACAAAAATAAATGCTTTATCATACTTTGCGTCCAATCTTGCCTTTTCCATTTTAAAAAAACTTAACTCATAATAATATAAATATAGTTATTATATAACAGCATCACAAGGCAGCTATTTGGATAATGCTACCCAGAGTGGGAAGGAAAGGACAGAGTATACAATGTGATGATACCACGACTTTAAGAGGTATATTTTGTCCTTTGTTTTATGAAGAGAGGTTGACACAGAGGTACAAAGCGGTCTGCTCTAAGCCAATAAAGTAAACAGCTTGTAACGCTTTAGGAATTTTTTTTAAGAAGTTGGAACAAAGAAGCAGTCTGAATGGGAGGGATAAAGCTCCCACATAACCAGGATTTTAGTTTATCTTTCAGTCGCTGTTGGGGTCTGGAAGCTGCCATACATCTCTCCCTGCTCTAGCAAAACACTTGAGTTCTCTCTCTCTCTCAGAATTTTCTCTTGCTGTCCTTTCCTCCTAGACTAGAGAAACGTTGCATGTGAGATTAATCTATTTTACTGATTTTGCCTTTGCCAAGGGTGTGTTTATGAGATGTTACTATCTTGGAACAGCTAATCAGTGGTAGTTAACATATATATGATCTTGTTAAGTATTTCAGTAGAGTTATGGTTAAGCTTTTTTTTTAATTTTTATTTTGTCTGTATTTTAACTGGAGTATAAGAATAAAGTGTGTTTTGTTTCAACCAACCCTGGCAGTTTGACCAATCGAATTGTAGCCAGAACACAACACCTTACACTTGCCTTTTAAAATAAGAAAAGTTGGGGTATTGGCTATCTGCCTAAAATGTTTTTTTGGGAGGGTTTGTCCAGTCCATAAAAACAAACTTAGAAAAGCATCAGGAAATAGGGTAAAAGGGAGAAAAAATGATAAGAAGGGAAAATCAATGTTTCTTTTCTTGAATGTGCAAAGTATTTGGAACAAAATAAATGTATTTACCAAATAAATTCGAGTCAATCTGTTTGATCTCATAGCACTCCCAATACAAGAAGATAAAAGCTGTGAATTAGATTTTCAGGAATATCTGACTTTTTGAAAGGAAAATCAGGAAAGAAAGGGAATGGGTTAGCATTGTTGGTGCGGATGGAATAAATATGGAAGCAAGAAATGGCCTTTGATTGGAAGATAGAAAATCCATACAGATGGAAGGAAGAAATAAAAAGGAAAAGAAGACTTTGATAGTAGCCTGTAGGTCCTCTAACAGAAACTATATGGCAGGAAAATCTTTTTCACTCAGAGTACAGTGGGAATCTGAAACTCACTGCCTGTAAGAGTGGTTGTGGTGGAAAACTTCATAACATTTAAGTATCAAGACATGCACTTGCACTGCCAAGGCATACAAGGTTGAGGACCAAGTGCCAGAAAATGGGATAGAATAGTTTAGTGGTTTTTGACCAGCAAGGATACAATAGGCCAAAGGACTTTCAGCTGTGCTGTCGACTCCATGTCTCTATGGGGACACAGAATAAATCAGAAGTTATGAAGGCATGTAACAAAAGCAGTACATTAAAATTTACACAAATTTTGATAGATTTGTAGAAGTAACTACGAGGAAGAATTCCGAGTGTGTACTCAGGATTGTTTTCTTGAACAATGTGTTGCAGATCCTACCAGAGATCAGGGTATTTTGTATCTGGTGATGTGTAATGAGGCAAGTTTAACAGATGATGTCAGGGTATAAGTTTTCTTTAGAAATCAGCGACAATAGCATGGCAGAATCCAGTATGAAGTTTGAGAGGGAGGAACTTGGGTTGGAAACATCTGTGCTAAGCAAATATAAGGACAATTACAAAGGAATGAGGGCAGAACTGGCTGGAGTATACACCAAAGATGGTTGACCAATAATGGCAGAAATTTAAGAAATAGTTCATGACTCATAGCAAAGATATAACCAAGTGAGGAAGAGGGGTTCTAGGAAAAGATAAGTCAAGGTATTAAAAAAAATTAGCTACAGAGATTATGCACACACTGGTAGTAATTGTCTAAGAATGCTTGGATTCTGGAAAAGTTTGAGATGACTGGAAAACTGCCAAAGTTACTTTATTTGCAAAAGAGAAAAAACACAGGTATCTATAGGCCAGTTCCTATAACATCTGTTGTTGGGATGCTGTAAGAGTCTACTAAGAAAGGCTGTAAGAGCAGAGCATTTAGAAATGCATAAAACGATCAATCAGGTTGAGCATAGCTTCATGAAGTGAAAATCATAGTTGAAAATTTACCTGAATTCTTTGAGAATGTAACAAGCTGGACAAGTAAAGAAGAAACAATGAATGTAATATATTTGAATTTTCAGAAGCCGTTTGATAACGTACCACACACTAGGCTGCTTAAGGTAAAGGCCCATGTTGTTGGAGGTAGTGTATTGGTATGGATGGAGAACTGGCTAACTATTAGAAGGCAGGGAGTTGTGATAAAGCTGGGTATTTTCAGAACAGCAGCCTGTCAGTAGAGTGCCACAAGAATCAATGCTGGGGACATAATTATTTATGATATACATTTCTTACTTTGATGAGAAAAATGGATGTCCTGTTGCCAAGTTTGCAGATGATAAAAACAGGTGGGATGGCAAGTGGTGAGGATGACAGAAAGGGTCAGAGGGATATAGCTAGATTGAGTGAGTTGGCAAAAACTTGACCAGTGTAACTATTTACCTGTCATCCATCGCCACTAAATCACCCGTCTTTCTAATTGCTCAAAATACATGAGGGCTGCAAATAAATTCATCCTTGAAAGACACCAAAACGCCCAGTAATATTCAAATATGGGACCATCCAATGAGAGAACAGTTGGTCCTTTGGGTCGAATTGACATAATTATTCTATCAGCAGCAAATGCAGGAGAGAAACAGTCTATGATTGGAGCGGTATTGAGCCCTCAGTACGTAAGTAAATAAGTGAGGTGTTGTCTAAGCCCATTGCTTGAACTGGGACCAGGAAGCCTATTATGAGGGAAAGGGAGTATTTTGCCAGTGTGACCTCTTCTTGGGTCTATGAAAGGGGAGGATGTAGAAGGAGGAGGAGGCTGTAAGGAATGGGAGACAGGAAGCTGCAAGAGGGGTGGGGGTGGGGGCTAGAAAGAAGTGAAAGAGGGCAGCTGAAGAAAATTTACACCTGTCAACTTAGGAATACTCAGTGAACTAGGAATCAGTAAAACTTGAAAATATTCAGGTAATGAATTCCTAGCAAGTGTGGAATGTCAAGCTTAAGGCTATATCTGTTTAATATCTATTGTGTGTTGGGGGTGGAGGTGTCGGGGAAGGTGAGGTGGATATTATTTACATGAAAACGGTCAAATTGTTTATTTTAAATCTGAGATGCAGCAAAAGGAGGTGCAACTATGGTAGCTAAAATTTTCCAGTTTTGCACATAAGCAATGGAAACACATTTGTTGCGACCTCAAATGAAAACAGAAATTGCTGGAGAATCTCAGCAGGTCAGAACTGCTTCTGTTGAAAAGTCACTCCACTGAAAACATTAACTCTGCTTTCTCGTCACAGATGCTTCCAGATCTGCTGAGTTTCACCAGCAATTTCTGTTTTTATTTCAGATCTTCAGCATCTGCAGTTCTTTGTTTTATTTTGTTTGCAATGTCAATATTTTGAGGAATGATGTCCTTAGGATAATGGATTTTTTTGAAGGTAGAAGTGTGTCAGTTTCTCAAAAAAATCTTCTGTTGCTAATTTGTGTGGTGCCTTGTGCCTATTTGAATATTGTAGTGTCAGTGTTGGGCCTCAGTAAATATGGTGGGTAGTGTTTGTAACTGAACAAACTCTCAAAGTCCTTGAAAACAAACGATAATGAATGAATGGCTCTTTTAAAAATTCTGCATTTGCTTATGTTATCAGGTGACATGAGTATGAGCAAATCCGTGAATGTGTATATATTCTTTTCAGGCATGCTTAACTTGGTGTAATGTCAGAAAGTTTATGATTGGCCTCAAAATTAGCCAGAGACCTAAAACTGAGCAGTACTGAATTAATATATGTCATGAATTTGATTCAATGTAGATATATTTCAAGGTTTAGTGGCAATCTGAATACTTTAGCTCTACGGGAGTTGCTTTATGTAATTTAAGAATCTGGACAATAAGGATACTTACATCAGGCTTCTACTTATTGGCTACAACTCCACCTTAAACATTACAATCCCAAACAAGCTAATCTCCAAACTCAGGTCTCTAGGTTTTTGCTCCGCCTTCTGCAAGTGGATCCTCAGTTTTCTGACCCAGAAGGTCAGAAGTCACACGACACCAGGTTATAGTCCAACAGGTTTATTTGAAAGCACAAGTTTTCAGAGTCCGTTCAGTGTAAACCTTTCACCTGACAAAGGAGCAGCACTTCGAAAGCTTGTGACTTCAAATTAACTGGTCGAATGATAATCTGGTGTCGTGTGAGTTCTGACCTAGTCCATCCCAGTCCAACACCAGCCCCTCCAAATCCTGACACACAGACCACAATCCGTGAAGACAGGCAACAGCACCTCCTCCACAAAAATCCTCAACACTGATGCTCCATAAGGCTGTGTACTCAGCCCCTTACTGCACTCCCTGTACACGCATGACTGTGTGCCCAAATTTCATTTGAACTCCACCTGCAAGTTCACTGATGACACTACTCTTGTAGGCCAGATATCAAACGATGATGAGACAGAATACAGGAAAGAGATAAAGTACTTGGTAGCATGGTGTAAAACTAAAGAGCTGATCATCGACTTCAGGGAGCAAGTAGGAAGGCACGCCCGTATCTACATCAATGGAGCTGAGGTGGAGATGATCAAGAGCGTCAAGTCCCTAGGAGTGATGATTATCAACAATCTGCCTTGGACTACCCATGTTGATGCGGCAGTCAAGAATGCACAACAATGCCTCTTCTTTCTCAGGAGTCTAAGGAAGTGCCCATAAGGAATCTCACCAGCTTTTACAGATGCACTATCAAAAGCATTCTATCTGGATGCATCTTGGCTTGATACGGCAACTGCTCTGCCCAGGAATGCAAGAATCAGCAGAAAGTTGTGAACATAGCTCAGTTCTTCACACAAACCAACCTTCCATCCTTTAAAGTTGAATCAGAGATAGTAGGAACTGCAGATGCTGGAGAATCTGAGACAACAAGGTGCAGGGCTAGATGAACACAGCAGGCCAAGCAGCATCATAGGAGCAGAGAGGCTTTTGACGTTTCGGGCC
>NC_063337.1:53572016-53615036 GCF_021869965.1 Rhincodon typus
GGCCCGAAACGTCAAAAGCCTCTCTGCTCCTATGATGCTGCTTGGCCTGCTGTGTTCATCCAGCCCTGCACCTTGTTGTCTCTTCCATCCTTTAACTCCATCCACACTTCTCGCTGCTTTGGAAAGGCAGCCAACATCAACAAAGACACCTCCACCCCAGTTATAATCTCTTGCAACCTCTTCCATCAAGCAGAAGATACAAAAGCTTAAACACACATGCCAACAGGTTCAAGATCTGCTTCTTTCCTGCTGTTATTCGACTTCTGATTGGACGTCTCAAATTTCAAATCTAATGCTGAGTTAGCTTTTTGTGCAATTTCTTTGCAGCCTTAACTTTCTATTCCTCGCTCTGTTTGATTACCTTATGATGTTTGTGTGTTATTTACTGCCTGTACTCCACACAAAAAAAGGCTTTTCACTACCTCGTGACATGAGACAATAATAAATCAAATAAAATAAAATAAAATAAAATGAAAAAAGTGGAATAAACCCTAATCTTTGATTGTGAAAAACTATCCTGAATAGTGTTCCCAAACATCCTTTGCTTTTAATATGGCTCATCCAGTTCAGATTCTGGTCCATAGAAACCTCAGGATATTACAGTGGGGGATTCAGTGATGAAAGTGCCATTGAAAGCTGATGGTCAGATTATTCCTTACTGAGATAGGCCTTGCCTGGCACTTGTATGCACAAATGATATTTGTCACCTGTCATTCTTAAGCCTGGGTTTGCCCAGGTTTAACTGCATTTGGACATGAATGGTTTCAGCAACTGCGGATTCACAAATGGTGAACATTACAGCCTTGGCACACACATGGGCAAAAGAGCTGAAGACAGAGGTGAAGTAAGAGTGACAATAATTAATTTCATCAACAAACATCTCACTTCTGAGCTAAGAGTGAAGAGAAGCAGCTGCAGCTGATTGGGCTGACAACACTGCCCAGAGGAACTCCTACAGCGATACCTGGGAGCTCAGATGATTGGCTTTCAATAGCCACAACTGTCTTTCTTGGTGCTAAATGTAACTAACTAGCTGAGTCCTACCAATTTTCATTAATGCCAATCTTACTAAGCCTCCTTGATGTGATACTAAGTCAAATATGTCATTGAAGTTAATGGCTGTCACTCTTAAATCACCTCTGTATTCAGTTCTTTTGTCCATGCTTGAACCAAGGCTATAATGAGGTCAGGAGCTGAATGGCCCTGGCAGTACCCAAACTGGGCATCACCGAGCAGGTTATTGCTGAGCATTGTTGATAACACTTTCCATCACTTCACTGATGATCAAGGGTAGACTGATAGGCGTAATTGACTGGGTTGGATTCATCTTGCTCTATGTGAACATGACAGATCCGAGCAATTTTCCACATTGTTGGCTTAAATGATAGTGTTGTAGCTTGACCTTACAGCCATTTCAATAAACACTAACTAGTAATGTAAGTGGTAGTCAATTGCTGTATGATCCTCCTCATGCCTGATCCTGGTATAAGGATGAAGTCCTTCAATCTATATTCAGTTCAAGAAGCTATTTTGGTATTTCAGCTTCTAAATCATCTTGACCTCAGCATCTAAAGTATCTGAGGAAAATTACTTCTTGGGAGTTAAAATCACAATTCAGGACTGCACACACTAATCCTAGGCTACTTTTTCATGATGCACACTGGGAATTGTAGTGATTGTTGTGAGGTCAGCCAGGTGAACCTGATACAATATTGTGGCTGTTAATCTGGTCCAATCAGGACTGACAGATAAGAACAGGAGTGTCAGACATCCTGTTCACTCTGAGAGCTGGCTCAGTGTCATGGATGCTCCACATGTAAACAAACAGTGACTTAGTGAAAGCATACCAACCTCTATTGAGTTATTTCAGTGGTGATGAGAGAAAAGCATATTCCTGAAGAAATTTGCTTGCAGCAGTCAACTTTGAGTTAGGGTAAGCATTTCTAGCATCATGCCATTATTTGGGAAGCCTGATTTGTTTGATCCTGCCATTAAAGACTAGATTCAGGTGAGTGGAAAGAATGTGTTATTTTGGCTGGGCAAATTACATTGTCGCAGATGAAAAGCAATGAATAATTCTCCTTACAGATTGTAGACCTGCAGTTTTTTTGGTTGTTAAGAATCTAACTTTCTCTGAGGCACCAGATACTAAAACCTTTCTAGAGTCGATGGCTTCAGTTAAGGAATATTATGAACTCAAGCCTCCACTAATTCAGCGTTTTACTCTGCAATTTGGGAATCAGTGGAATCTGTTTGGATGTGCATGGAGTTCATTTATCAAATAAGGTGACTGTGTTAGAAAAACTGCACTCACCTTTTGCAATACACATTCTCTTGGAAGTACTGGTCACAGATAATGGACCATTGTTTACCAGCAGGAAATTTGAGTATTTCCTACAGTTGAAAGGTATTCATTATAAAATGACAGCTCCAAACCATCCATCATCCAATGGTCTGATAGAAAAAGCAGTCCAAACTTTGAAAGCAGGCTTAAAGAAACAGACTACTACTACAAATAGATACCAAACCGTCCCCTATTTGATTATAGAACCACCCCTCATGCAATTACAGGGATAATTCCAGCTGAATTGTGAATATGGAGAAGACTCTGCACCAGATTACACCAGATCTTCCTGAACCGTGGTTGGGCTGGGGTGGTTAGAGAGGGTGAAATGGCATCAGGAATGCCAATGCTGGATGCAAAAGTCTCTAAGCAAGAGAGACAGTTGTCTTCAGGGGACAAAGCTTGGTGTGAGGACTACGGCAATGGCCCTGAATGGGTAAAAGGCATAGTCAATGTGAGGTCAGGTCCAGTGATGTATAAAGTTGCAGTAGGTGCAATAGTACTGACAAGCATGTGGACCATATGAAAGCTGCAAACTCGCAAATGGTGCAGGAACAAAACCTGCCCAGCTCTTCAACAGTCTTTCTGACTGTTCTGGAACCTGTGGGTTTTCCCCTTGTGTCAAGCATTGAAGACCCCTCAAAATCTGAGATGGACACAGCAGATGTCGCCTCCTTGATGCCTTTGCTGCCTGAAGAAGGGTATGAATTTCTTCCAAAAAGGTGCAAAAGGCAATGACCTCTGACTCAGAGGTGGACAGATGCAGTGATTTGGAATGAGGTCATCCAGGTGGACCTCACAGAATGAGTTCCCTGATTGGGGCTGTTTAATCTCGTCCAGTCAAGGAACCGTTGACAAATGAGGAGTGTCAGACATCCTATTCGTTCTGAGAGCTGGGTCTGAGGAAGCTTGATCTGTGTCAAGGACTCTTCACATGTAAATGAACAGTGACTTGGCAACAGGATACTGGCCTCTGGAGTTATCTCAGGAATGCTGCTTAGAAACTTAGAAAATAGAAGCAGGAGTAGGACATTCAGCCTTTGATCCTGCTCCACCATTCATTATGATCATAGCTGATCATCCAGCTCAATAATCTGTTCCCACATCCATTGATCCTTTTGGCCTTGAGTGCTATATCCAATTCCTTCTTGAAATCATACAAAGCTTTGGCCTTGACAGCTTTTTGTGGTAGTAAATTCCACAGGCCTACCACTCTAGGTGAAGAAATTATTTCTGATCTCAGCCCTAAATTATTTTCCCAGTGTCCTGTGACCCCTGATTCTGGACTCCCCTTCATAAAGAACATAAACAAAAACAGAAATTGCTGGACAATCTCAGCAGGTCTGGCAGCATCCGTGGAAAGATGCAACAGTTCTTTTTTTTTTCTAGTGTTGGTGGTTTTGCTTTTTGGATAAAATGTTAAACTAAGAAGCATCTGCTTGTTCAGGTGATTTTGCTCTTTTTTTGAGGAAGGAATTAAAACTCCTATTTTCTAGTTAATAATCCATCCCTTGGCTAATACAACCAAAATGTATTATCTGGACATTAATCTAACTTATCATATGTAGGTCTTTGTTCACGCATTGGTTAATGCTTTACTAACAACATGTCAACAGTAATTCATTGGCTGTATATGAATGATACAGAGGAGCTGAAAAGTGGTCGATAAATTCAAATTCTTCCTCCATAATTTTATTTAGTTCAATTAACATTCATGCTTCTTAAATTGATTTCTTATAGCGTGCTCCCATTGTTTCTTAAACTTTTAAGAAATTGCACATTTATTTAAGGCAGCATTTTCCCCTCAGTGTTAACACTTTACTCCATTTTTATCTACACCTTTAAAAATTTATTTGGTGAAACGATTCTCTCATAGGTGAGAGGTGACATGATAGGCATTCTTCTTTTCTCACATTGCCATGATTGAATAATGCAAGTTGTCTAGCGTCAGCTTCTATCTATACAGCCTCTTTTAAGTCCCAGCATCAGTCTCAAAACAACATAGCTACATTATCCTCAACTAATTAACAATTATGCTGTAATATCTCTCAACTAAAACCTTGTTTGAGAAGCTAAATGTTTCATTTAAGGCTTTCGGAGAGGAGAGCTCTGAACCCATATCATTCTAAATGAGAGCAACAGAAATTGCTGGAGAAACTCAGCAGGTCTGGCAGCATCTGTGGAGACAAAGCAAAGTTAATGTTTCTGGTATAGAGACCCTCCTTCAGAATATTCAGGTGCTGCCAAAACTGTTGTTTTCCCAGCAATTTCCATTGCTGCTTCTGATTTCCAGTATCTGCAGTTCTTTGTTTTGTTTTTTCATTCTAATTGAGATTTGAATCCAAATGGTAGAGAGACGTGATCTGAGGTGTGATCCAGACTGTTCAAGTACAAATGTCTCTTGGGCAAATGTTTTCATCCAGGCTTTGATATGCCTTTCTATGGGTTTATAACACGCATTCAGTTATGCAATTGATTTATGTCTGTCTTCATTTGAGATGACATTGACCCGTACTTTTGCTTGTTTTCCACATGTTGTGATTGTGAACTGCAGCCATAATGAATTTTTGATGAATTGTGCAGTACAAGTGCAGGGTCCTTTTGACTGTGTCAATTGTGCGATCAACAAGCTCATCCATCACATTCTGCTTTCATTGTTTGTCTTCATATTTTAGTTATTTTTCCTGTTTGCTCTTTAAGTTCTTAACCTTTTACAAGTGCTCTCTCTATGGTACAGGGACCCTGATGAAATAGTCATTTATTGATAAAGTCATAAATTTGACAACTCTTACTAATTTCTATCATTTATTTAAATCTCTGGAAAATGACTGTTTTGCTGTATGAAATAGTGCTGTGAATTAAATATTAAAATTATCTTTCATTTTCTCCAGCCCTGTTCCCAAGGTTTTTCTAATGTCCCCTCATAACTAGCCACAGGTACTGTTGCTTGAGAACAGTTTGCGTAACTTTTCTTCCAGTTTGTCCTTGATGCTCTGTAGAGATATGTCAACGAGCTCAATAGAAGTGCTGAGATAGGAAACTTAATGCTAAAGGGAATCACTGTATGAATCTATATCCAAACATTCTCCATACAGCCCTCTAGATCCGCAAGTACAATACTGCTGCACAATTTTGTTTTTAATACTTGTTAACCTTTTTGCTGAATTTTTAATTACACTAAATGCTAACTATAGCACTTCAACCTGGTCTTTCAGTTACCTCCATTAATGTTGACTATTCTAATGTGGCATAAAGTTTGATTTTTTGGAATAAAGTACTGTCCTGTGCATTTTTACCATAGGGGTTTGCTGTGCAGATTAGCTGGCACATTTCCCAATTTTACAACTAACCGCTTCACAAACACTTCTTTGTGCTGCTCATTCTCACTGTCCTGGGGACGTGAAATGCACCTTACTTTAAGCTATTTCTTCCAGTGACAAACTTTCTTCACTTTGTGTTCTGTTTGTAAAACATGTTATAAACAAAAACAATAGAAATGATTTAAAATATTATAGAACGCATTGTATATTGTTATGGACCAGACTAGACCCCCTCAAAGTATATTGAGAAGGCAGCCTGGATCCTAACGTTTTTTCTTAATTCAAAAGTAAATGTGAGGTACTACATTCTAGGTGCAATTTGATTGGTCAAACTATTTGACATTAAGCAAAACACAATTTGTTCAAACACTATAGTTAAAATATGACAAAAGAAAGAGGAATGTGGAATAACAACGCTATTGGAAAACTTAACAGAATAAATGATGATTTTAATACAAAACAGTTACTGTTTCAATATAGTAACATCCCACACATACCCTTAGCAAAAAAGCAAATTCAGAAAAGCAGATTGTCTCACGTCTAATCCTATCAGCAAGAGATGCATGCAACAGCTCCCCAGAGAGTGTCAGCCAGGAGAGATTCACTCCCTTCCAAACCTGCTGAGACATTTTTAGCAGTTGTTGCTAGCTAAACAAAAGATCCTGGATGTTGTGAGAGCTTGACTACATCCACTTGGGCTGTTTGTAATGTTCCAACTTAAAAAAAAAAAAAAAAAAACCTTACAAATTATTTATCATCTTGTAGACTGCTTGGCACCTGCCCCCAATCTCTCTAAAAGAAACCAGGTCAAAACACATCTCTTAATGACACAACTTTGTCACAATATACTGTGGAAGGATGTAAGACGTAACCCATTCAACATCAGCCTTCCTGCTCCTATGATGCTGCTTGGCCTGCTGTGTTCATCCAGCTCTGCACCTTGTTGTCTCAGATTCTCCAGCATCTGTAGTTCCTACTATCTCTGATTTCAAAGCCCAAAACAGTTTCTGCATTTTTCTTTCCTCAATTGTTTATTTTGCTATGTCAATGAATCTCCTGGCACCCCTCAATTCAGCTGCAGTAAGTTAGCAGGAAAGCACTCTGAAGTTTTGCTGCAGCATTGCATCCCTGGTCTGTGACCAGAAGACTGCTCTAGGCCTATTTCTGGTGTCACAGAAGATGATTGGTTCATTAATGACAATTAGTGATTTCACTGGCCACTCATGGCTTGCAGGTGGGAAGTTATTTCTGCCCCAATCCAAACTCTAGGAGAATGGCCTAGAAATGGGATAGTGCCAGGAAATTGGCACACCAACTGGCAGCTTAAATTTTCATGCCTGCCTGTCTCCTTGCTCGTCCCCATATTGCAGCAAAGATTGTCTCCTTTGCTTTATTTAGCACAAAGATACACACAAAACAGGATAACCCGGCCAATTACCACCCCAACAGTCTACTCTTAATCGTCAGTAAAGTGATGGAAGGTATCATCAACAGTGCTATCAGTCAGCAATAACCTGCTCAGTTTGGGTTCCACCAGGACCACTCAGCTGCTGAGCCTTAGTTCAAACATGGACAAAAGAGCTGAATTTCAGAGGTGAGGTGAGAGTGACAGTCCTTGACATCAAGGCCACATTTGACTGAGTGTGGCTTCATGGAGCTCCAGGAAAAACTGGAATCAATGGGTATCTGGGGTAAACTCTCCAGTAGTTGGATCATACCTGGCACATAGGAAGATGTTTGCAGTTGTTGAAGGGCAGTCATGTCAACTTCAGGACAACTCTGCTGGAGTTCCTCAGGTTTGTGACCGAGGCCCAAACATTTTCATCAATGACCTACCCTCCCTAATAAGGTCAGAAGTGGGGATGTTTGCTGATGATTGCACAATGTTCAGCACCATTCATGACTCCTCCGATACTGAAGCTATCCATATTCAAAGGCAACAAGATGTAGGCCATATCTAGGCTTGGGTTTACAAGTAGCAAGTAACATACATGCCACACAAATGCCAGGCAATGCCATCTCCAACACAAGACAATCTAACTACCATCCCTTGACATTCAGTGGTGTTTCCATTACTTTATCCCCTATTATCAACATCCTGTAGGTTACCATTGACCAGAAACTGAACTGGACCAGCTATATAAATACAGTGGCTACAAGAGCAGGCTGGAGGCTAAGAATACTGCAGTGAATAACTCATCTCCTGACTCCTCATAGCCTGATGCTCAGTAGCAGCATTCTGTACTATCTTTCAGATACCCTATGGAAATTCACCAAAGATCTGCAGCACCTTCCAGACCCACAACCACTACCACTTATATGGACAAGGGCAGCAGATATGTGGGAACAACGCAGTCTAAAAGTTCCTCTCTAAACCACTCACCCATCTAGACTTGGATATATATTACCGTTTCTTCAGTGTGACTGGGTCAAACTTCTGGAACTCCCTCCCCAATGGCATTGTGGCTCTAGCTCTGGCAGTGGGCCAAAATGGCAGCTCATCACCACTTTCTTAAAGGAAACTAGGGATGATCAATATGTGCTAACACAGCCAGTGACACCCACGCCTCAAGAGTGATGACTTTTATTAAATGTGTGGTTCATGTACAATTAACATTAAAGCCTTAACAACTGTGGTGAAATTTATCTCCCGGTTTCGAAGAGTTGGATAAACTGAAGCCATTATCCCTCTCCCATTATTGTCTGAACCTAAACTAGACTGTTGATAACTTGAACATCTTGATTTAATCCTGAGATATGCTTTCTGATTATATCGTCAGAATATACGTATCTTTAAGAGGGATTTGTTCTGAACTGCTTCTATTGAAGATGGGTGCAGTAAACCTGGTGCCAAGGTGTCTGCTCCATGGAAAGCAGAGTATATAACTTTGTTTCTAAAAAAAAAATAGACAAAAGAAGCATCAGTGGATGAAGTTAAATTCATACAGGGCCCAGGGTTTTAGTTTTGTTTTCAGTTGTTGGAGTTTTGGAATTGAAGCTGCTACATACAGCTCTCTCTCTTAGCTACTGTAAAAAGCCTGAGTGCTCTCTCTGCTGCTGGATTCATTCCGTTGGTGTTCCTTCTCCTGGACTGGAGGAGATAATAAGTGAAGGAAATCTGTTTTGCCAAATTTGCCTTTGTCAAGTGTGTATATGTGTGTGATGCTGCTGCATTGGAACAATTGAATACCAGTTAAACAATATTATTTAAGTATTTCAGTACAGTTAAAGTTAAACCAATTACTTTTTTTTAGTATTTTATGGTGTAATAACAAAATGTGGTTTGATCAATCAAATCACATCTGGAACGCAGCATCGTACACTTGCCTTTAAATATACACTATATAACACTGTTCACTTATTTTAAAGCAAAGTACATTTGCCAATAAATGAATCAAAATGAGATATAAGTTAGATCTGGGCTATCTCCTGGATATGTTTTGAGGGGCTTTGGTCTGGCCCATAGAAACTCCCTAGCAGAAAGGCCACCTACTTTCATCCCCATTGAAAACTGTCAGATCTTTTGCATGCTTCAACCCATTTGCAACTTCAGATTCAACAATTCTAATCCTCTTTTGGCAGAGACCCCATCCTTTGTCAACCATATCCCACATTCCCACAGCAGTACACAGTAGCTTGTCCAAATCTCCAGCCAATTCCTATCCCACACCAAACCCTTGACACCTATTGCTACTGCCCTTTGAGGTCCCCACTCACTCCTCATCCACTTAAACCTCAAATGTAGCTTCTCATGTTTATTTAAAGTCTTTCATGGTCTTGCTTTTTCCCATTTTTGTAATATTCTCCAGACCTACAATCGCCAGTGCTCTTAGGTCCTTGCATTCATAACTATTGTGTGATCTTTGCTCCCTACAAAAGTCAACCATTAGATACTGTCATTCGCTGTCTTGACCTCACATGGTGGAATCCCCTCTCTCTAAATTTATTTACTTTTTGTCCACCTTTAAAGCCCTCATTAAAACTGATCACTTCAACCAAACCTTTGGTCACCTAGTTCGTAGAATCCCTACAGTGTGGAAACAGGCCCTTTGGCCCAACAAGTCCACACTGACCCTCAGAGCATCCCACCAAGACCCATCCCCTCTATAACCCACCTAATCTACACATCCCTGAGCACTACAGGCAATTTAGCTTGGCCAATCCACCTAGCCTGCACATCTTTGGACTGTGGGAGGAAACCGGAGCACCCGGAGGAAACCCACGTAGACACAGGGAGAATCTGCAAACTCTACACAGACAGTCGCCCAAGGGTGGAATCGAACCCAGGTTCCTGGTGCTGTGAGGCAGCAGTGCTAACCACTGAGTCACCTTGCCGCCCCAATGTTATCTTGTTTTTTGGATTCAGTGCTAATATTTTTTTCTGCTTTCACAACCATTAAGCATCTTGAAAGGTTTTAATCTACATCATGGATATCATATAAATCCAAATCAGTATTTAAATAAATTCAGATATCCTAATTTTACTGCAACTGAAGATTAAGCGACAACAAAAACCTCAGGTAGCTGTAACATTGTACCCTGCATTCTGTTCTGTCACCCCGATGGACTAGTATAGTATGATGGTAAAGCATGTAAGACAACAGTAATAAATCAAATCGGGTAAATGGATGTCAGGAGGATTTTGTATCCAGAATTATTGAGCAGCAGCAGATGCAATTCAGGGGTAAACTGTACCATTAACAATTTCAAAATCCCAAGCTATTATTTGTTCACAATTAAATGAGCCCATATAAAGGTTTCTACAGATCAATCAACTAGTGAATAATAGTTTGTTAGCAACTGTTTCTTATCAACTAAATCAACAGATGATGCGTACATCAAGTCTTAATTATTTTTATTCCACTTTTGACAATAGGCTACGTATTACCTCTATTGCTTACCATATATATTTCATACTTTGTGTGTGTGGGCATTGTTTTATATTTACACTGCATTTAAAACTGCCATTCTTTCACATGAATACACAACTGCCTGGGCTCTCCTGACATCTTATTCTGATTTGCTTCCTGTCCAAATAACCTGATACAAATATGTTATAATACAAGAAAATACTATCTGCCAGATCATTTTAGAAGTGTAAATACTGAACTTTGTATTACTTAGATATTCAGTACTAGTTAAAAATCTTGCTATAAGTTATCAACGGACATATCTCAGCCTTACTATATTTAGAACAAATTTGCCTAAAGACATTTATTTGGAAGCATAAACTTTTTAATGAATGGGCAACTGATTATAAAATTTGAAGGCTCATGGTCATGAGAACCATTTTTTATCAGTGTTAACTATAATCCAAATAATGCTGAATTCAAATAGTCCATCTATTTTCATTTAAAAACCACTGGGAAATCAGCACTTTATTTTCTTCTGCCAATGCCTGTAATAATTGGATTGAAGAAAAAAGAAAAATTGCTATGTTTATTTAAGATGATTAATTTACAGTGCCTTGAATGTTCAGTATATCATAAATTTTAATAACGTTCTGAATTTTTTTGATTTTAAAAAGGTTGATAAAAGAGAATCATTTTAAAGCTCAAATTTAGTAACTTTGAACTTGTGGAGAATTCAGTCATTTGGAAATATGGAAAAAATGCAATACTTAAATTTGAATTCACTGACGTACTCCATGTAGATGACTGAACGAGGATCCATCAGCATCTGATCAGTACATTCAAACAGAAGTCTTTATAGTTTGTTGAATACTGACATTAACAAGTTAAATTGAAGCACAGACCAGATAATTAATAGTATTGAAATAACTTAATAAAATAACTGAAATGGGAAATAATATTGCAAGCAAATAACTAAAGACAATACTTCAATCTGTTGTTTGTCTTTATGAATAAGCACAGAATTACATGAAATTTGAAAATTAATTGAGCTGAGCCAGTTCAAAAACTCTGCAAATTCAGTTTCCTGACATTGTATGTGGCTCAATTTTAAAATTAACTGATAATCATGTATGAGATGTTGTAATATATTTTTTCTACATTATTTTACTGTGCCTTTTCCCAAATCCCCACAGATTTGAACATGATCAGTAGCCCTTTATGTTGAAATGGTCAAAAGTGTGTTTAGAAGTTTTGTCATATGGCTTTCCACGATTTATTTTCTATTACTTTTTCACAGAAATCACAGTTTGTTCAAACAGGAGTTGTATTTTCTAAATACATGATGGCTACACACTTATTTATACACAGTAAATCCCCAAGTTGATTCTTGATAATCAATTCCATTATTTTGCGCACAAAAGTGTAGTTTGTGTCTTTTGATTCCTTGTCAGTTTTATCACCTTTGCAGTACGGGAATCATATGTCTCATTGTCAGGAAATCAGGATACCTTTTTAAGGGACATGCTCAAGACATCATCAGCATATTCTAACTTGTGACCATAAATTCATTAAGATCTTATTCCATTTTACGTTGGGCCATACAAAGCATGAGACTCTACTGCAAGCATGCTTCTCTGTTGTCACACAATAGCTAGGATTAAACCCAGACACTAAGTGTCTGAGGAACATAATATTTGTACAAAATAATTAATTGTAACAAATGACAATTGGATTCTTCAATGCTATGATTTCAATGCCCAGTTTCCTATGCTATTGGAGATAAACTAGACATTGTCACATCAAGTAAGACACTTTGTGATGGCAAACTCTCATTTGTCTGTTTCTGTTTTACTTATACTTCACTGGTGTCCAGTTGCTTGCTCTGAATGGTTTCAAGTATTTTACAAATCCTTTTCCTCATGACTCTCAGTACGCAGAATACATGTCATCTATCCCTATTGATTTATTTGCTTTGAGCCTGCTTAGGTTGTTAAAGCTTTTGTCTCATTCTGATGCATTAGGCCGCTGAAGCAATTGGTGACTCTGGCACTTCTTACAAAAAAATTGTGATATGGCGTGATAGCTGAAGATTGACAATATCATGATGTTATTCCTAATGTTACTGGAGTGAATGCAAGAATGAGACATATGCCAGGTAGTACTGAAGAATTCAAAGAGCTGGTAAAAGCAGATGTTGAATATATTTGCACATGACAATCACAGGTACTTGCATGTCTGGGCTCGACCTAAGCATTTCAAATGTACTGCAGCATGCTTTCCTATTTCATAATGAAAGACGTCTCAGTCAGGTGACTAAGATTACTATATCATAAGACCTGTGACATCGAAATGATATCATGAGCATAGCCCTCAAGTATATATTATGTATCTGCTGCAAGACATAACACAACAAGAAAAACTTATAATTCTCAGCACAACAAGGGAAGGTAGTCATGTACATATTTCCTTCAGATGACTTTTCAAGTTCATGATCTCAGCATCCAGGATTCTTGACTCTTAATCTCTGTCTTTATTCATGGACAAAGAATAAAGTTAAAGGAGATATGCATGAAAATTAGAGGTAGCAGTACCAAAAATAAGAATGATAAAGCTATATGGTAGCCATGAAGCAACCAATTTTGGGTAAAGTCTTACCAATCTACCTTCCTAACCTGTGGTGGCTGATATGTGACTCCAGATTCTCAAAAAAAAACTAACCCTTTTCTATAAATGGAAACAACTTTGAAGAAAATTTACCCAATTGTTTCAAACCACAAATAATAACTTTCGGAAAAAAAAAAACAGACTGACCATCCAGCCATGAAATCTGTACTGGATTCAACATAAGAAAAGGCCAATAAATCCTGTAAAGTTCTCATTGATGTTATTTATGACTTTGCCAAAATTAGTTAAGCTGTCCTGCAGACTGGTCTAGAAACAGCCTGAAATAAATCATTTTCAGCAGCTAATACCCCCTACCAATGTCCCATCCAACTGTTAGGATAGATCCACTAACGTAGTGACACAGAGGACAGTAGGGTGTGGCCCTGAGTTTTTGGCTTTAACTCAGGATCCCTTGAAGTGTCATGACGTCAAGTCAGCAAGGACAAGGAGACCTCTTATTCTAGACAGTCCTTCCTCAGCTGATGAATCAGTTTGAACATCTCCTAGGAGAAACACTGGATAGCAAAGGCACTGAATATGTGGAACTGTTTGTACATTTAAATAAATAAAGACGGAACAAAGGGTTGAATATTTTTTTTAAGTCCAAGTTGTGTTGTTTTGTTTTGCATGGAGAGCTTGTCTCCCTGCATTCTCTTGGTGTATCTTACTAAACCTGCCTTATTAATTACCAAGCACAGCTCTATGATGTCACATGTCTAATATCTGCTCCATCATTATTTTCCACGTGGCATTCCTGGACCAAGTCACTATCCAGCAATTCACCAGTATCCCTTGCACCCATACAATTAAAAGCCTATTGTACCTCCAGGCACCACTTCTATTGAGGTCTCAGCGACACTTGCACATAGTGATGACAGCTAGGCTCCTTGTAGTAGGACAGTATGTCCCACTACAACGTTTCCCTTTCCAGACCTGCCCACTCTCCTTAACTGGTTAGTGAACATGGAGCTGGCCTATTAGTTGACAATCTTCTGTAAAATCCAGCTGCTGGGTGCTCCCTCAAGTCCCAATCTGTTTACCTCTGATTTAGTCTAGCTTCTAATTTTTCCACAAAGTGTCTGACCTCCTACCTAGCTCTGATCACCCTACAATGGTCATTGAAATGCTGCTTCTACTCTCCTCTTCAAGACTTGGACTTGTGATCTCAACCTCATTCCTCCGACTACTGATAACCCAGTCCCTTCTGCCTCATACTTTTCCTAAGATCACAGTCAATGATTCTCCTAAATTGGACCTTAGGATCCACCAAGCTTCCCATCAGGACCCTGGGGCTGACACTAACAGTTCCTTAGCTCCAGTAGAGTACCGGTACATGGCTTGCTCCCTTGCCTCAGATTGGCACCACTGACCCATCCCTAGCAGCCAAAGACTGACTGACTTTTTTCTGGTGCATCTCCACAGTATGCAGTCACAGTGAATCAGGTAAAATTAAAATCAGAAGCACTAACTCTGTTACACTCTCCACAGATGCAGTCTGATCTAATGAGTTTTGCAAGCATCTTCTGTTTTTAACTCAACAAGGTCAGCTAATTTGTTGGCTCAAAATCAAAGCTGATAGTCATGATCTGGACAACTGATCTACCCACTTAATAGAAAATTACAACCTATCTTCCACTCCTTTTTATCACATTGGGAAACCCTAATGAGAATTTAACAATTTATAAAATAAATTAGAATTTATAGCTTGGTTCCAGTATAATATAAGCTAAAATGTAACGTTCCTTTAAAGAGAAAGATCTGAATGTAATATTTCTGTGCTATCACTTTTCGGTCAGTTTTGGTTGGATTCAATCTCCAGATTATACTAAGCTAGTCCATTATATCCTCAGGTCTCCCGAGTAATTTACTCTTTTAAAATCTCTTGTTATTATTGGCTTTGTGTATTTGATCTTATCATCCCATAATTGATTGATCTTGTAGATAAAGAGTAAAAATTAAATATTGTATTATATTTAATGTTCGGCATTTACAAACAGAATATTTCCTTTAAAGAGAGCACGTGCATAAATCATCCAAATCCTTCTGATGCCTAACAATCCCTTTATCATACAGTTGAAAAGCTTTCTGATGTCAAGTTTGTGTTTTATAATTCTGCTTTACTTAAGCACAAATCATTTTATTTACCTCAATGGATGTCTGCGAAAGAGCAGATTTGAATTGACCGATGAACTATTACAGAAAGTTAGCCATAGTAATAGAATGTGAAACTGTAATATTAAAATTAAACTAAATTAATTTTTAAACAAACACCTGACACAGACAATAAATTCAGTCAGGGAATCTACAACTTTGCCATAGCCGTTTAATTCAATCCTAGGATGCAATGTCCCCACTCACTATCAGGAAACCTAATGATAATCACATCACATTCCCGGAAGCCCCTATGGGATTGCATACTTATTTGGAAGTTCTCTGCCTGCTGTCATGATTCCTGTGTTTTTCGGAGAGAAGAGCCTGTCCTAAAGAACTGCTGGGGCTCTTCAATTCTGGCAATTGCGTTGGAGTTTGGGGGTGCCCCCTTCAACTGATGTTCACTCAGCATTCCACATTTGGTAATTCCTATGAAGCCTCAATGAACAGTATTACCTTAGTAAACAGCATTACACAAGCCTAAACAAAACATATATTGGGCAACACACTACTCGAGTACAAGTGTGTAGAGCTGGATGAACACAGCAGGCCAAGCAGCATCAGAGGAGCAGGAAAGCTGATGTTTTGGGTCTAGACCCTTCTTCAGAAACTAGTACAAGTGCATTGTTTATGCTAATAACAAGCTTTTGTTCTTAGAGGGAATGAAAACAAACCCTTTAAATGGATATGGGCAAGGGGACAATGGTTATCCTTGCATCATGTGTAGCTGCCCAAGAACATTGTCTGAGAGGGTTTTGACTGAGAGGTGATTGACACAGCAGAAGTGGCCACTCCCCAACATAATGCCTATCAGTAAGGATAGGTGGGGAATCACCATCTTCATGAGGGAAGACCAGGAGTTCTTCTACATCCGCTTGAGCGAAGAACAAAAATAGCCACCACCTAAGACAGCAAGACATCTGGAACATGGGTGTGCACTGCCTTTACTCGAATTTGCAGAATGGATTCAGGAAAAGCAAAACATTCTCAATTGTCACAGATTGTTTATTTCCCTTCTTTGCCTAATTAACCAATGCACCAGATCTAAACTGCTGCTTCTTAAAAACTGTCAGGAAAATGCAACAAATCATCAACTGCCAAATTAGACAATTGTGATCACAACCCCCTCAAAATTAATGGAGTATTGTCCACTGCTGGGACAGTACCATGCTCCAGTGTGGTAGCACCGATGGAGGTCCCAGAAGAGAGAAGATGAACATTAAAGGTTTCATCCAGTGTCACTTTCTTCCAGCAGTGTCCTGTTTTGGTTCCACCAAAACCACATCAGTCCCAAGTTCATTGTAGCCCTGGTCCAAGCATGAAGAGTTGATCTGAATTTCAGTCACCAAGAGAGTGACTTCACATGACAGCAATCTTTAACAAAGAGTGAGCATCAGAAGGTCTTATAAAATTTGAGACAGATTTTAGACTCTGATCCTTTGTCCTTTGAAGTTCAATGGCAAAACACTTTCGTTTTTGCCTCCTTAACATTCTGAAAACTTTTGAACTTTAAAAATTTTCCTTCAGCTGTGCATTTGGTCCATCATTCCTTCATGTTGCATGTCCTTTTAAAATTCGTTGAAGGGAACTCTTCAAATGGAACCTACATTACAGTCCAGCAATGAAAGGTTGGCTGTGAAAATACTGATTGGACAAGAGAGAGAGCATTATACATTCATCACAAATTAATGACATTGCTGTTCTTCTGACTGAATGCATGGGTTTTGAAATTCTGCTCCACTTTTTTAGCATGGAATTGCTGTCATTGGCAGAGGGGTGGAGTGGAGTGTAACAAAGATACAATTTCTGTTTTATTTCCAGTTCTTCTTGGCCCCAATAAGAAATCATTCCACTTCAACTTATGTCACAAATCTGTGCCCAAACATCATCAGAGAATCATGGTGGTCTTTATTTACAGTAAGGTATTTGCCTGCATATATCAGTTGACCAAGAAGGCTCCATTCAAATTAGATACCTACGAAAAAGAACAATTTTTGTTGAGAAGCGTCAGGAGAAGAAGAAATGAAGAGGCAATACATGTTTGTTGTATTGCACTGATACTGAGCCCACACTGGACAGGACCACTTCAGTGAAATGACAAAATGCTATCGAAAATATTACTGGCTCCATAAAGAAAGTGCCTCAGGAGTATAATCAACACGATTATTCAAATGATCATGCTCCTGAAATTGAAATCGCACCACTCTAGTAGCAAAGCAGGATCTCCAGAGTTTCCAATGCACAATTTTTTTTTTTTTTTTAAATGTTTTCTCCTTTTTTCTCAAGTGTAATCTGTGATGGATTGCTTAAGCATTCATCCGTCCTTGCCACTCTCTACACTGTAAAATACATTCACCCTATACTGGATTCCTGAACAAACAACTTACAACATTCCAAATTACAAATTGAGTGATAATATTTAAAGGCACATTCCATATAATTTCATTCCAAGGTTAAAGAAGAGTCCAATGAAGTCTGAAGTAAAATTAATTGAATTGTGATGCCCGAGTGCTTTTTAAGCCATTGTGATAAAACAACAAAGTAAAATATTTAATTGGAAATGTGATCAGTGTATAGAAATAAAAATTGTTGTTAAGCACTAAATTTCATTCATAGAAGGGGAATAAAAATCGCATAAATAAACACTTGATCCTCTCTCCAATCTTCCTGCCTCTATCTCCTTAAAAGTGACCTCTTTGAGCTGGCTTTTTGTCACCCGTCCAATTATCATTTTATGTCAGTTGGTGTCAAAGTTTGTCTGACTATGCTTCTGAAATTGCATGGGGATGTTTTGCCAAGTTAAGAGTGCTATATAATAATGCAACCTATTGTTAATGTTGTTTGTTGTTGTTGTTGTAATTCACATTTGATCCAAAACTACACTATAAACAAAATCTGATGGACTGGAGCAGGCAACTGGATTTGGAAAACTAACGGCAGCATCATGAGGGTTAGAGCAGGATTTGTTGAATCAAGCGAGACGCCTGGTGAGGCCTATCACAAATGAAGAGCATCTTGCTCTATTTTTTTTCTGCATTTGCAAAATGGCATGGTGTTTTTCTTGACAGGCTGCAAATTAGTTGGGGAGGGGTGTGGAGGGCATTATTGATTAATAAATGTTTTATTTATGGTCCAACTCACCCATTAATATTTGACTTCCTGACTTAAAACACACACCAAACAAACAATTAATTGTGAATCCAGCAAACTGAAGTCAGAGTATGTACCTGGTGGCTTAAATTCACCACTGGCTATGTGGAGCCTCCATGTTGTTCAGCACAAAACATAATTTCGGGGCACACTCATGGCTGCCAGTGACCTGATTCCCTTATCCATAGACATTGGAACCCAACAGGTGTCAATCCGTCATGGCAGCTATCTGATACATTTGTAGTCAGGTTTGGAACCACAGACTTGAGCTGCAGGGCATTCTGACAACCAGTGCTGAAAGGCTGCAGCAGTGACATTTCATGTGCCAGGATAGGCATTCTGCTGTTGGTTCTGACTTCAGTTTCAAGAATTCTCACCACTTAACCTTAATTGGTAGGACCAGACCGTATCTCGGAGCTGCTCACTTGCTTCCTTCACATTTGCTCACTTAGCACATAACTGCATGCGTGCAGCTTCTACGCCTTTATAACCCATTAAACAAGGCAAGGTGTCAGTTAGTAAGTACTTCAGCCAGAGTCAAAGGCTATCAGACTACTGTATTGACAAGCTCTTTTGCACAGACAAAGAGACAGGCTCCATGTTAAGCTTTTCAGAGGGCGTTGTCAGGCAAAGAAGGAGGAATCTTAAAGGATCGTCCATCAAGACATCAGTTTAATACCTACAGTATGTATGAGCTGCCTATACAGCTAAAACACTGCATATGAATGCAAACAATTGGCCATGTCAGAATCAAGGTGGGGATTAAACCTCTATCCAGTCAAGGAGGGATGCTGTTGGTCAGGGGTGTCCCAGTATCATCAATCAGGGGCACAATCTACACATAGTCTAATAGCTTGACCATAATCAGTCAGCAGAGAATCTGTCTGACTGCATTGCAAGGACTGGGCAATCTTTTATCCCATAGGGCCACCAGCAGTAGTTGGGGAATTGCATATAATCAGTTGGGAGCTGCAAAGACAGTGGTCAGGATCTGATCAGTCATGTCTAGGAACTGTTTGAAGTCGGTCAAAAGTCTGGAATGAATACAATCCCAACTGTCTGTCCATTTAAGGCGATGATGGTAAAAAAATAGACAATGTCAAACATTTGATGAAATATGAAAATTATTCATCCTAGTATGGCATAAAAATAAAACAGGAATGTGGTCAGATCATGGTTAACATGCTACGGCCAGTCCATGTGGTTTTCTTGCATTTTTGGAAGGTTTTCGATAAGTTTCCACATTAGAGATTAGCTTGGCAATAATGCTTTGCACTATTAAAACAGGCAACAAGGCAATGGGCTGGATGCTGAGGAACTGGGAGAAGGGGAGCAGTCATCCAAGGAACAATGATGATCAGTTGAATTGGAGGAAGCTCTACTTGTGGATGTCAGAGTCCATTTGCATTGGGCATTACAAGCCAGATAGGACTTGTCTAACATCTTGTTCTGGTAGATGCAAGCTGGGTGCAGAGATCCATCTTCGACAGTTACGGTCAACATGACAACATTTACTTCACATTGTGGGTGCAAACTTAACCTCTCTTCATTTGCATTGTGGTCCCTTTGCTGGTGCCAATAAAGCTCATGATTGGACTTATCAGACTGCTTGTCAATATGTAATGTTGCCCTTCTGGACAATGACAAGATGCAGGTGACCACCGATTATTGAGGAACAGTAACAGGGATGCAGAGAAGGTCTTCAGATGGAAAAATAAAAATAGAAGTTGCTGGAAAAGCTCAGCACATCTGGCAGCACCTGTGCAGAGAAATCAGAGTTAATGTTTCAGGTCGAGTGACCCTTCCTCAGAACTTTGATTCCTCTTCACAGATGCTGCAAGACCTGCTGGGCTTTTCCAGCAACTTCTGTTTTTTTTTTCTGATTTACAGCATCTGCAGTTCTTTTGGTTTTCATTCAGATGGGATGTATCTAAAGATAAGAAAATGTATGGCCTGATGTTTAAATGAAATCAAGGGCGAGGAAATGGTGTTACATGTGCGAGGGTGCATCAGCCAGGCTGGTTATTTGCCATGACAGTGCTGGTTTGTGGCTGCTGCACCATTATTGTTGCTGGTGAGGGGCATCACCGGATTGCCAACAATTGTCCCAGTGCATAGTGTACTGTCGAAGTGGTGGAGATGCAAGGGAGGCTGGTGTTTTGGCAGGTATCTAGTGAGTGGTGACTTGTTCTGGAAAAGGCTTGTGATAAGATGGAGTTAAAATTCAACATGAGGGGTGTTATGGATGCGGGGTGGGTAGTTAATCAGGTGATTTTGGTAAAAATCTCTTCAAAAGACTGGACAGAACCTGCATATAGCCTAAAATACTAAAATTAATTCCTTCATGAAACTTAATCAACAGCTGAATATAGAACTATGAAACTAAGAAATTGAAGGTGTTTTAAGTGATTATATGTTGAATGAGTCAAAAACTCCAAAGCTTTGTTCAAAGTTTCTGTTTTGTAAAATGACACTGCTTTGGTCTGTTGGTGGAACTCCAGCAAATGCAGGTTCATGAACATCCTGTTATTGCTGGAAGAAGGGGGAGAAGATCAAGGCAGGCCTTAAAATTGGCCACATCCTAATCCATCACCTTTTATCTCCATGTGTTTCTGTGCAATTGTGTTGTTGTTGAACTTGTTAGTTGTTGAATTATAATTAAATATAAATTCCCTTTTATCGTTCTGTTTCTCATCATATTAGAATTAGGGAAAGGTATGTTAAAGTCTAGATTTCATTTACAATCAGGACTCTCCTCATCTTCAAGAAGCTTGGGTTATTTCATCATGGAAGCAGAAGACTGATGTTTGATTATAAAAGTTACTGTGCCTATGATTAGATGGATTTCTTTTTTAGTTCCTGATTTAGGTAATGGCTCAAAGTTTTGGGTTGTTAAAAGTGATGCTGATCTTCCAGACCCAGTCAGGTGCAGAGAGGTTTACTTACCTATGTGAGTAGAGCAGTGAGGAATAGGTCACATCATCTACCAAAAAGTAAGAGCAGGAGTAAGCTGTTCAGCCCTTTTGAGCTTGTTCATCATTTGATAAGGTCATGGCTGTTTTAGGCTGAAACTTCATTTTCCTGCCTTCCCCATCATACAGCTCTTGTTGGTTAAAACTCCATGTAACTGAGCTTTGAATATATTCAATGACTTGGTGTGGAAGTGTATTCCATGGGCAAATGATTCTTTGAGAAAAAGAAAACACCAATTTCTTTCCTACCTATCTTGATATCATCAGCAGATTTAACTGCCACACATTCAATCATTTGTCATTGATACAGTTTGTAACTAGTTGAAGTGCCAGCATAATGGCTATGGCACTCCATTAGGAATAGATTGCCAACCCAAAAATAACCCATACTCTGCTTTTATGTACCCAAAGGATAAAAGTATGTTTTATAATTCTCATGCAAAATTAAAATACTGTTGATATTGGAATCCTGAACAAAAAAACCAACAGTAAACAATGGAAATACTCAGCATGTCTGGCAGCATTAGAGAGAAACACAGTTCTGAATCATATCCTGATACTTGTTCCAATTTTTTTAAGTGCTAATATAACATCCTCACCATTGCGATAATTCATCCGACAGCCTGTCAATCAACTTGTTAAGAACTGACAGATGAGTGAGGTTTAATATCTCACCTGCCACAGTCCTCGATACTGGCAACTCGAGTCAACAGAAATGGCCAACCAATCAGAGGCCAGCAGCTATTGGGTCCTAATGTCTGCCAGTCAAGGCAGATCTTCAGGCAATCCAGTGTTGCTCACAGGGTCAGTGACATGGGAGGGACGTGGAAGGTCAGAGGCAAGGGCAAGGGTGTCTGGCTTTCAGTGGCCATACCCTTGCCCATTGTCACAGCCTCTAACTGATCCCGGGTTTGGGCAATTGGACCCCACCCATCGTCAACTTGGCAGGCAGGTCACCACCATGGCATCCCAGGTCAGGAAACAAATCACCTTTCCACCCATCAAGGAGGTGGTGAGTTGAGGCCATAAAGTGACCACTAATTAACAATTTAAGGTCCCTAATTGCTGGCAAGTCAAGGAAGTCACCCATAGACCTTCTCACCAAGCACTTAATTGTGATAATGGTGAAAGTTTAACTTCAGGGACTAGTCACTTGCTCTTGCTGTGACCTGCAGAGAGGGGAAAATCCAATCTCTGCTCTCTTCTCAGATGCTGTAGGATATGCTGAGTGTTTTCATCATTTTGTTTTACTTGTAATATTCTTAATTTGCTTTTGTGAATTATTCTTCACATGCTATAATTAGTATTACTTAAACGTAAATAAAAATCATAACTTTACAAATATGGAGTCAGCTTCAAAATATCAAAATGTCTGTAGGACTACTGGAAAACAATACAGCGCACAATCTTCAATGGTGTAAAAATACGGGCTCAAGGAAACATCTCAGTTATTTAACAAAGGTATAACAAACAGTAGCCACTCTACTTATTTTATGTATGCCTGACTGGAAGGCTGTGATAATCATTAAACAAAGAGCAAATAGTATGATCACTAAACCTTTCTCTGTGGGTTCCTTACTGCTGTTTTACTCCTTTCTATCATGTTATTTGTCTATCAGATTATAAAACAGAGTCGGTGACAAAATTAACATTAAAGAGCACAATTCAAAACATTAGAAATATGTGCTTGCTGTTGCAAATCTCAGGCCTTCAGCTTAAAAAAAATCTGAGAATCATAAATCAGAGCGAAAGAAATTTTAGCAAATAATACAAGAAAATCGAAGGGCAGATTTCATAATCATACCTCATTGATTCAGCTTCAGTAGACTTTGCAGTCACAGGGGTCTTGCTCACTGTGAAATTAAGCAATTCAATCCATTAACATCTATACACAATTCTCTCATATAGTATATGCCATGAATAAAGTACATAGATTGCAAAAATGATTTAGCTTGATCATGTGGTAACATCTGGGCAATGTCATTAGTTACACTATTCAGATACAAACTGCGTGTCGTTTTGATCGTTGTCATTATGGATTATTTGTCAAACAGACCATTACATTCCAAGGTGTTTTCTTTTATATTTGGCAATGGAGTTTTTAACATTTCTATGAATTGAGGATCTTTTCAAAATTACAGAAATATACGTTGTGTAAAAAGAGATTATTTTTTCATGAAAATTTCAGATGCTGGTGTTAAATTGGACACAGGCACAATAGACTAGATTTAATGAAGATGATGAGGTCTTATTACATCTAGTAAGGAGCCCTACATTGTATCTTTTAGTGAAGGCCTGTCATTGTCCAATTAATTTCCCAAGAGGCATGCAATTTAATGAATCCTCCCTAGGATCAAATCCCACCCACTGAGAGCTGCTGTCCAAATGAGAGCCACAGCACTACTGCATGGCAATGCCAACAGGAAGGTGTCCTCAATAGGACGTTGAGGCCTGGAACCATGGCTGCATCCCAAGTCACGTGTGAGTAATAGGGGAGGGGTGTTGTAGGGTGGGCTTTCCGGGGAGCGGGCAGTAGTGTCTGCAGCAAGGGCCGGAATGTGCCTTTTTGCGAGGGAACTCCCTGCAGAGCCTCCGAGTAACCTCACAACTGTTGCCTCATGTACTCCATACACACCAGCTATTTGCCCACTGCTGGACTAACAATAGAACATTGAAATTCATGTAGCACTGTATTCAGCTGCTTAGGTCTACCTCCTGGTATTGACCTCCATGAATCCCACTCCCACAGGCTCCCACTGCCTTCACCCTGTCTCTAGCAGGCCTCCTGTTCCCCTACAAGTAAAAAAAATTCCTCTTCCACCAAAACCTTTAGTGCAAGATCTGAAAACCTTAGAGGTTGCTATATCCAATGCTTTGCCAGAATTCAATGTTTCTCTGACTGCATTTGCTTCCCGCACGACTACCAATACCTTGCTCCAGACATAATGTCCCTCCCCTCTAGGCAGTTCAGGCTCTCTTGAAGTCGTGTTTGCCACTCACATAATTTATCCATATTGATCGTAACATGGCAATTAACACTGGCTGGAATTTTAAAGCCTTTGAAAAACAGGCAGCTCAAAGATAGATGCTGCCTGCATTACAATGAACATGCGCTGGTTAATTATGCATCAGGGTTTAAAAGTCAGATGTCACTCATTTAAAAATGAGATGAGGTTTTTTTTTTGTTTTGCACTGAGGTCAGGTGTCTTTAGAACACTCTTCCTGAAAGGGTGGTGGATGCAGAATATTTTGTAAGGCAAAGTTTGATAAATGCTTATTAAGCAAAGAATTTCGAAAGTTTGTCACGGATGGAAGGAATTTTTATTTCACAGGATGCAGGCACACTACCCAGGTCAGCATTTATTGTCCATCTCTAATTGCCCAGAAAGTTAAGAGTCAACCATATTGCTGCTGGCCTGGAGTCACGTGTAGACCAGATCAGTGAAGGATGTCAGATCTCCTTCCCTAAAGGAAAGGATTGGTTGCAACAATCGACTGATGGAATTAACATGGAATCATTAGGCCAGCTCTTGAATTCAAACTGTACCATCTACCACAGTAGGATTCGTATCCATATTCCTAGAGCATTGGCTTAGGGCTCTGGATTGCCAGCCCTGTAACAATAACACTATGTCACCATCTCCCCTAATGCAGATTTGAGGTTCCAATCAAATCAGCCATGGTTTCATTGGCTGAGTGTCTCAAGGGGTCGAATGGTTTTGTGTGTTTGTATCATAATCCTTGCACGTCTTTGTGGTCTTTCACGCTAACTCCACAGGAAGACAAACAGATTTGTATGAGATGGCCATGATTTTAAGCTGAAGTGGCATCACCTCTTACGAAAAACCTGGACAAGTGACAAAGTCACTTGACATGGGATTGGTTAATGACACTTTCCTTGAATCATTTTAGAGGGTAAATAGTGCAGCTAACAACCAAGAATGTGCCAGATCATTTTCTAATTTCTTTTAAAATATTCATTAAAATTAATGGTGCAGAAAAAAATTAGCGTGCCCGTTGCATTCATTACCTTGTTATTTATTAAAATGGTTTAGATACAGTAATAACTAAAAGCTTGTGGAAATACAGGACATAAATGGAAATCAAGCAATGCACAGTTTTCTTTTGTTAATTTGGAATAAAGTCTGGAAAATATTTTCAGCTGAGGCAGATGAAACAACAGTAACAATATGATCTGAATTAATCTCCATCCACTTTCAACAAATAAATTTAATCTAAACATACGCCACTTCAGCACTAATTATTGCCCATCCCTAACTATACTTGAGCAAGTGGTGTTGAGCTGCCATCCTGAACCATCACAATCAATGTGTTGTAGGTATAGCTATAGTGTTTTTTTTTTAACAGAAATTCCATATGTTTGATCCAATTACAGCAAAGAAATAGTAATATAGTTCGAAGTTAGGATGGTGGATGACTTGGAGGGAAATTGAGGTGCTGTTGAAGGACTCTTGGTGATTGCTACAGTGCATGTTGTAGATGATGAACACTAACCAATGTGTGCTGGTGGTGGACGGAGGGCAGATCAAGCATGCTGCTTTGTCTTGGGCTCAGTTGAACTTTTTGAATATAGCTTGACCTTATCTTGTCCAGCAACCAAATCGCACTCCTGATTTGTGAATTTCAGATGGTGAAAGATTTTTACAGAGCCAGGCAGTCAGTTAGGCACTACACAATACCCAGCCTCTGACTTGCCTTTGTAACCATTGTATTTATATGTCTAACCCAGTTAAACTTTTACTGAATGGTAAACTCCAGGTTGTTGATGTTGGGAATTCAGCGATAGTCATGCCATTTTATGTGAACAGGGGCAGTTAGATGCTCTGTTTTTGGAAATGATAAATTCCTGGCACACAAGTGTCACTAATGTTGTCCATATGTTTCTGAATGCAGACATGGACTGCCTTGGTTTCTGATGATTTGCAGATATTACAGAGCACTGCACAATCATCGGCCAAGATGGCACTTCTGACCTTATGATGGAGGCAAGTTCATTTATGAAACAACTACTAGCCTAAGGAACTCCTAATGTTCTGAGATTGAGATTATTAGCCTCCAATAACCTGTCTTCCTTTGTGCTAAGGAATTCCCATTGACTTCAGTTTTGCTACTGCTCCCTGATGCCAGCTCAGTCAAATGCTACCTTGAAACCTTGGGTAGTCACTGTTTGTTTTTTTTTCACTTTTTTGTAATTCAGATTATTTGGATCAAGGCTGAGAAGATGTAAATCTGAGTGCCCCGAGCAGAATCCAAACTGAGCATTGGTGAACCATTTGTTGTTGAGCAAGTGTAGCTAGGTACCATTGCTGATTACAGCTTCCATCGCTTTGCTTCTGTTTGGGAGCATACCAATGGGGCTGTAACTGGTTGAGTTTAATTTTTCTTGCTTTCAGTTGCCAGGCATCACCTCAGCAATTTTGCACATTGATGAATAGATCTCAGTGTTGTAGCTTGTATAAGAGTATGGGTACTACTGCTGAAATGTTGCCATGGCCTTTGGTCTTCGCTGTATCCAGTGTTTGTAGCTGTTTCTTGACATTTTATATAATGAATTGAATTGTCGATAGACTGGTATCTGTGTTGCTGGAGTCCTTTGGAGAAAGCTGAGATAGCCCATCCAATTGAAACATGGGCAAATACTAAAGTATTCTGTATGTAATGGACTGGGATAGTGGTCTGGCATGGATGGAGTCTATGTTGCATTATTACCAAGTTATCATTACTATTGCCCAATTTTCAGGTGTATCTGACATGATGTTCTGAACCTTTCATTTTTAAGTACAGCAATTCTCAATTTGTGGTCTACTATGTGAACTATAAGGTATGACAAATGAATCAAAAGTAAAGCAATAAACTTACTAGAGTTCTACACATATCTGTGAAAAGTATAAGTTTTAGCCATGTCTGTGGCATTCTAATACACAAACTCTTGACTGGTTGCATCTTTTATATTTTAGGACATCTTATTGAATAGTTCACTGTTAGTATAAAACTTACCTGCTTAGATATCAGATTGTTTATTTAGCCTGAATTATAACTAACATGACAAATAGTCTGAATTACAATTTATAACCTCTACCACCAAGCAGGACAGGTCAGTAGATGCATAGGAAAACCATCACCTACAAGTTCCCCTCCAAGAAACACACCATCGTCACTTGGGATTATCATGTTCCCTCATGGTGACTGGGTTAGAAACCTGCAACTCCCTCTCTTGTAGCATTGTGGCTGTGCCTACATCCCAGGGACTGATGTGACTGAAGAATGCAGTTCACCAGCATCTCTGCAGGACAATTAGATATGTGCAATAATTGCAGTACATGCATTTCATTAATGTTGTTCTTTATTCAATCTCCCACCAACATATCCTGTGGAACATTTTCTTAAGAAATTCATCCTCTCTCTACCTGGTGTGCTTTACCACTTCTATTTATGACACATTTAAATTAAATGTCAACTGATAACAAAATGAAAGTCTTGCTTATGCTTTCAAAAGTTGGTATAGCATTATCATAGATTATATTCAGAAATATGTGGAATTTTATTTTAAGATACACAAGCTCTCATTTAAGTAACTATGGACCATAATTTCAAACTTGCCAGCAAGAAAGCTAGGAGTGAGATGAGATTAAGCATCTTTACTCGGAGTTGTTAGGATTTGGCATACTCTGCCTGGGAGAGTGGTGGACGCAGATTCCATACAAGGTTTCAAAAGAGAGCTGGATTCACATTCAAAGTGATGAATTTAGATGGCTACGGAGATAGGGCTGGAGAACGGGACTAGCTGGGTAGTTCTTTTGGGAGCCAGTAAAGACATGTTGGGTCAAGTGGCCTTCTTCTGTACTGTAAAATTCAATGATTCTAAGCAACCTACTCTTTGCCTTCAATGAAAATTATGCACTGTGGTGATAATACACTTAACACAATACACTGACAACAGCATGAAAATCATCTAGGGAAGAAAAGGATAAGTTCAAATAAACTCTTATGGCATAAACCAAATACTATTTGAGATAATTTGCCTCTTCATTTTAGGAAAATTTCATTCTGGCTTCTTTGTATTGCAGAGAAATAACAGCAAACTTTTAATTAAATTTACAATTTCTTGCAGTATATTTAGAGATATAAAAAATGCCTGTAGCATACTTTGCCAAACTGTTCACATTCAGGCTACCTGTGCAGGTGTCAAAAATGGTTTAATTTGTTGCTTAACCATGAAGCAACAGGATATAGCTTCCTTGAAAGCAGAAAACTAACATTTGTTTTTGAAAATCTGTGTCATTTTTAGGCAATGTAATTGTCACCTAATTTTCCTCTGGTCTAAATTTGCTGTCTATATTGTAGCATTCAATTGTTCCACGTTTGGTTAACAACAGTCTGTTCGTTATTGATGCTAACTGTGCTTAATTGGTAAAGCCGGGGCGTGCGCATTTAGCAAAGTAAATAAAAGCTGTTGCAGTTTCTGGATGCAAAGAGCTGTAACTGTGTGCAATTTTGGTCTCCTTAACTGAGGACAGATGTTTTGGCAATGGAGGAAATACAACTAAGCTTTAACAGGCTGATTTCAGGGATGGCAGTATTGACATATGAGGAAGAATTTAGTTGATTAGGATTATATTCATAGGAGCTTAGAAGAATGCGAGGGAATCTCATAGAAACCGATCAAATTCTAACAAGACTAGACAGAGTTGATGCAGTAAGGATGGTCCTGATGACTGGGCTGTCCAGAGCTAGGGGTCATTGTCCAAAAATACAGTGTAGGCAATAGGACTGAGATCAAAAGAAATGTCTCCACCCAGAGACTGCTGAGCCTGTGGAAATTTCTGACACAGAAAATGATTGAGGCCAAAACATTGAATGTTTTCAAGGAATTAGAAATGCTTCTTAGAGCTAAAGGGATCAAAGGGTACGTTGAGAAAGGAATAGGGGACTGAGTTGAATGACTAGCTATGATCATATTGAATGGCAGAGCAGACTCAAAGGGTCAAATGGCCTACTCCTGCTCCTATTTTCTGTGCAACAATGTATAAAACACTGTAAATAAATTCCTGTTGCTCACATAGAAATTCGTCATCGTTGCATAGTTACGAAATATGAAACATAGACTACGTTCACTGAGCATGTTGGAAGGTGAGGAGGTGAAACTGAGGACAGAATGCAAACAGTTGAGAGTGCAGCCAAACTGCCTCAATGCCTACTTCTTGCATAAATAAATTTTATGCCATTGCCACCACCATACACAAAGTTGTTCTTAGACGCCTTCAAAATTTTTGTACGGACAGTTTTTATTTGATAGAATGTCAGAAGTACAATTCCTTGCAATAATGGAATCATATAGAGATTATTGCAAGGAATTGGGATAACATATTACCATAAATTGAGGCCTGACTATTGGAGAGGAACAAAGAGTCAGGATATATGGAGCACTATTCATATTAACATGCTGTGACCAGTGTACATCATGAAAATCACGTATTTAATATTAATGACTCAATGATGACATAAAGTAAGGCTGGAATGTAAACTGTGAGGAGGACTCAGAGAGGCTGAAAATAATATTGGCAGATAAGTGAGTGGCCGGAAGGTAGAATGTGAAGATGTGTGAGGTTATTCACTTTGACTGTAAGATTAGAGAAATTGTGTTAATATTGTGGCATAGTCATAATATCACTAGACTGATAATCCCGAACCCCAATGATAATATATTGGGGACGCTGAATCCCATCATGACAAGTAATGAAATTTGAATTTTAAAAATCTGGAATTAAGATTAAGGTAATATAAAAACCCACCTGGCTCACTAATATCCTTGAAGGAAATCTGTCATCCTTACCTGTTTGGTCTATATGTCACTCCAGACCAAACAGCAATGTGGCTGAAATGGCCTACAGAGCTGTTCAGCTCAAGGGGAATTAGGGATGGACAAAAATGCTAGCACTGCCAACAATGCCAACATCACATGCGAGAAAAATAAAATATATTGTTTGTTTAAAGAAGTGTCAAACATGTAAATGTTGAAGTTCAAAGGGACTTCAATGTACACTGAAGAGAAACAAAGAAAACTAGCAGGCAGTTTGGGAGGCAAATGACATGTTGGTCATTATTGGAGAGAATTGGAGTAGAAAGATAAGGAACTGCTCTTGCAATTGTGGAGTGTTTTTTGTTAAGATAATACCTGCAGTATTTTGTGTGTTTTTCATCTCAATATCTAAGGAAGGGCATTATTCCATTGGACGCCGTACATCAAAGATTCACAAGAATAGTTCCTAGAATGAGGAAGTTGTCCTGTGGTGAGGACGAGCAAATTTGAAGTATAGGCACTGGAGTTTAGAAGAATGAGATGTCATCTCAATGAAATCAACAAGACTCTGGAAGGACTTGAGCAGTAGGCAATGCAAGCTTATTTCCAACGGCTGAAAAATCCAGAATATGGTTCAAAGCCTCAAAATAGACAGCTGAATATTTAACACAGGGATGAGGAAAAATGATTTCCCTCAAAGAGTTGACTATATTGATGAATCTCCATCACTGAATATATTTAAGGCTGCAATCAACAAATAGTTGGTTTCTGAGGGATATCAGCAGAGGGCAGGTGGAGTGAATTCGAGGCAGAAGTTCAGCTGTGATCATTTTGAATAGTGGGGTAGATCAAGGGTCTGTGTAGTACCCCTCCCCTAGGTTTTGTGTTATGTTCCTAAAAGTTTCTTTCCTAGATGGTATGAAGTTAAATCCACTGGATGTCATAGAAACTTGAGAGTTCAGATGCATAAACCTTTAAAATGCTACCAACAGCTGCATAAAATAATCAAAAAGGCTAATGGAATGCTAGCTTTTACATCTAGAGGACTAGGGTATGAGGGTGCAGAAGGTATGCTGCAGTTATATAAAACCATGGTTAGACCTCTCTTGGAGTATTGTGAGCATATCTTGGCACCACACCTTGGGAAGGATATACTGGCCTTGCAGAGAGTACAACAGGTTTACAAAAATAATAATTGGACTTCAGTGGTTAAGTTATGAGGAGTCATTTTACAGTTAAGCCTGTTTTCTCTTGAATTTAGATGTTTAAGAAGTGACGTGACCGAAATGTTCAAGATATTAACAGGACAGGACAGGACAGGTAAAGATAAACTATTTCCATTGGTTGGAGATTCTAGAATTAGGAGGCACAGTCAGGATAGATGTTAGGAAGTACTTCTATGCACAAAGGGTGATAGAGATTTGGAACTCTCTTCCACAAATGGCAATGAATGCCAGATAAGTTGTTAATTTTAAATTGATAATATTTTGTTAAGCAAAGGTATTAAGAGACATGGGCCAAATACACGTAATTGGAGTTAGCCACAGTTTCATAGAATGGTAGAACAGGCTCAAGGCGCTGAATGGCCTAACCCTATTCCTATGAATGTTCCACTTTTTATTTTACTCCTTGTGCAATATTTTAAGTATAATATCTATTCCTTTTTTTAACTACATGGTCTGCAGTCTGCAGGTCTCAGTTAGGATTCTTTGATCTGATTGGTTGCCTGGTTACCCTGCGGCTTGTCTTGCTCAGTGATGCCTGATATGTCCTCTAGAGGTCCCTACATTCAAACATAAGTACATGACTGGAGTTTCCACTGACAAGTCCGTGTAAATGGTTATAAACTATTGTAGTCTTTTAGTTTGGCTTTTGGCAAAGTTAAGGAGATGAAAAAATATTTTAATGTTATCAGAATTTGATATCGTGAATACAACTAAATGTGAAAATTTGCAGCTCTTTCTGCAGAGCAATTTGAATACTCTCAATTAATGCTTATTTTTGAGTCTCTTGAACATACATACAAATCAGGAGAGGTGGGCCATTCAGCCCATCGAGGTAGCTCTGCAATTTAACAAGATCATGCCTGATCTGATTATAAGCTCAAATCCATATTCTAGCCTGCCCCAATAATCGTTCAACCCCTTGCATAACAAAACACCATCTACCTCTGCCTTAAAATATTCAAGAGCTCTGCTTCCACCTCCACTTTTCTGGAAGAAAGTTCTAAAGACTCTCAAACCTTAGAGGAAAACAAAATATTTTAAATTAAAGCAGATGTTGATTTTTAAATAGCAAACCATGATTCTAGATTATCCCATCAGGGAAAACAGCCCCTCTACATTTATCCTGTCAAGACTGGTCAGGATTTTATATTTCAATAAAGTTGGTGTCTTAGTGTTCTAAACTCCACTGGACACAAGGCTAGTCTATCCAACCTTTTCACATTAGACAACAGCCCATTCCAGATGTTGGTTTAGTAAACCTACTCTGAACTGCCTCCAACATATTTATATCCTTTCTTTAAAATTAGATAATCAATAACATGCACAGCACACCAGATATAGTCTCATCAGCCTGTTATAACTGATGCATAAACACCCTACTTTTAATTTCATTTTCAATCATGGTAAAGGACATTACTCTACTGGTCATGGTAATCACTTGCTTCACCTGATACTGACCTTTTGCAATTCATGCACACAAGAACACCGGAATAACTCTGCATCTCAAACCTCTGGTAATATCTCAGCAAGTAGATAATGTGCTTCTTTTCTAGCCTTATGCCAAAATGGACAATTTCATATTTTCACATAATATCCTCCAATTGCCATATTTTTGCATATTCATTTAACCTATCAATATCCCTTTTTTAGCCTCTTTTGTTTTTTACATGTCTTTGTGTCATCAGCAAAATTGGCAACCATACATCCAGTACCTTCTTCCAAATCAGGGACACAGTTAAAAGTTGTTGAAATCCCAGAACACAATCACTGAAGCACCCCACTCAGTAGATTTGCCAACCTGAAAAAGGTCAATTTACATCTACTGACACAACAAGGTGTAGAGCTGAATGAACACAGCAGGCCAAGCAGCATCAGAGGAGCAGGAAAGCTGATGTTTCGGGTCTAGACCCTTCTTCAGAAATGGGGGAGGGGAAGGGGATTCTGAAATAAATAGGGAGAAATGGGGAGGTGGATAGAAGATGGATAAAGGAGAAGCTAGGTGGAGAGGAGACAGACAGGTCAAAGAGGCGGGGATGGAGCCAGTAAAGGTGAGTGTAGGTAGGGAGGGGATAGGTCAGTCCAGGGAGGACGGACAGGTCAAGGAGGTGGGATGAGGCTAGTAGGTAGGAGTTGGGGGTGGGGCTTGAGGTGGGAGGAGGGGATAGGTGGGAGGACAGGTTAGGGAGGCGGGTACGAGCTGGGCTGGTTTTGGGATGTGGTAGGGGGAGGGGAGATTTCGAAGCTTGTGAAGTCCACATTGATACCATTGGGCTGCAGGGTTCCCAAGCGGAATATGAGGTGCTGTTCCTGCAACCTTCGGGTGGCATTGCTGTGGCACTGCAGGAGGCCCAGGATGGACATGTCGTCTGAGGAATGGGAGGGGGAGTTGAAATGGTTCACGACTGGGAGGTGCAGTTGTTTGCTGCGAACTGAGCGCAGGTGTTCCACAAAGCGGTCCCCAAGCCTCCGCTTGGTTTCCCCGATGTAGAGGAGGCCACATCTGGAACAGCAGATACAGTGTACCACATTAGCAGATGTGCAGGTGAACATCTGTTTGATGTGGAAGGTCTTCTTAGGGCCTGGGATGGGGGTGAGGGGGGAGGTGTAGGGGCAGGTGTAGCACTTCCTGCGGTTGCAGGGAAAGGTCCCAGGGGTGGTGGGGCTGGTGGGGAATGTGGAGTGGACAAGGGAGAGAGTGGCCAGCTAAGTGGATATGGGTGTCAGTGGAGGGGGATCTCGACTCTATTTTCTCCCCCTTGGCCCAGGAACTCCCCACCTACGTCCGTGACACCACCTACACCCTCCACCTCCTCCAAAACGTCCGATTCCCTGGTCCCCAACACTTCATCTTTACCATGGACATCCAGTCCCTATACACTTGCATTCCCCATGCAGATGGCCTAAACGCCCTCCGCTTCTTCCTGTCCCTCAGGCCTGACCAGTCCCCCTCCACTGACACACTTATCCACTTAGCTGAACTCGTCCTCACTCTTAACAACTTCTTCAATTCCTCCCACTTCCTACAGACAAAGGGGGTGGCCATGGGTACTCGCATGGGCCCAAGCTATGCCTGTCGCTTTGTAGGATATGTGGAACAATCCCTCTTCCAAAGCTACACTGGCCCTATCCCCCAACTCTTCCTCCATTACATCGATGACTGTATCGGCGCTGCTTCGTGCTCCCATGAGGAGCTCGAACAGTTCATCCACTTCACTAACACCTTCCACCCCAACCTTAAGTTCACCTGGACCATCTCCGACACCTCTCTCTCCTTCCTGGACCTTTCTATTTCCGTCTCTGGCAACCACCTGGAAACCGATATCCATTTCAAGCCTACCGACTCCCACAGCTACCTAGAGTACACCTCCTCTCACCAACTTTCCTCCGAAAAGACTATCCCCTATTCCCAATTCCTTCGCCTCCGCCGCATTTGCTCCTGAGATGAAACATTCCACTCCCGGACATCCCAGATGTCCTAGTTTTTCAAGGACCGCAACTTCCCCTCCACAGTGGTCGAAAATGCCCTCGACTGTGTCTCTCGCACTTCTCGCAACTCATCCCTCACACCCCCTCCCCACAATAACAACCAAAACAGAATCCCCCTTGTCCTCACGTACCACCCCACCAACCTCCGGATCCAACGCATCATCCTCCGACACTCCGCCATCTGCAATCCGACCCCACTACCAAAGACATTTTTCCCTCCCCACCCTTATCTGCTTTCTGGAGGGACCACTCTCTCCATGACTCCCTTGTCCGCTCCACACTCCCCACCAGCCCCACCACCCCTGGCACTTTTCCCTGCAACCGCAGGAAGTGCTACACCTGCCCCTACATCTCCCCCCTCACCCCGATCCCAGGCCCTAAAAAGAGCTTCCACATCAAACAGATGTTCACCTGCACATCTGCTAGTGTGGTATACTGTATCCGCTGTTCCAGATGTGGCCTCCTCTACATCGGGGAAACCAAGCGGAGGCTTGGGGACCGCTTTGTGGAACACCTGCGCTCGGTTCGCAACAAACAACTGCACCTCCCAGTCACGAACCATTTCAACTCCCCCTCCCACTCCTTGGATGACATGCCCATCCTGGGCCTCCTGCAGTGCCACAACAATGCCACCCGAAGGTTGCAGGAAAAGCACCTCATATTCCGCTTGGGAACCCTGCAGCCCAATGGTATCAATGTGGACTTCACAAGCTTCGAAATCTCCCCTCCCCCTACCGCATTCTAAAACCAGCCCAGCTCGTACCCGCCTCCCTAACCTGTCCTCCCACCTATCCCCTCCTCCCACCTCAAGCCCCACTCCCATCTCCTACCTACTAGCCCCATCCCACCTCCTTGACCTGTCCGTCCTCCCTGGACTGACATATCCCCTTCCTAACTCCCCAGCTACTTTCACCTTTACTGGTTCCATCCCCACCTCCTTGACCTGTCTGTCTCCTCTCCACCTATCTTCTCCTTTATCCATCTTCTATCTGCCTCCCCCTCTCTCCCTATTTATTTCAGAATCCCCTTCCCCTCCCCCATTTCTGAAGAAGGGTCTAGACCCGAAACATCAGCTTTCCTGTTCCTCTGATGCTGCTTGGCCTGCTGAGTTCATCCAGCTCTACACCTTGTTGTCTCAGATTCTCCAGCATCGGCTGTTCCTACTATCATTTACATCTACTCTCTGCTTCCTGTAAGTTGGCCAAAGCAAATTGCTAACCACTATATCCTGAGCTTTTACTTTCCACATAACCTTCAATGTGGCATCTTTGTGGCTGTCTGGAATTCTAAACATAGTATGGTACATCTATCAGGGTTTCCCTTCTTCACAGCATGTGTTACTTCTTCAAAGAACTCCAATGGATTTGTCAAATACAATTTCCATTTTACAAAGCTATGTTCACTCTCCATGATCACCTTGACTTTATTCAAGTTGACTGCTATAATTTCGTTCATAACGCCCTCTGATATATTCCCTATTTTGAATTCCGTGAATGATCTCCAAAACCACATTGAGGAACACTGAAATCATTTGACTTGAGCTTGCTGAAACCAAAGAGCTGAAAACTTATCTCAACATAATCTAAATGTTAGCTGTGGCAAACACCCTGAAATATCTGAAGTAAATTGATTCAGCATTAGTATTTAAATTCCTTCCATTTATGGTAATGATGAAACTGAGAAGAAAATCAAAAAAAACAATGTGAAGGCAAAATATTCCTTACTTCAATTGTGTTGAGAGTTGGAAGTTGAAAAAAATCAGGGGAAGAATGCTAAGTGATTTATTTATACCAAATGTTACTGTTGTGGGCTTTGAATTCATTGCTAAAAGGTAAAGTTTTGTGTTATTGAATTTGCTGTGGAAGGTCACCTTGGAACAGCATATGGAGGAAAACTAGGTGTGCACTCAATTCATTCATACCATTCCATCAGTGATCTGCCCGAAGGCAGGTCCTTGGCTCATTGTCTTCTGATGTCTCATCCTGAGCTATTTATCTTCGCAGTTTATCAGTGCCACTTTGTTATTAACTTTCACTTTCAAGGGCAAGACGACAGTCCCCAAAGTCCACCTCCACTAGAATCGGAACTGAACCCACATAGGTGGCATTAATCTGAATCACACAATAGCCAGCTAGTCAACTGAGGTAACTGGCCTCATGCACTTGAACAGAAACGCAATGGAAATTTCAGTTTTTTCCCTACATGCTGTTACTGGGTGATTGCTTACACCAAATGAAACTTGGAAATTCACCCATTGTGCTGCAGCTATTTCTAGTGTTTTCCAATTATTTCTTTATTTCCATGTTGTCGCTTATGTTTATTTTTACCTTTTTGCTGTAACCTCTTCTTTTCTTTATAAATAGATAGATATAGATTAGAATTCTATACAAACGTAGTAACAGAAACAATATTCCTGTAAGTGAAGCAGAATATGACTTGCATTCATTGCATTGCAGGGGCCGACTGGAAACAAATCATAATCAATGATACTGCCTTTTTTCAAATTTTTGACATATTCTCATCTAAAAGGTCAGAAATTCAATACAAGGCAATTTTTTTCCAACGATTAACACAAAAGATTTACACTCGTTATCAGTATCAATTACAGTTAAACTAACTCACATCTACTCATCCTACACTGATTCATTGTCTCAGGGGCATTGTGCATGTTAATACTTTAAAAAGACTGGATGTTAAGAAGGATTTTAAGAAGGATCGTGACAGTCAATATTTGCAGCACCAGAAATTATTTCAACATGAGGGAAATGTGTACAGGTCTGTTTTTGCCATTGACTGCAATAATGGATAATGTCATTGGGTCAAAGGTCTTGATATTTCGGTTTAAAGAAAATTACACTGATCAGAGCCAGTGATTACAATGAATCCAGGTCTTGGGTATACACATTAAGGAATACTTAATTGCCCCTGAAAAAAGAAAGCTGGGAAGGCGAGTGGGGGTTGGGGAGTCAGAGTGCAACCTTTCAAATAATAGTCATTACAAAGAAGATGGAGGTTTTTTGGTGCAATTGTGACCTACATCAATGACCGAGATAATAAGCAAGGAAGAAACTAGTAAGTAGGATACAAAAAGCATACCAAGTAATATTGATTGATTCAGTAAGTACTTATCTCTCAGTGAGTAAAATTTGGTAGATCAATTATAATGCAGGATGTCCACTTCAGTAGGAAGAATATGAAAGCAGGATATTATTTAAATGTAGCAAATTTGCAAAATACTATGATTATTTTCATCTCTGAGTTGAAGAGAGGGTTATTTGAAATCACAAGCTTTTGAAGCATTGCCGTTTTTTCAGGTGAAGTTACCCGATGAAGGGGTAGTGCTTTGAAAATTTGTGATTAAAAACAAACCTGCTGGGCCATAACCTGGTGTCGTGTGACTTCTGACCTTGTCCACCCCAGTCCAACACCAGCACCTCCACATCATATTTGAAGAGAGATGTACCTCCATTGGAAGCAGTTCAGAGAAGGTTCAGTGGGCTAATTCCTGGGATGAAGAGGCTGTCTAATGAGATAAGGTAGAGCAATTTAGCCTGATACATGTTGGAGATTGGAAGAATATGTAGTGATCTTGTTGTAACATACAAGATTCTCAGTGTGCTTCACAGAATAGATACTCAAAATGATAAACTAAATACAGCTAGAAAGAAGTCTCCTCACAAAATATAATGAGCTGGATATTACCAAAATTTGTCGAAGTGTTAATTTCAGGGAATTTCAAGGAAGAGTTCCTTTCATACAACTCTTGCTGCATCTTTCTGCACCTGACCACATTATGTATGCACCACGCCTACATAGCCTCAGGAACAAAAACAGAAGTTGCTATAAAAGCTCAGCAGGGTTGGCAGCACCTAATGAAGAAAAAATCAGAGTGAACGTCTCAAGTCCGATGATCTTTCCTCAGAACTTCTGAGGAAGGACCCGAAACGTTCACTCTGATTTTTTTCTTCTCAGATGCTGTCAGACCTGCTGAGCTTTTACAGAAACTTCTGTTTTTGTTCCTGATTTACAGCAACCGCAGATCTTTTGGTGCCTTGATAGCCTCAGTCTATCTGCGCTCAGCAGCAGCAGAAGTACTTGCCCCTGTCAGGACCTTCCACCACTGTGCACCGGGTCAATTTCTACCAGCCATTGCATAAACCTCCACGGTACAGGTATCGAGGGGAGAGTAAAAAGAAAAGTCTCTGAGTGCTCATTGTTGACATCTCATTGGAAATAGAATACCAGGGTATATCTTAAATAAATTGCGATTTTACATCATCCCTTGGTTGATCAGCTGTCATAACTGCAGCTACAGAAATGAAGCTACACAAACTACCCATCCTTAGCCCCATTCCAAAAGGGAGTTCTATTTTTTGCCCTAATGCCCAGCACAGCATAGTACCTTGTCACTGTTCAGGATGGACAGTGGCCCATTTCCTTGACTGACTTGGAAGGTCAGTCTGATGAGTGAACAGATAACTGACACATCTCAGTGCAGCTCCCAGATTGTTTTACCTCTATTCCTCTGACTGATTGCACTGGATTTGTGGGATTGATTGTGGCCCACCCCCTGACTGTAGTATTACAAACTTCCAGACCCAAACCTCCCCAAGTGAATGACTGACTGACTGTGTCCCAGCCCCTGGATTAAGCTCAGGTGCTGCCCTTGACAGTCTGATTGACGACAGTCCATCTTGATCTGACTTAAGACTACCCCCTTCAGACTTTGAGACAACGCCATTTGGTTGAAGCACATGTGTGTTTGTTGCATAAGCAGCTGGTATTCACTGCTGATGAGACATCAGCATAGCACAATGTTGTACAGCAACAGGTTCACTTCCTTGACTGATCACTGCTGGCAGATGGGACAAGTTGCCTGACTTTGTCTGCGCTAAAAGGCAAGGCAAGACAGAAGTACTGGAAAGCTGTGGTTTTTGGAATGATGTGGGAAAGCACAAAAAGGTGCGGTAAGGCAAGGCAGAGATGCTTGTAGCATTCAGATAAATGCAAAGTGAATGAATATTAGTAAAGTAGGTGAAGACCTCTGATCGATGGGATGGGGCCATCCATATGCACAAAGTAGCCTATTGGCAGATTTGCATTGAAAGCTGTTAATACACTCCAAAGTGCAGGCTTTGGTGAACTTTATTTTGATTGGGTCAGAGATGTCCCATGATCATATGACACAACTGAAGTGGAGAGGAGTGGGGAAATGTGGAAAGGATGATGGTGTTGCTGCCCATGGAGAGTGCCCTGAGATGCTGGGACCGCTAGTCAAAACGGAGGGCCAGGGAGGAACCGCCAGTTATCTGCTTGACTTTTGTGTTGGGAATTGTTGCCATCTAGTTTCTATCCAATGCATGGGAGGATACCAAATTTCATATAAATAACCAGGAGAAGTGATAATGGGACATTAATATCATGTAAACAGGCCTTTCACCGCTTATTAGTGAGATTCTCATTTTGTTGTTGAACCTTGGGGTAAAATCAACTTCTCCCAATGTTGAGATTCTTGTTTTTCTAATCTATGTCTTCCAACTGACTTACTATTACCCATATCACTCAGAGCCTGGGAAAATTCAGCCCCAATGATTTTATAAGGTGTTTTCAGACCTCTACATGTTAGCAATCTGATTTAAAATCACTGCAAGCTATTTCTAAAAATAATAATTAACCATTTACTTATTCTGTTAGTGTACCTCATTAGTTTCTTTGTAAAGCTAAACATAAACTGATATGAAAATAGCTTTAAAGCTTGACTTCCAAGTCACCATGCACCAATCCAGGAAATGATTCACCTCATGTTCAAAACAAATTGAAGCTGTTAAACAAATGAACTGCAGTCACTGTCACTTGATGAAAATCCTAAACTCCCAACCATATAATATTGTGGGATTACTGACACCACTTAGACCGCAATGACTCAAGATCACATTCTCAAACATAATTTGGCATGGGCAAGAAATGCTGTTCTTGCCAGTGACACCATCATTTTATGAAAGATTAAAATAAAATGAAAACTAAATAGATAAGAAATCAGGATTTAAAATTCATATTAGCACAAGCCTTGGCATTGGATTCAAACACTTTGTAAATGCTTAAGAACGCTGTGTTATTTTCTGTTTTGGTGGCTTTTCTAACTTAAGATCAATTGCTTACATTCAGAAGAGTGAAAAAGTTTGATATTAAATTAAACTACGCAAATACCAGGGAGTTAACATTTTGCAGTCAACATTCCATCTTTTGAAGTAGTCAACAATGTTGACTTCATTGAGACCAAATGCCTCTAAAATATTTATTTTATTTGTTCACAGTACATGCATGTTACTGGCTAGACGAGCATTTAGTGCCCAGCCATTGGTGACCACATGATGTAAGTATACCCAGTGTGTTTTTGGGAAGGGAATTTGAGGATGTTCACCAAATGACAGTGAGGGAATGGTAATATATTTCCAAGTCAGCATGGTGGGTGGCTTGGAGAGTAACGTTGAGGTGGTGATGTTACCATGCAAGTGCTGCCCACATCCCTCTAGATAGGACTATGCTTTTGGACAGTTGAAGAAGCCTCGACGAGCTGCTATAGAACATTTTGCAGATGGTATATTGGTTAGTATTAAGTTGCTTACATTACTAAAATATGTAGCACTTATTGTCATGAAAGAGAATTGCTAAGCATAGCTGTACAGTTTTCTTGTAAATATGGTACTGACATATATGCTCTGAAATTTTTTATAATGGATATCCAGAGACAAAAATAAGTACAAAGCTATAAAATGTTGAAACAGAAGCATGAAATGTGCCATCAAATAACTACTATTTTTGCAGAAATATAATCTCTGTTTTAATGAACAAATCTTTCCTAAATTTACTGATTTATTTTATCCTCTGTTCATTTCCTGTTTTACATGAAATTTTGAATATAATTTTCATTCATATTTCTGCAATGAATACACCCCACATCAGTGTGTATGTGCTTTGGAGAGATATTGATGTAGCAGACAAGTAATACAGAGACATAGGGTCATGCTCAGGGGCATGAGTTTGAACTTGAATTCAGTTAACGAAAATCTGGAATTTAAAAAGAAGTAGAGTAGTAATGACCATTAAACTATTGTTTGTTTTAAAAAAAATCTCAAACAATAATGTTCTTTAGGGAAGGAAAATTGGCCATCCTCTCTCTATATGACTCTAGGTCCTAAGCAATGCTTAACTCTAACTGCTACAAAGTTTAGTAATGCAATGAAGCCAGACAGATCATCTGGCATTTAAGGCACCAGAAATGACAACAGCGCACACTGCCCTGTAAACCTACAAAGGCCATCAGCAGCAGTAGATTGCATTCAATCACAACCTGCAATCTCATGGCTTGGCAAATCCCTGACTCTGCAATTACCACCAAGCAAGCTGGTTCAAACACTAGTTCAAGGAAGAGTGCATCTTCAAAAGGAAAATGTAGAAAAATAAGCAAGAGGGAAAATATTATTGCACTATTAGTTACTGAAGGACTCACACAGAGATGAAGGCAGAAAGATTTATTCCCGGTAAGAGTAGCAAGGCTGAAGCAAACACAAAACTGTCCAAACTTCTGTTAAGAGCTGGAGTTCTTTCCACACCTTTATAGAGCTCTTCTCGTCCCGTTGTCTTTGCTTATCTGGGAAGTCACAATGTCGTCTCCCTCCAGGCTTCTGTATGAAATTGCACTCTGACTACGTAAGAACTATTTTGCACATTTCTATCTGGCCAATGGTTACTGCAGCAGGTCTTGCATTCATCCAGTCAGAGCTGTGGGCTCCACATAATAGGAAGGATATAAGCTCAACAACAAACTGATAGTGCAGATTGAGAAGCTACTTCTGATTTGAGGAATAGAAGTAAGAAGGAAGGCCTAAATGAGTTCACAGAGAAGAATAAGAGATGATATGAGAGATAGTAGAAACTGCAGATGCTGGAGAATCTGAGATAACAAGGTGTAGAGCTGGATGAACACAGCAGGTGAAGCAGCATCAGAGGAGCAGGAAAGCTGACGTTTCGGG
>NC_063337.1:53615436-53713476 GCF_021869965.1 Rhincodon typus
CCATTTCTGAAGAAGGGTCTAGGCCCGAAACGTCAGCTTTCCTGCTCCTCTGATGCTGCTTCGCCTGCTGTGTTCATCCAGCTCTACACGTTGTTATCTCAAGAGATGATATGATTTACTTTTAGAATCATAACAGGATAGGACAGAATAGACAATAACAGAGTGATCCTAATGTTGAAGGAATCTAAACTGAGGGATCACGGATATAAAATTGATTGTCAGAGCTTTAGTACAGGTACAGTCAGCATTAAAATCTCTTCACATAGCAGATTTAAGCATTATGGAATTTACTGGCAGTGGTTGTGTTTGAAGTGGAGATGATGGGGGAGCTTCAACCCTTTCAAACAGGGTGGTTCGATACCAGGTGGCAGTGAGAAAATGTAATTGGGGCGGCATGGTGGCTCAGTGGTTAGCACTGCTGCCTCACAGCGCCAGGGACCTGGGTTCATTTCCACCCTCGGACGACTGTCTGTGTGGAGTTTGCACTTTCTCCCTGTGTCTGCATGGGTTTGCTCCAGGTGCTCCGGTTTCCTCCCACAGTCTAAAGATGTGCAGGCTAGGTGGATTGGCCCGTAGTGTTCAGGGATGTGTAGATTAGGTGGTTTGTAGAGGGATGGGTCTGGGTGGGATGCTCTGAGGGTCAGTGTGGACTTGTTGGGCCGAAGGGCCTGTTTCCAAACTATAGGGATTCTATTCTATGAGTAATCCTGGCCTCAGGAAATCTGGTAGATAACTGGAGATGAGGACTGGATTGTGGAAAAAAATACCCTTCTAGCATGTAGACAAAGAAGAACTGAAGTACACCCTCCCAGTTCACCACACTTATCTTCTACACGGTTGTCATTAAGCTCCCCAAAAGGATGGAGAAACCGTTGAAGAAAATGTCTGATAAAGTATCTTCCCTGCTGTTATGAAACTTCTGAATGGACCTCTCAAATTCCAAATTTAATGTTGACCTCACTCTTTGTGCACTTCTCTATAGGCGTAATATTATATTCCTTGGTTTGTTCTACTACTCTTATTCATTTTGTATAGTATGACCTGCCTGTCCTGCATGCAAAACAAAAAAATTTCATTGTACTTAGGTACACAAGACAGTGATAAATCAAATCAAATCAGCTGAAGTATTTTGACAAATTTTCCCTTTTAACAGCAGTTGTGTCATGTGGTCTATTACAATACACATCCTGTTCTATCCTGTTTGTAATCATGCAAATCATGGGTATTATATATTTAATTTCAACATTCTGCTATGGTACATTTAGTACTGAAAACCAGATTTTCACTTGGAAAATACTGAGTTTATTTTGAAATAAATAATACAAAGTTTAATCCTTTCATCTTCCTTAAGTGGCTGGTATTTGGGGGTGGGAGGTGGACAGCTTTCAGATAGGCTTTCAGATAAAACTCCTGACTACAGTACGTAGCCACGTCATTCCACATTTAGGCAGGGAATGATGGGATGCTTTCAATTCAACTTGTAACAACAGCTTGTGGGATTTGTTGAAATGTGCACTCGATCAGCTGATTTTGCTCGAATTTGTTCCATTGTTTTCTGCAAAGAATTTCTCAATATTGCTGGCTGAAATTAGAGAATATGCCTGGAGCCATAAGAAGTTACAATCAAACCAAATATCCATCAATAGACCTTTGGCCAGAAGCAGTACAGCAAGGAAAGCTTGTGATTTCTTAGAAACGCCTGTGAAATCTGTTTTTATGATTGTGTTTGTTTGAAAATTACTTTCAAGCGTTTGCATCAATTGTAAAGCAATTTTCTTGTGGAGGAAGAACTGCCAGGCCGTGTAACCTGGAAACTTTTGATCTGGATGTGATACCAACAGCAAAGAATTAAGATGAGAAGCCATGTGGCTAGAAAACACAAAGAAGAGTTGCACATAAAATAGAGCTGCAAGCATAGAAACTGGAAGGTGAATGTGACAATTACAGAGACACAGTGAAAAATAAAAGCAGGAGGATACAGAAAGAAGATCACAGAAAATATCTGTGAGAAGAAGAGGCAAAACAATCTCTGGAAACTTTTTGTTTGGCAGAAAAAACAGATAGCTGTTCTTGGAGGCAATATGCCTGCTGGCTGAAAAAAATTCCAAAACATGGAAAGCTTTGTGAAAAGTTTAGAGAAGCTAAAGAGATGGTGTTTTCCCCAAAAGTGGGCAAACCATGAACCACAATGTTATTGGTGAGACAATTGAAAAGGAGTGCTGAGTAGCTGAAACATCAGGAATGACACAGCCTGAGGGAAACAGGTTTCATAGAAGTGTGTCTAACTGATGATAATCATAGTCAGGGAACGTAAAGACAAAATCAACTTTCAGATGAAACTCCTGACAGCTGTGTAGATGCATTGTGCCCACATTTAGTTAGGGAATGATGGGGCACTGTGGTCGCATAAGACATTTCTTTCCTGTGTCAACTATTGAAGGTAAAATTTAACTAATTATTTGAAATACCATTTGCCTACTTGATTTATGTCTCAGTGTATCAGTTGCACTGAAGTGAAAATTCCAAGGAGTGGAATCTTGGTCATTTCTTCATTTGGTGTCATTCAAATAATTGCGGTTATTTTGTTCCCCACAGGAGGCATAACAAAAGTTTGAGTAAGGGGAAATAAAATTAGTCATTTAAGAATCTATAATTCAGGACAGAAGTTTCCAATTTTCTATTTTTTAAGCTAAAAACAGTAGGCATAGTGAAAATTAGTATCCCAGAAGGCCAGACTAATGTCCTGGGGCCATGGGTTTGAATCTTACCAGAGCAGATGATGTAATTTTAATACAATAAAAAATCTGGGAAAAAAAAATCAGCGATAGTAAGAACTGCTGATGCTGGAGTCAGAGATAACACAGTGTGGAGCTGGAGGAGCACAGCGGGCCAGGCGGCATCAGAGGAGCGGGAAAGTTGACGTTTCAGGTCGGGACCCTTCTTCAGAAATAAGCTGCAGTAATGGTGACCATGTGGCCACCATCAATTGTAATGAAAACCCATCTAATTAACAGTGTGCTTTATGGAATGAAATTGACCATCCTTACCTAGTCTGGCCGACATGTGACTCCAGACCCAAAGGAATGTGGTTGACTCTTAAGTGCTCTCTAAGCAATGAGTGATGGGCAATAAATGCTGGCCTAGCCAGCGACACCAACATCCCATGAGCAAATAAAGCAAAATTTCCTGTAGAGGCAGTTAAGTTTAATAATTACAATAAAGTCTCTAGTTGTTGCTGTTCATGTATTCCTTTCCTGATCAATACATTTTCCTGACAGTTAAAACGCAGATCAAGGTCCCATTTTAAATTATTCTGTCATGTCCTTCAGTCAAGAAAGATCACTTAATGTTTCACAATAAAGCCTATAAGCTGAAATAAAGTGAAGAAAGTTCCCTATTTGATCCTGAGGTTACTACTGATTAACTTTGAAATGAGAAACCGAAAGCATGCCCATGATCCTTGGAGAAACTCATGGTGATCACTGACAGCCACAGCAAAAGATCATGTAATAAGGAATATTTGTCCTGACGCTATATACACACAAACAAAGATGTTCACAGTCTTGACTTGACTCAGTTTGCTATGGGATCAAATTGGTTGCCAATTATTTAAGACCCACACCAGAAGATGATGAGGGCTTCTTGATATTAGCTTCAGACTGGTGAACATCAAACATCATCACTTTGAGTTATAGGAGAATCTCCTGTTCATATTTCAGATAATTTGGTTCCACAATGCTCTCGATAAGAGTATAATTTAATCTATTGTCCCTGATAATACAAGGAATACATTTTCCAGTTTTCATAAATAGAGAATCAGTGGTGTGCACTCAAAGGGATAAATCTGCTTTTAGCTTTTAGAATTGATAAATCTACATTTAGAAATAAAATTGAGTCAGCATTCATCAGAAGCACAATGGGAGTGATCTCGTTGGGGCTCAGTTGCTGTAATTTTCATGTAAATGAGCTTCCTGCCAAAATTCTGACAATGTTATAGCTGAGAAGCACAAGAAGCCTCAGTGAACTATGCCCATATTATCTTGAATAACACTGACTACCCCCACCTGCCACAGAAATAAAGGATTTGAATCACTCAGCTATGAAGAATACAGATTAATAGCTGGTTTTAAATTGAATATGCAAGATAGGTAGAAACAAAATTGTTAAGGTTGACATGGAGCAAAATAAATGAGATCATCAGTTTTCTTTGTGAAAAATAAATTAAAAAAAATTGCTAAACATTAATTTCTATTTGAAAAATTAACATTATAAATAGAAAATTTTCTGACCAGAACAGTGATATTATTCATGCCTACGTAGGCTGGAATAGCAAGGCATGTTTTCTCATCTTGAAAATTTCATTCTGCCACATTCCAATACAGTATGGAATTGTAAAAATTGCCTGCAAAAATTAAGAATCTGGAATAGATATTTCCTGATGTTCTGTTTTACAGGCTCCATGTTATCTCACAATGTCTCAAAAGACTGCGTTTGCCTTTGACTCAAATTTCACATTCTCTCAATCTAAATGCACTCAAACACACGCCAAGCACAGATCTTAAACTACCTTCCCTCAACTCTAAATCAGTTATATTAGGCCTTGAACAAAAAATACCCGTGCAATATTCTGCATGCACTTTGGTTAACTATAACCTCAAAAATTCAGAAAAGTCAAAGTGAAATAATATCAATACGTTGTAGATTAATCCATGTGCTAAGTTAAGAATGAGCCATGATGTAACTCATCACAATATAAATGATTTGGATGTGAACATAGGAGGCATGATTAGTAAGTTTGCAGATGACACCAAAATTGGAGGTGTTGTGGACAGTGAAGCAGGTTACCTCAGAGTACAACAGGATCTTGATCAGATGGGTTAATGGGCCGAAGAGTGGCAGATGAAGTTTAATTTAGTTAAATGTGAGGTGCTGCATTTTGGAGAGGCAAATCAGGGCAGAACTTTTATATTTAATGATAAGGTCTTGGGAGTGTTACTAAACAAAGAGACATTGGAGTGCAGGTTCATAGTCCCTTGAAAGTGGAGTTGCAGGTCGGATAGGAAGGATGTTGTGAAACTTGAAAAAGTTCAGAAAAGATTTACAAGGATATTACCAGGGTTGGAGAGTTTGAGCTATAGGGAGAGGCTGAATAGGCTGGGGCTATTTTCCCTGGAGCATCAGAAGCTGAGGGTTGACTTGAGGTCTGAGAGGTTTATAGAATCATGAGGGTCATGGATTGGGTAAATAGATAAGGTCTTTTCCCAGGGCTGGGGGAATCCAAAGGAAGAGGATATAAGTTTATGGTGAGAGGGAAAAGATTTAAAAGGGACCTAAGGGGCAACTTTTTCACGCAGAGGTGGGTGTGTGATGAAATGAGCTGTCAAAGAAAATGGTAGAGGCTGGTACATTTACAACATTTAACAGGCATCTGGATGGGTATATGAATAGGAAGGGTTTAGAGGCATATGCGCCAAATACTGGACTAAATTTATCTAGGATATCTGTTGGGCATGGATGAGTTGGATCAAAAGGTCTGTTTCCATGCTGTATATCTCTATGACTCTATAACTGTATTTCTGACCACTGTTCACAACCTGGATGTTCTGTTTGATTCTGACTTGTGTTCTGTACCCTTCTCTGTCAGTCACATCCAGACTCCAATGTTATCCTGGCCAGCTCCAATCTTCAGTTCTACATTGCATCAAATTCCACTGACATATCGCTCCTGTTCTTGTTGACCCACGTAAGCTCCAAGCTCTCCAGTGCCTCAAAATTTCAAATGTTCATCCTTGTGTTCAAACGAAGATGGTTCTAGTTGTTGAAGGTAATCAATTCAGCTCAAGGACATCATAATAGGAAATGGGATCAATGCCTAAGGCCAGCCATCTTTAACTACTTTCTCAACGAACCTCCTCCATAAGGTCCAAAGTTGAAAAGCTTACTGAGTTCAGGACTATGTCCAACCTGAAAAATTCCTTGCCCTGAAGGATGGAACAAATTCAGGGCTTGGGCTTGGAGAGTGTTGGGATTAACATCAGAAAAATGTACATTATGTTGATGTATAATGATCTCAGTGATTACGAATAGACAACTGGAAGGAAACAGAAACTCAAACAGGATTTTGAGAGAAGGTGTGTATTTACTAAGCTGAAAAGTAAATAGTTCTTGCATAATGTAACATGGATTCAAGAAGCAGTACTTTGGGAAACTACAATTTTAGATCCCGAATGTATGACAAAATAGGTTGGCAGCAGAAAAGTCAGTATAAATGGAAAAAAACAGGAGTTGAATGCATCTACTGAAATGTACCTCAAAGGCAAGAAGAAAGAGAGAGAATATTCCAAGTTTCACCAGTACGTAAGGGGACTTTGTGGGTACAACAAAAGACTACAGCAAAAAAAAAGACCTGGAGACCAGACAGTGGTGAGCACCAATACAAAGCAGTGTACTGTGGGATAAATACTGTCACAGATGAAGGAGCAACTCAAGAGCTCAAACAAGGAATGGAGGTTAATCCACCGCGCTGGACTATCCCCGCTGATTGGACTGCAACAGATTTTGGAATGGGAGATTTGAAAAACAGTTACAAGATATAGAACATATTTAAGCTTAAAGCAAAAAAGACCAGGCCAGAGCATTTCTGTGTCAGATGAAGACCATCGCAAACAATTTAGTCAGGAGATGGACATTAATGAAAATGTAGTGTCGGCTGAAAAAGTGTTAAGGGCATTTAACATGTATTTCAGTGTGCAGATAATAAAGCATGCATAATTTAATAAAATAAAGCAGAGATCTGGATATGGTCTTTACCAGGTGGCAGAGAATTACTTATATGAGGGATTCAAGGCAGAATCAACTTGCAACCGAATCGTGGTAGAAGGTTCCGATGTTAGACATTTACAAGCCAGAGAGGATTTGGCACTAAAGATAGCTGGACAGATTACTGTCTGATTTTTCAGAGGCAGGCAGGACGGGATGTTCATTAAAGGGGGAAAATGAAGGAACATGGGAAAGAAAATAAATTAGCTGAAGAAATTTTGTACATATCTCCCACACAAGAAAGCATTCAAAAAGCACAGGGTTGGAGAAAAAACATGCTAACTACCTACAGTCATGAAAGTAGTTCAGTAGGAAGGTCTAACATTCAACAAGAAGCACAAGTTTGCAAAAATGAGAATAACATTTCTAGGGCACATTACCCAAGCTAATAAGAGGATACACTGAGACTTGGGTTCAGGGACCCAGTACCTCAACTTCATTCACAGCAGCGAAAGTGAAGACAGCAGAGGATACACTGAGGCCCAGTGCACGGGTAGTGAGAGGAGACAGCAGAAGATACAGTGAGGCTCAGTGTACAACAGTGAGAGAGAAGGCAGTTCAGGAGGCATAGCAGTGAGAGGGAGGCAATAGAGGATACGCAACAGTGAGAGTTGAGGCAGCAGAGGATATGCAGCAGTGAGAGGGTATGCAGCAGTGAGGGGGTGGTAGCAGTGAGAGGGGAGGCAGCAGTGAGAGGGGAGGCAGCGGATGGTACTCAGTAAGAGGGAAAGCAACAGTGAGAGGGGAGGCAGCAGTGAGTTGGGAGGCTGCAGACGGTATTCAGGAGTGAGAAGAGTTTGGTATAACAGCTGCAACTTTGGGAGAACACCTGATGGCGTTGAAAATCAGTGACATCAAAGGGAATTGATGGGTTGATTGTTTTGTGATTTCAAAAACATGTGCATTTTTCGTGAAATGTTTGAGATAAAAATAACACAACAACAACTGAGTAGAGGAACAGGAGCAGCTGCTGGGAAAAATGTTTAGCAAATTTTTTTGAAAGAAAGGACTAACTCAAACGCCAGAGAAAAGTGAAAGTCAGAAGTATAATATTAAAGTAATGTTACTACTTTAAACTACAATGAGGTAAGAAAAATAAAGTTAATATAAGGGGGAAACGTTTAAGACTAAGAGAACGTATGTCAGTGGAGTTCAGTCCTGTGTGTTGCATGGCCTGCACCTTGCATGACCACATCTGCAGGAAATGCCACCAGGTCGATCAGCTTAAGCATTGTTTCAGAGATTCACTTTCAGTTAGAGACACAGCAGTGAATTCGGAGCAATTTGTCAAATTGGATCCAAAATTGGCTTGTGGGCTGGAGATAGAGAGTGATAATTAGAGTGTTTTCGTGACTGGGAACCTGTGTCCAATTGCATGCACAGGGTGTGGTTTTAGGTCCTTTGGTGTTTGTTGTGTTCATTAATGATCTGGACATGAATGTAGGAGAAATGATCAGTAAGTTTGCCAATCACAAAAAAATTGGTGTGGTTGATGGCAAAGACGGAAGCCTTAGAGTACAGGATGATATAGACAGGCCGGTCAGATTGGCTGAACAATGGCAAATGGAATTTAATCATGAAAGTGTGAGGTGATATATTTTGGGAGGACTAACAAGGCAAAGGGGGTATACATTGAATGATAGACCTGAGGAAGTAAAGAGGATCAGGGGGACCTTGGTGTGCATGTCCAGAGATCCCCGTAGGCAGCAGGACAGGTGGATAAGGTGATTAAAAAGTCAAATGGGGTACTTGCTTTTATTCGTTGAGACAGTGAATGCAACAGCAAGGAGGTTATGATGGAATTGTATATACAACATGATTTAAGCCACAGCTGGAGTACTGTGTGTAGTTCTGATCACCACAAATAGGAAAGATGTGATTGCATTAGACAGGGTGCAGAGGAAATTCACCAGCATGTTGCTTGGGCTGGAGTGATTCAGCAATGAAAAGAGTCAAGGTTGGCTGCATCCTTACAGCAAAGAAGGCAGGGGGGACACCTAACTGAGGTGTACAACATTATGAGAGGCGCAGAAACATAGTAAGAAACATTTCCCCTTTGAGGGGGCAATAGCCAGGGGGCACCATTTTAAGAAAAGGCACATGAAGTTTAAAGGGAATCGTAGGAATTTTTTTTCTTTGAGCGGGTGGTGTTTATCTGGTAGTCACCACCTAAAAAGGTGGTAGAGGCAGGAACCATTACTACATTTAAGTAGTACTTAGGTGAGAACTTGAAATGTCTAAGCGGACATGGCTATGGATGAAGTGCTGGAAAACAGGATTAGGATTGTTAGATGCTTGATGACTGCACAGACACGGTGGGCTGAAGGACCCTCTTCTGTGCCACAAAAACTGAATGAAAAAACTTTGAAATTACAAGAGAAATCAGAAAACCGAGCTGTTACGGACTTTCAGCCACCAGGGAAATTAAGCGAACTCCAAAAATTCCTTGAGATGGTGAATCAAATGGGAATGTGAAGAAAATGGGAAAGGTCATTCAAGAAAATCCTCTCAATGCATGGAATTCTGCACACTGTAATCTCAGTTTATGGTCTACAGTTTTCAAATGAACAGTTATCACCAGAGTTATTGTTGGATAGGAGATTGAGAATGTAACTTCCACCTCTCTGAAAAGTTACAGTCAAACATTACTGAGAATGTGCTAACAATGAAAAGATATAAAGAAGAGCAAAGAGACATCAGGCTACATATATTAACAAAGGTATGAAGTGCGGGAGTTGGCAATGTAACAGCCTAAGTGCAGGATATGGTTGAAAGATCAGCTGGGAAGGAATGTTCATAAAAAAGCACAGCAACCAATCATGTCATGAAATACATCTTGGGATAATACAACAAAATCATAGCTCATTGATATCAATTGAAATGTGGAACTATTGCTATGAAGAGGATAAACAAGAAAGCTGTACAATCACCCAGAAGAGGAACGCTCTACCTGAATAAGGGAAGGGTGAACAATATCTTAGACTTCAGAATGAGACCAGAACTGGATGAGGGAGATCTGGCAAACAACTAGGAAACTAACCCTGTGTAGTCTGAGACTTTTGAGGGAGCTCTATAGGAGGGAACAATGGAGAGGTATAGATAATGAGATTAACATCAGAAGAATAAATAATGATGATATGATGTATAATGAAGTATAATGATGTCAGAGTCACGTAATTATGTAGAAAGAGCTGGACGGGAGCTGAATCTCAAACCGAACCTTGAGATACTTTGGGAGAGGTCATTAGTAATCCAAAATTCCAGATTCATGTTCTGGGAACATGGGTTTGTATTTTGCCATGGGAAATAGTAAAATTTGAATTCAATAAAATATCCCAAATTAAAAACATGTCTGGTCTACATGTGATTCTAGACCCACAGCAATGTGATTGACTCTTTAACTGCTCAGAGGGCAGTTGGGATCAGCAATAAGTGCTGGCCTACCCAGTAGGCCTACTTTACATGAACAAAATAAAATATAAATCTTAGATTTAAAAAAAAGATATTTCAAGAAGTACCATGGATTCAAGAAGCAGTACTTTAGGAGAGTGGAAGCGTATGATGCCATAAACATGAGAAGGGGCTGAGAAGTGACAAGTGACATTCAGATCTCAAAGGCTCAGGTAATGTTCAAATTCAAGAAGAGAAATTCTATACATTTTCCCCTTGAGGCTCAACACCATTGCCGAATCATACACCCAACACTCTGGTTGTTACCATTGGCCAGAAACTCAGCTGGATCACACTCATTACAAGAGCAGGTTGAAGGCTGGAAATTCTTCTGTGAGTAACTCAGATCAAGAAGCCTCAAAGCTTGCTCAATATGTACAAAGCAAGTCAGTAGGATATTGAAATAATCTCCACTTGCCTGAATGAGCACAGCTCCAGCAACATTCCAGGAACTCAATTTCATCCAGGATAAAACAACCTGTCTAACACTTCAGCATTCCATTCCACTTCCTCCTTTTCAGGTGCACAATGGCAGCTGTATGTACCATCTACATTCTGCAATGCAGTAATTCACCAAGGCTCCTTTGACAGTACTTTCCAAACTCGTGACTTCTCAGAGTCAAAGAGCAGGACACCAGAGGCATGGAAAACCACCACCTAGCAGCTTCCCTCCAAATCACACAACATCCTGACTTGGAGCTACATTGCCACTCCTTCAATGCTGTGAGGAAGAATTCCTGGAATTGCCACACTCATAGCACGGTGGATAAACACACATCATATAGGATGTAGTAGTTCGAAAGGTACTTCCTCATCATCATCTTCAGGTCATAATGATGGGGTCAAACGCTGACTACAGCAACCACATCCATGTCTCATGATGAGTCAGAAAAATTCTCATCATGGCCCTATCTCTCACTTCCCCTGTCCTCCCAGAACCTCTGATTTCTCTATTTCTTACCTATTTTATATCCTGAAATCCTTTTCATTATTCTCTAGATTGCATATTTTTCATTTCTGTTTAAAATCAGAACAAGATAATACTTAACTTCAATACTTAATGTTTTGCAAAATACAAAAAAACAGGCAGCAGAATATCAAAGGGACAACAGACGTTCACCTGTCAACAGTCAGAATTATGGCTGTAAGGTTAAGAAGGAACAGCAGCTTTTCTTCACACCTATTATACAAATTAATAACATCACATCAAGGGGAGTCAACACTCCAGCTCATTCATGCATGGCTGACAATTGCTTTTGTGGATACATTTATTTTTTTTCATTATCTTACAGACACACAGCTCTGAGTAATTGTCTGCCATTCTGGCTCACACAGAAAATCTAGGGAAGCACTAAGACACCGAGAAACGATAAGGCTCATTTATTTTTATGGTCTTCATCAGCAGTTTCTTTTCGCTTAAAGGCCTATAAAAGAAATCACTGATTAGAATCAGTGCCATATCAGAATGTAGATATGACAGTCACATTCTGAAGGTGAATAAATGACTGAAGGACACTCCGTCCATTTGATACCTAACGATTATACAAAGGCGAGTCAAAGTTAATTATATTATTCTTCTTCAAATTATTTCCTCAAGTCATTTTGAAATATATCAGGTAAAACAACATATACACTGTTTGCCATAGGTTACATTAAATGAATATAACTTGGATACACAGCATTTATAGTTGAATAATTTCCAGGTTTGTGGTGTCTGAACCAAAATTTGTTTGAAGATTGAGCCCTACAGGAAAGGAGACATTATTTGAGAAAATTAAAAAGGAAACTTCCCTTCAAGACTTCTCGAACTTGAAATTTTAAAGTAAACTCCACAGTTTTACAGAATTCTTTAAAAATGAGAAAAATGATACAATCATGCTAGTCATTTATCTTCTTTAAGAAACTCCAGTTTATGACACTTAGTTGTTGTCAGTTTGTCCCAGAGAGAATGATATTCCAACCCAGCAAGCCTGTTACCTCGTTGATTTTTGGCAACTGCTCATTTACTGCTAGGTGAAGCATTCCCATTCAATACAAAATTGAATGTTCTTTCTAGATTATTGTGTGACGATGATAATCCTGACATGGTGACATTGGTGACCCAGAAAAGAATTGTCATCGACTTTTTCAATTGGGGGAGGTGGCAAGTTACGAGTTGTCTAACAGCTGTAGAAGAGAATATTTTGATTGGGAGTGGAAATTTAACAAATTAAAAACACTGCAGTAAAAAAAGACTTGAACACACATTATGCAGGAAAAGACAAAATAGTGATCAATTGCTAGACTTTTACATGAAAGTAGAAGCTCTCTCTAGAGCAAAGTAAGTAATGGGAGAGTATTAAAAATAGATGCCTTTACAAGTGTTGACCCAGCTACTGATTTTGTAAGCTTATTCAAGCTTATCAGTTGCAAAAGGTGTTCAATAATGTTTCAATCAAGACATTAGCCTAAATCTTATAAACAAGATCAAATGCAAGGTTTCACACCCTTCTTGGTCAAAAAAGATTACTCAGACCTTCTTCAAAAAGGTATGGTAAGAAAGTAGGTGGGTAATGGGGTAGGTGTATGAAGTAAGCAGGTAAGAAGACTGAGTGGTGTGAGGGTGGAGTATCAGGGTGCTTAAGTGGCCAGGTGCTAAGATGAAAAGATGGTAGAGCAACAGGGTGACAGGGCGGTTAGATTAACAACAGGGTAGGGTGATAACAAGGTGCAGAGCTGGATGAACACAGCAGGCCAAGCAGCATCATAGGAGCAAAAAGGCTGACGTTTCGGTCTTGGATGGCATGGATATTCGGGTTGGGAGAATTTGTAGGTCAGGGTAAGGAGATGACCCCAGGGATCATGGGTGGAAATTTGAAGTAAAGGGGATTTGGTTGATGAGGTCTTGTTGAGTCAATTTGGAGTGGGTCCCAGTTGGGAGAGTTTGGGATGAGGAGGGGTGGGGGAAGAAATCAAGTTAATCAGGTCAGGTCGATGAGAGTTGGAGTTCCAGGGCAGATGGGAGTGTAGGTGAGGGAGTTGGGAGTGAGGTGTTGGGTCAACTCAAATTACTGGGGAGTTGGATGGTCAGGGACACAGTCATTATTGGAGATATGGTTTGGTGTCAGTTGTACAGTTACCCGGTACTTAGGCCAGGATTTTTCCATCTGTAATTCCTGAACTATTCAGGTAGTTAAAATGGAACTGTCCGTAATGTCTGATTCTAGTTCAGTGTTGAAAATCTTTTGTGAGGATCCCAGGAATTGTGGGAATTGCCCTCAGCCAGTCTAAGCCTCCAGGACAATTCCCATCAAGTCAGTACATGTGTCAAATCTCACACCATGGGTCACATCAAATCTCTGATGATCCAGACACTAGAAGATTTAGGCCATTATAACACTGCAATAAATGCTTTTAAGACATTTACTTAGTGGTGAAGTGAAACCTTAGCTCCCAATGAACCACTCTAAATGTGCCATTACTGCAAAATTCTGTCAAACCATCATTCTAGTTAGTAGATGTTGAATTTTAATTAGATAATGAAAGTTCACAAAGCAATATGCCATATTTTTGCTTGATGCATTATTATATTAAAGATATATATTAACTATATTGTTACAATTGTAGCAAAATTGTCTATCAATATTCACCTTTCACCATTTGTCTTTACCACATCAGATTCTCATGGACTAAAAATGCTTTTAAAAAAGATAGTTCTGACCTGAAATGCTGCTAAAATCACCAGGCAACTCTCATGGGGCCAGCTACAACAGAATTACCATTTTAATCATGAGGCACTGAAACTCCGTGAAGGAACAACAATTTCAAATCTTGTTTTACTTACACTTGCATGGTAAATGCACTTATCTAGACATGACAGGTTGCAGACAACTGTCCAGCTGAGAATCAAACAGTGAGATAGATTACAGAACTTGCAAAGGAATAGCATATACAGCAGCCTTCAAGCAAACAAAGAAAGCAATATGGACAGATAATAATAAGGATGTTCAAAGCTTTGCTTTCCCATTCTCTCAATCTCAGAAATCAGCATTGATGATAAAGCAATTTGGAAACTAGACTCATTACAAGCTTTGCCACGTCTGAGGAAACAAGGCATCAGCGAGACCGTTGAAACTCTGGTTTCACTCTTGTCAATCAAGAGCTTTTAAAATCGTTAAGCTATAAATTACTGTACCTTTTTGTATGTTTCAGTACCCTGTCTCCCCCTTCTTTTTATGCTTAATGTGTTGTGCATATGGGCTAGTTTTGTTTTCTTTTTCTTGTCAGATTGTATTTGTAATAAAACACCACTCTCTCGTAAAAACCTTGATAATGGAAAATCTTGTAATTGGCTCTCCTTGATGTTTGATCTGGTTACATAAGTCCAATTGAAATGTGATAGTGAAATGCCAATAAAACAATATTTTGTCATGATTGACCAAGAGGGGATTAACAGGACAGGAGACATTCATTCCTCCTCACCTGGTTGTATCAAATATATTTGTACATGTGCATTTCCAAAAAGTCTATGTTATAGAAAGTTAGTTGGATACTTTGGGTGGAAAACATTTGTACGTCTACAGGGCAAGAGTAGATAGCTAGTTGGAAGTCTCTACCAAAGGACCTCCATTGCAACAATGGACAAAATGGCCTTATCTGTTCTACAGCATTCTTTGATTCAGTATTCAGTGAATTAAAACACCAATGTTACTAAAAAAAAAGCCCAGTGAACTGAAATTTGCAACATGCCCAGTTCCTAAAATACATGTACATTTCTGCTAAAATTGTCATTCTGCTGTGTTCAGAGTGAGACAGTTAATATACTGTCCCTTCATACAGTTCACATTCTCATCAGGGATCAGCAACATAACACAATTCTTTTTACTCCACCAAAATAGACAATACAACATGAATCAATTACATTTCTCGATTCATTAATAAATCAATCTTCACATTTTGGAACCTTACTTTCACCAATATTCTTTGTGTAATAGGAGAAGAAAAAGGAATTAAGATGTCTCTGGGTCCACATTCAGGCCTGGAATTAGTGCTGTACACAACAAGACAGAGCTTAAAATTGGTCTTGGACCTTATTAATATTAATTAATCACCTGACTTATGAGTTTCCATCAGGAACTCAACTATTTTAAGACATACATTTCCAGCCACTTGCCTTGCCAGCTGCTCCTCAGGATGGGGCCTGAGATCTGACAGTAATGGGTTTTGGGAAGGTGGTGTTGGTTGGAGTGGCGATGGGTAATTTGTAATGGGGTGGATAGATAGAGGAGTTGTTGACTGGGATGCCAATGAGTAGAAGGAGCCCTACTTCTTCATAGCAACTTTGAAAGGTAAATTCATTTCATAACTAACCATCTGATGGTGGCTGCTGTAGATATGAAGAGTCTGAGGCTTCTAGGTGTGGCACCTGCTCCACTCTTGCAATCCAGTTTGGTAGAAAGTTCGAGGAACAGGATTAAGGACTTTCATTTATATATATAACACACAAAAATGTCTGTTTTGGGTGACCATTATGAATGGTTGAAAAGTGACCCAATCCAATATTTGGCCTGATATCATTCATGCATTTTTTAAATTGAACATTTGTTCCCAGAAATGGATATTGTTGGACACTCAATGAATGGATGTTAAGTCCAATTTCTACTCCATAATCCTTGGCTGAAATCTTGTAGGGTCAATGGGGGTTTTGACCACTGGCTGAAGACCAAGAAAGAGATCCATGCTGTGTTGGTCAAGTGTGGAGATTGCAGCAGTTCAGATGTTAATTTTCAAATCTCCTCTGGCCACAGGAGAGGGGCTGGAGGACTGGAGCACAATTATTCAAAAAGGATGGCAGGAAACTTTAGGCCAGTGAGTCTAACATCAGTGAAAGGGAATGTATTGATAAAATTCTGAGGGGCAGAATGAATTTCCACTTGGAGAGACAAGGATTAATCAAAAATACTTAGCATAGCTTTATACTGTGAGATCATGGCTAACAAATCTGATTGAATTTTTCAAGAAGGAGCTCGATGTATGGGTGAGTGTAGCGCAGTTGATGTAGTCCATAACAAATTTGGTAAGGCTGTTGACAAAGTTCCATAGGTCATTGATCAAGAAGGTAAGAGCCCTGGGATGTAGGACAATTTGCAAATTGGATCCAAAAGTTGGCAAAGCGCAGGAGGCAGAGGGTAATGGTCGTGGTTGCTTTTGTGATTCATGCTCTAAGGACAGGAGAGATTTCTCGCCATTTATTACCAAACATTCTCATTAACAATCTGGCCATCCCTGTGACATCACACACATCTGATTCTATCGCCATCTTACAATTCCTCTGTTCCAGTATTAATCCACCATGCACTGGTTATTCTCTGAAAAACTGGTATCCCTTGTACCTGTGCCATCGATTAAAAACCCATTGTTCACACTGACAAACAGTGTCAGTTTAGAGCTGCCCTGCACACTTCCTGACATAGCAGACAAGGGGAAATTGGCACCCTGAATGAGGAGTTCCTGCCACACAGTATGGTGCAGATGCAGCATGCCCTCTTCTCCCAAGATCAGCAGTAGAGGCATGACACCAAACCATGCCACCCTGGTCAAGATTGCCACCTGGCTCAGTGAACACCCAGCTGCCTGGAGGAATGCACAGTAATGCAGGAAGAAGGTCAATGATCCTTTCCATTCTGCCAGCACAAGTCCAACATCTTTGTCCTGATACCTCACATTCATTCTATCTCTATTCTGTACCCACAACCAAACAAATCTCATGCTCTATGAATCTCACTATTGCCTGAAACTTCTTCCCTCACTCACTCTCACCCACCCCAGCCCCCAAAAGCACTAATTGCGCATGCCCTCTACCCTGCCTGCCAACAATCATGCCAAGCTTCCTCTCTTTATGTCTGTGCTAAATGGCAAAGCAAAACAGAAATAATATGAACCTAGTATCTCTGACTGAGGGGGGAAATTAACAAAAGGACAAGGCAGGGATACTGTGAGCATCCAGGTCAGATCAGAGTGAGTGAGTGGTATATGAGCAAGTGAAGAGTCCAGCGTTGCAGCCTGTTCCAATCCATGAGCTGGGTGTGTATCTCTGAGCACAAAGAGTACTTGCTGCAGCATTACAATGATAGTTGCTAGTGCAGCCTAAGGTGCAGCAATGAAGAGCAGAAGTATCTGTAAGTGAATCTGAGATGCGCCATAGGGGTTCTTAGAGGCTGACAAATATTGGATGCCAATATCCATGGGTGCAGGATGTGCGTGGCTGGTACCCATGGAGTGTGCCCTGAAACGTTGGTGTCTACTGTCCAACATGGTGGTAATTCAGAGCAAGTGGTGAGCCAATGTTATCAAGTGCACAATCTTGACTTCCATATCAAGTATTGTTAATATCTAGACATCTCAGTGCAGTCGATAAGTCAAGAAGTAGAATATTAATTAGATGAGATGGATCATTAATAAGGTGTTTAATAGCAACAATCCCCCTTAATTGGCAACTCGCCACCAACATGTGATAAACTTACCTTGCTGCTTGTCAAACTCATAAAACAAGCAGGACTGAGATGCTCCTGGCTTGGGAATAGACTTACCAAACTTCTAACTCGATTCTGCCACCAATCTTGTGATAGCCCATGTCGATCAGGCCCCTGTAAGGTTTTGCCCTATGTGTGTGCCAGGCAAAGCACATGCTCCAAAAAAATAACTTCTAATCAGCACAAGAGTGCAAAATTTGCAAGTTGTCAGTTTTAGTGACTTTGGACATGTTTAAATAATCATAATCATCAAAACCATGTGTTAAAATCAAGGCTTTAAGCAGATGTGACAAAGTGGCAAAGTGACAAAGCAGCAATCAGGCTAGCGCCATCCCCCTCTCACCAAACTAAATTCCCTGCATTTAAATTTAAGAAGTATTAGCAATCTCAGTTCAACTTCATTTTATAATGTCTGTGTGTTTCTAGAAAAGGATAAATCATGGAGTGGGACATTTTAAAATCCTTGTAAAAATATTCCAGTGATTTTTTTTTACAGAAATAAACAAATTTCAGAAAGATCCTAATAGCGTTGATATTTTGCACAATTAAGTTCTCTTGGACTAACCATAATAGGATTAGAGCCCAGTGAATTATAATGGCATGTTTTAATCTTCTTAGTGTTATTGCTCGTGCTTTTTACTTACCTACCAAATACACTGAATGTCCCCTTTATTAAGGAATTTCTACAAGTCTATTGTCCCATCAATAAAGTTGTGGTAAATGATCAAGAATCAAGAATTAATTGAAAATTGTTCGTCTTCTGGCTGCTTTTTGCCTCTAACATGAAAGAATGCAGATACCATCATAATATCATTACTGCTTCAAGCAATGTAAAAAAGAAAATTCATCTCCCCCACTAATTCCATCATTTTTCTACTAAAATAGATTATGCAGATTTATAAATGTAATAATAGGAGGGTATACATTTACATGGATACCTTTGCATTGTAACTTTACAAGAAATAAGCACTCCTAATGGACACAATATAAGATCACAAGGCCATAAGATATTTGGAGCAGAGTTAGGCCATTCAGTCTATTGAGTCTGCTCTGCCGTTCGATCGTGGCTGATACATTTCTCAACGCTTTCTCCTACCTTCTCCCTGGAACCCTTAATCTCCTATCTTGAAGCAATATTCTACAATTAATACTTCTATGTCATTTGACAGTTTACATCCTCCGATAAAAATTCATTTCATCCACCATCTTTCAAGGCTAAATAATGCATTGTTTTTCTTGCTTTCATTTTTAACATTTTTAACATTTTATATTTGCCATCGTGAATTGACTACTTGATTTTTCTTTGCTCTGCTACTAACTTTCAAAGTTTTTGGGATGATTTTAAGTACGTTCAAAAGGGAAAAAAAATTGATTGATCAAATCATTTGTATATAATACCCATCTCTCCTTCCTAATGTTTTGATATTCAGCATAATTAGCATGGCAATGACATATTCATAGAATTCTTACAGTATGGAAGCAGGCCTTTCAGCCCATCGAGTCCACACCACCTGAGGAACACAACTGAAGAGCATCCCATCTAGACCCATCCCCTCCTGCACTAACCCTGCATTTTCCACAGCTAATCTACCTCGCTTGCACATCCTTGGACACTATGGGGAATTTAGCATGGCCAAACCACCTAACCTACACATCTTTAGACTATGGGAGGAAACTGGAGCAGTGGGTGGAAACCCACACAGACACTGGGAGAATGTGCAAACTCCACACAGACTGTCACCCAAAGCTGGAATTGAACCTGGGTCCCTGGTGCTATGAGGCAGCGGTGTTAACCACTGTGCCACCCCAAGGAGGAGTGGAATACTTCAGCTCAGACTGCAAGGAATGAAAGTGTGTGTATTTTGTGGGTCTTTGTTTCCAAATGAAGAACACAATCTAAAAGACCTGAGGGAGAACCATGTTCCTTCTTGCATTAGTAATCGACGCCTCATGGCACGCAGTCCTTACAGCAACTGTCTGAGCCCATGTCACTTCTAGCTGCCTACAGAAGTCTACCCAGTTCCCTTGGACTGTGGTCAGTCAAGCTAAACAATCACGGAAATAGTGCTGCGGATGCTGCCACTGAGCAAGACAGCATGCGCCAGTGTATTACATGGAAAACATCAGAGTCCATCCAGTGAGGTATTCGTGTGTCACCATGAAGTCCCACCACCAGATAAAGTGGGAACATGCAATGACCAGCAGTGACCTCAAAACACTACTGGATGAGGGGAGAACTTTAGAAAGGTCCATGTATGACTTTAATGCCAAAGTTTCAGAGCCAGTGAACTGCACTATGGAGGTGATGACTCAAGTCCACGTATCACCTCAGTAGTATATTCTGGCAGTAGAACACACTATCTAATGACTAGCATCGATCAGTACAGAACTCACAACAACATCTGGTGTCTGGCAACTGAACGACCCATCTGCTTTAAACCCCACATAGATGTTCATGTGGCGAAGTGGAGAATGGTCCCAAAAACAAAAGTTCACTTCAACATTAAGAACTGTACAGCACAGGACCAGGCTCTTTGGACCACCACATCTAACACCATTCTAAATTAATCCCATCTGCCTGCACATGGTCCGTACCCCTCTATTCCCTGCCTATTCATGCGTCTGTCTAAATGTCTTGTTATGAAGTTGGGTAAAGTATTTATGGATTGGGAGGCAGGAAGTAAGAATTTGGTGTTTGTAAATGCTAGGGGGGAAAGCATTGTAAGGTCCCTTTAAAAGATCATGTGCTTTTTCTGTGCTTAGAGATTTAAAATGGATACCTGTGAGCAGAAACTTGAAAGTTTGCAAGTACACAGACCCGAGCTGAAACATTTGTACCGAAAGGCCATACAGTTAGCAGGCCAAGCAGCAGTTTTTACCAAGACAACAGGAGTTTGAATTTAACAAATCAATTTGAAACAGGTACTTAGGTACTAAAAACCAATTAAATTTAAGTCTGATAGTTTTGACAACATAGGACCAATCCTATTGTAAGAAATTATGATATGTCATCAAGGGTATAAAAAGAAGGGGGCAATTGGACAAAGACCCAGAGCTAGCTGCCATCCACCAGGGCAAATGGCCCTCAGCTCTCAAGAGAGAATCGTTGGTTCTCATAGAGCACTCTATGTCTTAAAGAAAGCACCATCTAAACAACAATAGTACCAATGGCACATCTAGTTAATATTCCTGACAGAAGAATCGACGGAGAAGGCACTCCTGACAGAAGAATTAAGGGAGAAGGCACAGAACATTCCAGAAGACACATAACCTGGCTGTAATTTTGAGGGACTAAATTCTTTTTTTATATATAAGTGGGACATGTATTTATTGGAACAGTATACCGCTAGAACCTTGCTTTAGTTGGGAATAGTTAGTAGTTAGAAGGGATTTATTCAGTTTGTTAATAATTTAGTTAATTTGTTCACTGTTAGAGTTAGATAAATAAGTTGTTACTTGTTGATTTTTAAAGTGAGTGTCAGGGATTTATTTTATTTAACCACTAGTAGTTGCTGAAAAGCAGGTAACACCACTTTTCACACTCTTTTTACAGATGATGCTCCTCCTTGGGTGTTTTGGTTTTAGTTCTCGGAGGGGTGGTCAACCTTCATGTTATCACAGCCACATAAATGCTTGCTTTCTCACTCGCTGCAGCTCACCTGCTCTGGGCAGCTGAGAAACAGGCCACTGAACATATTATATCTGCAGCAAGAGAGAAGCAGTCATAGTGCTTGTTGAAGGCTGGGTGATGGACGACTGAGTTGTTTCAAGTTACCCAAAAGAATTGAATTGTGTATTGACATTTTGGGATTGATGGCCCAGGAACAGGCCACTTGCTGATCGTGGATCCACGAGAAAAAGACTGACGCTGCCCAGACTATTTGTACGCTGGAATCTAGTAATTCCTTTAAGGATGGCTAGTTATGCTGGTACATTTAACAGAACATGCAATGCTTGCTCATTGTACAACCAGTTCACTTATTCCTGGAAGATTGTAGCTGAAGTTTTGGTGAGACTTGACAGTTAACAAAGTAACCTATTTCCCACCTGTCCACTTTGTTCAGACTCCATAGGAAGATGGTGGGGTAATGGTAAGATCACTTGTTATAAAAGGTGCATTTATAAGCAGATGGATTTTGGTCAGTGTTATGTTTTTGATTCAAAAGATCAAAGAACTCATTTGGAACAGAGTCTGAAACACATCATTTCCAAGGAGGCCAGTAATTTCAGTCAAGTACCTCACTGGACACCTGTGAAGTTAATGGATACTATGTTTGTATTGCTGAGTAAACCATGCACCAGAGGCCATTATTTAGGTCTCATTTTCAGAGCAAATTGTTCAAGGTTTCAGTTTAGAGAAACTTGTTAACCTGACAAAATTGATTTTTAGTCTGTGAAGCATCCAGACAGAGGGAGTATACCGAAGTGTTCTACCTACACAACTTAAAATAATTTGGCCATCAGAATTGAAAGAAGATTCAGTCCAACAGACCCAGATATGAATCATACAAAAAAATGTCTCAGCTGTCCAATGAAAATAAACTGGGAAGGGTCAGTTAAATAGGGCTTTAAAAAGTCGATGTAAGAGTAAGTCTGGCAGCATCTGTGCTGAGAAAAGTCTGTTTTCTCTCCACAGCTGCTAGATCTGTTGAGTTTCTCCAAATACATTTTTTTTTTCAGATTTCCAGCATCTGCAGTTCTTTGTTTTATTTGAAATATATTAGTGTTAGTTCCCAGGGAATTTTTTTATTATTATTCTTTCATGGAATGTGAGCATCACTGACTAGGCCAGCATTTATTACCCATCCCTAATTGCCAAGAGGGCAGTTAAGAGTCAACCACATTACTGTGGGCCTGGAGTCATATGTAGGCCAGACAGGATAAGGACACCAGATTTCCTTCCGTAAGAAAAGGAAGTTAGTGAACTGGATGGGCTTTTCTAACAATTGACATGTATCTATAGAAGGGCAGCATTGGGCAAAGGGTTGAAATTTTGTTTTAAAATTGGAGGACAATCATATCAGGTTCAAAACATTAACTTTGTTTCAGTCTCCACAGAGGTGCCAGACCTGCTGAGTTTCTCCAGCACTTTGTTTTCATTTCAGATGTTTAATGTTTGTGTTTAAGATTTGTGTTTTATATATATGGTATATATATATATAGATTTTTTTCTTTCTTTTGTTTGGTAAACCTATGTTCCATTAAAAAACGTGTGCAGATTGTGTGTATTTGTTTCAGTGACTGACCACCATGGTAACCAACTGCTAAAACAAAGAAAAACATGGCAATCTGTCAAGCGAGGTTTTATTCTGGGATTTGATATGTCCAGATTCCCAGCGGATGGGACTATAACATGCAGGCCTAATAATCCAAGGACCCAGTTAATGCTTGGGAGACAAAAGGGTCACATCCATCACAGGTTCTGGTTGCATTCAAATTCAGTTAAAATGGCACAGGCTGCGTCTGACCTTGCTGTTAGATCACTGGACAAAGAAGCTGTAACAATGGAATCATTCAGCTAAAGAATTAGAAATGCTTCCCAGTATTATAGCTGATGTTGCTGACTATGACAGTGTAGATTTAGTGGCTCACTTTGGAGCCGCTAATAGCAAAGAGAAACAACATATGGATTAGATATAACAAATGGCACCACTGGGACATGGCAGCAATGGGTATTAAAGACAAGATTTGTTGAGTGCAACAGAGGCAGCCAAAAGTACCGTTTGACCAGATGATATTATTAAGACAGAACAAAGGATGCATGTACCTGATCACTATCCTTGCTAAGCTATAAACATCAATAATGGACTCATGTCAACAGTGAATGCCAGATGTCATTCAGTAGAAGTAAAATAGAAGATCTGTGTTTAAGATTTTCAGTACATTTAATTAAATGCCCTGTTTCAATTTGACTGATCTTTCCTTTATCCAAAATAATTCTCATATATGAGGCTGTATTGAGGGTGTCTTATATTCAAGTTTTTGCATGCAACTGACTGTTGACTCCGAGCTATCAGTAGTCAGAGAGATTCCCCTTACTGTGAGCATGCCAAGTGGACAACTGACAGTGATAAGTCCCTGGACCATGTGTGGACTGACAGTACTGGGGATCTCTGACAGACGGCACCTCATTGACTGAACTGAGGACTATCCCCACCAGTTTCCTGAATGACCATTTGGTTGAAAAACGAGCATTTTTTTTTTGCTGAGTAGGCAGGTAGCACATGTTGTATGTGGTAGATTGATACCTTGATTTGCCTTACAGCACATGGTCGCCCTACAACAGATCCCTACTAACAAGCATCACAAGCAGCCTCTCAGTGGAACCTTTGGCTCCAGTTGAATTGCCAACACACAACCAGGTATGGCACTATACGGCAAGGCAGGGCAGGGATGCTGTGAGCATGCACGGAGGCAGTAAGTGAATGAGTGCTCAGAGACCAAGCGAGCAGCCCTGAGATACTGCTTGCGCCTGCTAGTCTCTGGTGTGCCCTGCAATGCAAGTCTATGCTTCTTAAGTGGCCTCCATGTATATTGGAGAAGTGCATGATGGTTGTGGGTGGTTGGAAAATGCTGGATGCCAAAGTCTGTGAACAAGGGGTGCATGTAGCTGGAGCCTATGGATTGTGCCCCGAGATGCAATGTGGAGCTTTTTCAGAGAAAGCAGCCAGTTGAATTCGTCTGTTACCTGCTCTGATTTTCATGTCGAGTGACTGGATGCCAATGGTAGAAAGAGGGAAATGCCAGGCCAAAGGGTTAAGATTTTGATTGAATTTTTTTTTTCTGCTGCTCATGGCTCACAGAGCCCAATGAATGCAGTTTTGAGCTGTTAGATCTATTCTGAAACTATTCCATTTCGCATGTGGTAATGTCACACAATACATTGAAGTATGTCCTCAGTGTGAGGATGTAATTTTGTGTTCCTCCCAATACTCAACAATTTTCTGCAATGGGATGTTTAAATCTGATCTTCACACCTTTGAAGTTGGCCTTCCCGAAAGCTGTAAAACCAGATGTTGGTCCACAGCAGTCCTGAAGATCAGATTCTGTTAAACATGATCACAATGTGAATATTTTTTGCCCTGGGTGTAAAGATTATAGTTCTTCATCTGTCATTCTTCGTATGTTATCACTTCCCATTTTCAAGTGCAAATTACCTTATCTGAATTCTCTTACGCACTCGGTCAGAACATATATTTTATAACAGCATCTGTTTTTGGGAATGCTAACTCTATTATGTTTCAACTCTGCTACCATTCATCCGAAACACTACAGCAATGCACCATTCAAACTACATTGGAACAAAACATTGGTAATAGATTTGTCAACAACAGAAAATAGAAAAAGTAATAGTACTCTCAGTACAGTGGAACAACTAAAAGAGTTAATCTGACCTTGATTTCAAAATGCTAATAAATGGAAAGTTTTGTTTTTGATTCAGATTTCCAGAATTTGCTATTTCTCTTTTGTTGAGAAGAAATTGTATTGTTTTATGGATTCATTATAATTTATAAGGTGCTTTAAGGCAACATTCATTGCAAACGCCTAAAATGACTTTAATTGTAGCTACCATTATAATGAAGAAAATGCAACAGCCAATTTGCACACAGCAATGTCCAGCAAATAGCAATGTGATATTAGCCAGTTTTTTTTTTCAGTATAACTTGAGGGAAAAGTATTAGTCAGATCACCAGGGACACTAAACGAAAAGAACAAAAAACTGTGGATGCTGGAAATCAGAAACAAAAACAGAAATTGCCAGAAAAACACAACAGGTCTTCTTAACTGAGTTCTAAAGATGGGTCACTGGACCCAAAACATTAATTATGTTTTCTCTCCACAGATGTTGTGGTGTTGGAGTGGGGTGGACAAGGTCAGGAATCAGACAACACCAGGTTATAGTCCACCAGATTTATTAGAAATCACAAGCCTTCGGAGCCTCAGTCCTTCTTCAGGTGTTAGTGAGAGAGGTAGTATCAGGCACAGAATTTGTAAGTAAAAGATCAAAGAGTCACATCACTGATGAGGATGTACTAAACAAACCTAAGATGCTGTTAAATATTTAATCAGTTAGAAGGTTTTACTTGTTTAATATGTATATGTAAATCCCCGAATTCCTTTCAAGGCATCGTCCTGAGAGAACTAAAGTTTTACCAGTGTAAAGAAAAGGTGACATTTCAGGTTAGATAATTCAATGCTAGGTTTGAGACCTTGTTTAGAATCTGTTTGTGTTTTAGTTTGGAGTCCGACTGGGTTTATTTCTAAATTAGGAATTTATAAAACGCCATATTGACTGACTGTCTATAAATTGTGTGCTTTTTGAAAAAAATAAAATTTATCTGCAAATATAAATTTACCTTTTACATTCACGTGTGTGTGTGCGTGTGCATGTGCGCGCATGTGTGTGTGAGTGAACGTGTGTGTATGTGTGTGCGAGTGAGTGTGTGTGTATGTGTGCGCGTGAGTGTATGTGTGTGTGCGTGTGTGTGTGTGTATACGTGTGTGTGTGTGTGTGTGTGTGTGTGCGTGTGTGTTTGTGTGTGTGTGTGTATGTGTGTGTGTGTGAGTGTATAGTGTGGTGGGGTCACCTGTAGTGCCACATGAACCCAAGATTCCCATTGACGCCATCCTCATGGGTACTGAGCTTGGCTATCAGCCTCTGCTCAGCAACTCTGCATTTTTGTGTATCCCAAAGTGGGCCTTGGAGGATGTTTACCGAAAGATCCGAGGCCGAATGTCCTTGACTGCTGAAGTCCTCCCCCCACTGAGAGGGAACATCCCTGTCTGGCGATTGTTGCGCGATGTCCATTCATCCATTGTCATAGCGTCTGCATGGTTTCGCCAATATACCATGCCTTGGGGCATCCTTGCTTACATATTAATGAATTAAACCTTCTCACTGATTAAAGATTTAACATCATCTCAAGTTTGTTTTGCACATCCTTATCAGTGGTGTGAATCTTTGATCTTTTACTTATAAATTCTGTGTCTGATACTACCTCTCTCACTAACACCTGAAGAAGGACTGAGGCTCTGAAAGCTTGTGTTTTCAAATAAACCTGTTGGACTATAGCCTGGTGTTGTGTGATTTCTGACCTCGTCCACAGATGCTGCCAGACCTGCTGAGTCTTTCCAGCAATTTCTGTTCTTGTCACCAGGGAGACTCTCCTGCTCTTCTTTAAAAGATGGGATCCATGTGAAATATGATTTTTCAAGATCACCTATGACAGCAGATAGGATCTCTGCTTAATGTCTCAACTAAAAGTCACTTCTGACAGTGCAGAACTCTCTTCATAAGCCACTGAAGAGCAAACTTACATTTCCTGCTCAAATTCTGAGACGGAGTCTTCAATCTGCAATCTCTGATTCCAAGGCCATAAATATTTAACAACAACTTACATCTATCAATTTAGAAAAACATCAAAATGTACTTCAAAGAACTGTAATCGTACAAATTGGATGCCAAAACAAGTTTAATTTATTTGATGGAGCAATCAATGACTTGACTAACTGAGTTTTGTGGATATGGAAGTGGGGGTGAGATAGATAGTTTTGAGGAAGTACCAGAATGTAAGAGCTAGATAACTGAAGACAGAGCCATCGCTGGTTATGCAGAGGGAGTAGAGGTCATACAAGTGAACAGAGGAAAAGGATCACAGATTACTGGCAAAGTATTTAAAGAGTTGGAGCAGATTACAGAAATATAGAAGGGTGATATTGTAAGAGATTTAATCACTGGGTTGAGAAGGTTAATGTGTGAAGAGAAATTGGTAAGTGATAGGTTATTGGCAATAAATGAAAAACTGCCATTTTTCAAAGGTGGAGGATGAGAGGCTATATCAAAAGTATTGTTTTAATTGAGTTTAGTGGTGGCAAAGTTATGGAAAAGGATTCCAGTAACAGCGGACTTAAATAGCAGCAGTGATAGGTGATGTATAAAGAGAATGAAAGTAGACATTTTGAATGGAAGAGTTCAGCTTCCTGATCGGTTAGTTCAAACCAGAATAATGATGTGTGGTCAAACATTGATGACAGTATGGTTCTTGACAATGGAGCTGAAGATGTTTAACTGGAAGAGATTTTAGGTCATCCAAGACTGAGGTCAGACAAATAGTGTGACCGCACAGTCAGATATAACCGGGATATTGAGGGAAGTGGTGGAGAATTAGAGCTGTATGCCTTCACTGTAATTTTAGAAGCTGCCCTTTGGTTTCAAATGAAGTCACCATTAGACAACATGAGAATTAGAAAGATTCCCTGGCTTTGAAGATTTCAGAAATAACAGAGAAGAAAGAATGGACAACAGACAGTACAGGTGCTGGGGGAAGCCGGTATAGTCATCTATGTCAAAACCTCCAGATAAGTTAAGGAAGAAGACAAGGAATAATAAATCACAATCTCAAAGTCACAGTTAGGGTCATATTTATGAATGTGGCATCACATTGATTATATGTTATATTCTTAGGATTAAAGGGAGAAAAAGAGCATGGGGAGAATGTGGGAACACTATATTGAGTTAGATGATAAGACATGATCATATTGAATAGTAAAGCAGACTCAAAGGGCTGAATGGTCTACCCCAGCTCCTATTTCTTCTGCATCCTTGTCTGTCTTACTGAATCTACTGTTGTGTTACACATAGCAAATCAGAGGATGTGATAGGTCTTTTTCATTGCTGTTGTTTTACTCTCAAAACACTTTTTCTTCCTACTCAGTCTGTATCTATTTTCTGACATTTTGGCTTGTTGCAATTGTGCTGTGTTACAAGCCACACAATCGCTGCAGGTTGGTGATTGCCCTGTGATTCCCTCATTTTCCCTTGTTCATCAACTCTCCATCCTCTCAGTAACCAATTTCCTTCTGATCATAACTTCAATTGCAAAACAAAAATACAAAAAGGAAAGAACTGCCTTCTTGACTTTCAAATGGAAATTAGCACAAAGAAACATAGTCAGTTTCTGTAATGATATTGTTCTGGTGAACACACTGACCCACCTTTCTTCTCTCTGGATGGAAAGTTTCCCTCCCAGGAAGTGGTAGGAAGGGAAGGTAATCATGCAGGCAGGTGTGGGTAGGGTACCCACTGGCTTCCTGCCACCTGAGGAATTCTGTTCTGGGTGAGAAAAACCAAGATTCAAATTCCTGCCCTGTTAGCAATCTGTGCCTTTAAGCGGTCAAATAAGGGTCTAATCCCATTGCCAGTTATTCTCAGTAGGTGGGAATAGTGGTAGCCTTCCCAATTGGTAAAACAGAGCAGCGTGCCTGGCAAGTTGTGGCGGCTTCTATCATCCCCAGATATGGGAAGACTGGGGACACAGATAGGAGCAGGAATGTGGCTGCTGAAAGCCAGACTCATGACATTGCTTCCAAAAAGCCTGACTACACCCTTACCCACTCTGTGTGCCCTTTGCCTCATGACTCCTCAAACTCTCAAAAAGTCATCAACCTCATCTGCTACTCCTGGACATCACTTATTATCCCACCAGCAGCCTTGGCCTCTGAAGCAGTGCTGCTGCGCACAATGGCTGCTGGTCTCTATTTGGCCATTAGCTTTAGATGGGATGGACATAGATATCCCAGGAATCAATAAACTAAAAAAAAATCCTGCTAGTCAACTACTTAGTTGTCTGATAGCACATAATCTCGCCTTGTTCCTAACTTATAGTGGTAGAGTGTGTATTGTGCAGCGCGGTGACCATTACTACATTTAGAAAAAAATACTCGGAACATCCTGCATTCTAGCTATCTTCATCTTCCGATGTTAAAATTAAAGCTAAAACATGTCTCACAGGACCACATGATTAAAATCGGCCTTTTCTGTCTGCAACTGCTGGTGGAGGCATTTTAGCTTAAAAGTTCAATTTTTTAAAAAAAACTGAAGTGTCTATTGAGTAATCCATATGTAATTCTTTCCCTTTCCACATTTCTAATTTGTGTTCTTAAACCGACTCTCTCTTTCTGTTTAATATATTTTACTGTACTTCATAGAACACAAAGCAAAATTTACAGTCAGTGCATAGTCAGAAACCTTCCATTGTTCCCTCCTCTGTTTCTTACACATCATTTCTCTGAAAGAAAAGAACTCAACAAAATGTTTCTGTATAGAATGTGAAATTTATCATCTTGCTGTCAGAAATTTACTAAGGAAAAACAATTTGGAGAAAAGTCCTCGGAGGAAAACAGAAATATCCCACCGATACAGCCAGTTGAACAGATACATCCTAAGAAATCAGGCACAATGCAAGTGCTTAGTTTGAGCAATTCAAATTCAGGCTACACTGACACACTTTAGAAAAATATCAAGCGGGAGGAGGTCAAAAGAGAAAAGGAGAGGCAATATAAACTAAACAGTTCTAAGAGATAGAAGATCAGCCATGACCACATTGAATGGCAAAGCAGACTTAACAGCTTACTCTAGCTCCTTTTTTCTATTTTGTTATAAAAAAGATTTTTTTGGGAGAGACAGGGATGTTTAAATGAAACTTTTAATTGATGCATTGAGGCAATCCAGTTGATTCTTGATATTTTTGCATATTTGTTTTAATTAACATTTATTTGGACAATAGAAATTTCAGTTACTGAAGGAAAGAAAGTCAATATCAGAAAAATATGAGAAAGCACTTGATAGGCCTCTGGTCGGCTGACAGGTCTCATGGTTTGTTACTATTTATTTGAATGGCAGCATCTAGGGGCCTCCTCATTGGCCAACAAAGTTGCCCTTGTCCTACTTCCTGCCAATGCAGGGTTGCTACCTGCTTTATCCTCAGGCAGTGTAATGTCCAGCTAAATGTTTAACACTTCAATTCTGGCGTTTTCTTCTAAATAGTTTTCTAATTCAATTTCCAACATTTTAGTCGCTGGATGTGACTTTATTGATAGCTATAAAAGAACATAGGCATATAATATCAGTCCTAACCCATGGTGGGTATGATGTGGAGGTGTTGGAGTGGTGTGAACAAAATCAGAAGTCACACAACGCCAAGTTATAGTCCTACAAGCTTACTTGAAACCACAAGGTTTCAGAGTGCTGGTCCTTTGTCAGGTGAAGTCATGTGACTTTTGACTTTGTCCAGAGTGGATAGTAATTGTGCCTCACTAGTGTTAAAAAAAATGTCAAGTATGTTTGCTATTTCCAAAGATGTATTATTAATCCAGTCCGGATTGTGCTGATATTTTTCATTGCAACTAAAACATAGTGAAATATGTGCACATTTAATGCCCTGCATTTGGAATATTACTGACTATATCAATTTTCCAGTACAGTTTCAAAGTGATTAACCAAAGAAAGAACTTAATTTTGGCAGAAATATATATCTATCATCACTGCTGAAATGTGCATTCTACACTTTTTTAAATTTTTGTAGAAGATAAAAATCATTGAATCTGAAAATAGCATGCGATGTGGCAAGGATTCAATCAATGAGTATTGGTCTCTGAAAGCACTTGGAAATAATATGCTATTCAACGGTTCTTTATTATCCAAGATATGGAGCATTCCTTATTGTTGTTCTAATTCCTTCCATCCTTACTCATTAATTTGAAGAATTTGACAAGCCTTATTACCAGAAGGAATAAATTCTTGATAATTTTCAGGGCAATTGGTAGATGTCTTCTCTTAAATGTTCTAATAAAGCTCCTCGCCGCTGTATTAACACAGAAAATTACCAAGCTGAAGAGATATGGTTGCAAATCAATTTTAGTATTTCTCATAATGAGCTCTTAATTGACCTTGATTTTTGATATTGCTACAACTATCTTTTATCTTATTTTTTGATGAGGACACATCTGAGGACATTCATAGAGTCTGCAGGTAATCAGTCGTTTATTTTTTCCCTTCTATTATGGATATTTCACTTGGGGAAAGTTAATGAAAATAGTGCTATGACTTTGAGAGTAGAATTTAATCTGAACCTCAGCCATTCAAGTAAGAGGATGAACATATTTAGCAGAGAATCACAACGAAGTTAGAATAGTATTTCTGTCCCGGGTACAGGCGCCACCTGAGATACAGTTGCTGCTGTTTGATACCTTTGATTGATGCAACTGTAGAGAAGTCAAATCCTACAAGACAGTGAACAGATTCCTTCATGTGCCAAAATTAAAACATGCCTCTGCCATTCTCAAATAGTCGCATAGAGATTGGTTTACCCCAGGAACAAGTGATAATTATTCCCTTGATCCAACATAATTTTGACTGCCAAAATAAGAATGGTTATTTTAATCACTCTCTATAAATAATTTTGAGGACAAGACATTTCCGTTGTTGAATAAACATAAAGATTGGCGGATATTTAGTGATTCCACATTTGAAGTATATTTTAATTTATTCTCAATGATGATCTTGAGTAAGTAATTGTTTCTTTTACAAATACTTATCTGTCTTTATTCCCTTCCAGTAACATCTTCAGAAATGAACATTTCCCTTCCAAGAAGATGGAGCCTTTTTTTAACGGTTCTCCTACTTGACTGTTAACACACTGGAAGGGGCAGTGTTCAACTTTTCACATGCATTTTAAATTTCAAAGCTGTACAATCTACAGACTGAAGAAAAGAATATTCTTATAAAAACTGGAACCCAGAAATTAGGAAAATGTAGTTATTGTGATTCGTTAATTTGTTAATGTAAAGGAGAACAGTCAGAGATGCTAATCAGTAGTTAAGGATCTGCAAAAATATATCAGAATCTTAATGTGTAGGTGTTATAAGTTGACATAAGTCCCACAGCAAGCCACCTCAGAACAATCCCAACCCGACAAGAGATTGAGAAATTGCAGTGGCAACAGTGCTGCCAGACGAGATGAAAATCCTGCTGAGAATCTGAAATTAAGCAAAAAAGCACTTTTGCCACAAAAACATTCTCATCATCCTCAGCTGGAAGAAAGAGATCATGCCAGAAGAACTAGGAAAAGCTGTAATTGTGGTCATCTTCAAGAAAGGCGATAAAACTGACTGTAGCTAACTTCAAAGGTGTCTCCCTGCTATCTGACACAGGGAAGATCATTGTAAAAATTCTCTTCAATCATCTCCTTCCAATGGCTCAAGAACTCCTCATGCAGATTCCACCAATAAACAGAGACAAGTCTAAGTAAAATGCAGTCAGCAACAGCAATCTTTACATGACACCCTTTCAGCTTCACAACCGTTTTTGACCCTGAAAAGTGGGTGGGATTGTGGAACTTCCTCCTCAAATCTGGCTGTCTATGGAAATCCATCACAACCCTCCACCTGCTGCACGATAACATGTAAGCTGTGATCCTCACCGGTGGATCTATCACAGTTCCAATACTTACGCAAAATGAGGCCAAACAAGATTGTGTTATTGTACTATTGCACTTCTCCATCTTCCTCACTGCAACACTTCACCCCATGCCCATGGAGCTAACCATACTATAGAACCCACATTTCCACCAGTCCATCAAGGCCATTCCAACCTGTGCCATTAAATTGCAGTTACGCAGACTTGAAGGCTGATCTCCAATCCATCATTGATGGTTCAAAGACGTGCACAGAAGAATGGGCCTTAGGCTAAAAACATGGAAGACAAAGGACCTCCACTACTTTCCCCATTGCATAACACTGCCCCTTGACTATCAACACTTGCCGTGAGTCACTGGGCAACATGGATCAATTCTCTCATCTTTGGAGACTCCTTTTTTTGAGGGCTGTATTGGTGATAAAATTCAACATCAATTCAGATGTGTCAGCACAGCTTTTGGCGCACATGAACAAAAGAAAAAAGAACAAAACAGGAGTACGGCACAGGAACAGGCCCTTCGCCCTCCAAGTCTGTGCCGATCATTATGCCCCGACTAAACTAAAAAACAAACCTTCTGCCCTTATTTGGCCTGTATCCCTCCCTATTCATGTAACCATCCAGATGCCTCTTAAATGTCACCAAAGTGCCTGCTTCCACCACCTCTTCTGGAAGTGCATTCCAGGCTCCTACCACTCTCTGCATAAAAAATTTCCCTTACACATCTCCCTTAAACTTTCCCCCTCTCACCTTGAACCTGTGTCCCCTTGTAATTGGAACTTCAACCCTGGGAAAAAGCCTCTGAATATCCACCCTATCTATGCCTGTCATAATTTTGTAGACCTTTATCAAGTCTCCTCTCAGCTGCCTTCTTTCCAGTGAAAACAATCCTAGTCTTTTTAACCTTTTCTCATAGCCAATGCCTTCGAAACCAGGCAACATCCTGTTGAATCTTCTCTGCACTATCTCCAAAGCTTCCACATCCTTCTGTGGCAACCAAAACTGCACACAAAACTCCAAATGCAACATAACAAGGGATTTATATAACTGCAACATGGTTTGCCAACTTTTGTACTCCGTGCCCCGGCTGATGAAGGCAAACATGCCACATGCCTTCTTAATCACCTTGGCCACCTGTGTTACCACTTTCAGGGAATTGAGGGCCTGAAAGCCCAGATCTGTCTGTATGTTAATGTTCCTGAGGGTTCTGCCATTAACAGTATAATTCACACCGACATTTGATCCTCCAAAATGCATTACCTTGCATTTGTCTGGATTAAACTCCATCTACCATTTCTGTGCCCAAGTCGCTAATCTATCTGTATCTCACTGTATCCTTTCACAATCGTTGGCACTATCAGCAACTCCACCAATCTTCATGTCATCTGCAAACTTACTAATCAGACCACCCACATTTTCCTCCAGATCATTTATACATACTATAAACAACAAAGGACCTAAGACTGATCCCTGTGGAACACCACTAGTTACTGGTCTCCATTCTTAAAACCACCCTACCACCAGTACCCTCTGTCTTCTAGGACCAAGCCAGTTTCATATCCATCTAGCCAGTCCACCCTGAATCCCATGTGATTTTAGTTTTTGTACCAATCTGTCATGTGGGCTGTTGGGAGGTCTACAGAAAACTCCCAGCATTGTGATTTCACCCTTCCTATTCCTGAGCTCCACCATAAAGCCTCACTGCAAGATTCTTCTGATTTGTCCTCCCTCAACATAGCTGTGATGTGATCCCTAACCAGCAGTGCAACTCCCCCACCCCTTTTGTTTCTCTTTCTATCCCGTCTAAAACAGGAATATCCTGGAATGTTAAACTGCCAGCCCTGTCTCTCCTTTAGCCATGTCTCTGTAATGGCAATAACATCATAATTCCATGCAGTAATCCATGCTCTTAGTTCATCTGTCTTACCTGTTATACTCCTTGCATTGAAGTAAATGCACTCCAGACCTCCAGTCCCTCTGAGCCCCACAACTTACCTCTGCCTGCTCTTACTCTGCGCTATGCATATCTCAGTCTCTATTTTGTCCTGAGTATCTGCATTTAATGACTTGTTGTTCCGGTTCCCACCCCCCTTCCACACTAGTTTAAACCCTCCCAAAGAGCTTTGGCAAATCTCCTGCCAAGAATATTGGTGCATTTCCAGTTCAGGTGCAACCCGTCCTTCTTGTACAGGTCCCACTTTCCCCAGAAGACATCCCAATGATCCACATATCTAAAGCCCTCCCTCCTTCCCCAGTTCTGCAGCCACATGTTCAACTGTACTCTCTCTCTCTGTTCCTAGCATCACTAGCCCATGGCATCTGCTAATGCCCCAGCTATTTCTTCGCTTGCCTCTCACAGTAACCTGAGATAGATTCCATCTGGTCCTGGTTACTTGTCTACCTTAATGCAATTTAGGATACCTAAAACTTCCTCTTTTAATGTGTTGACATTCTCTAGAGTATTCACACACTCATCCCTGACCTCAACATCAGTCATGTCCTTCTCCTCAGTGAATACTGATACAAAGTACTTATTAATGATCTTTCCCACTTCCTATGGCTCCACACATAACTTCCCTCCTTTGTCCTTGAGGTGGTCTACTCTTTCCTTTGCTACCCTCTTTCTTCTGATAATATGCATGAAAAACCTTGGATTCTCCTTGACGACACATTGTGGAGCTGGAGGAATACAGCAGGCCAGAGATTTTTAGCTCCCTAGCTAACTCCCTCAATTGTCATCGCAGGACCTCTTCCCTCTTCCTACTTTTGTCATTTGTGTCAATGTAGATAATGACTTTTGTCTGTTTTCCCTCCTGTTTCAGGATATCTTGTACCCCCTCCATGACATCCAGAGCCCTGGCATCAGGGAAGCAACACACCATCCTAGGGTCTCATTCATGGCCACAGAAATGCCTATCTATGCTGCTGATTATCGAATCACCTACTACTATCGCTCATCTGGACTTTGCCCCACCCTGCTGTACAGCAGAACCAGTTGTGATACCACAGGCCTGGCTGCTGCTTGTACCATCTCTTGAGAGGCTATCCCCCCAAACAGTATCCAAAACAGTATCCCTGTTTGAGAGGGGAACAACCACGGGGGACTCCTGCATACCTGCCTGCTTCTCCTGGTGGTCACCTGTCTGTCTGTCTGGACCTGTGGTGTAACCACCTCCCTAAAACTAGTGTCTATCACTCTCTCTGTCCCCTGTATGCACTGCAGTGTGTCCAGCTGCTTCTCCAACCGAACCATGCGGTCTGTGAGGAGCTGCAGCTAGTCACACTTCCTGCAGACGTAGTTGTCAGGGACACTAGACTGCTCCCTGATTTCCCACATCTGACGGGGTGAGCATACCACTTTCCTAACTGCCATCTCCACCCTTGTACAATTAAAAAAGAGATGAGTCTTACCTTGCTTGTACTCTTTGCAGTGCCTTTTATTGGTTAAGGGATGTGAGAGTGGGGGAATACTACACTAATGTACAGTTTCAGGTTTAACCACTCCAAGACACCAGTTCCTCTGCGATATTCAGACCAGTTGTGGTGACTGCAGTGCAGTCTCCCAGAATTCCTCTCTGCTGCCCTCTGATTCAATGAAGTAATGTTGAATTTTGACAAAGTCCTCAAACTTCGCAAACAACTTGTGGTCTCCATGGCATTAGTGCTACTAGCCCTTTTGTACATATCGGAAACATAGATAATGTACAACAATAAATCCTGGAGAAGTACTACCAATGATGCATCTGCAAAACCCTGCAATTCCAATGGCAAGATAGACATCCCACTGTTCTCCCTGATGCCAACATGCCTAGCATCAAGACACTGGTGACAATCTGCTACATTGTGCTGGTCACATCATCCATGTGCCTGACATAGAACTTCATGAACTTTCTATGCCATCTTCCATCATGGTAAACAGGTAGCAGGAGGGCACACTTCACATTCTCAAAGCACATTCTCAAAGCTTGCCTGAAAAAGTGCAATGTCCTCACCAACTTGCAGGAATTTCAGCCAGGGAAGACCAGTCAAAAGTCATATCCACAATGTGCCAACCCCTCAAGCATCTTCAATAGGCACAAATGGAATCCAGATGCAAACATTGGAAGGAAGAGTGTGTGACCTGAGCATCCCATCCACCCACCTCTAGTCTATCTCCTGTTACATCTGTGGCAGGGTGTGTGGGTCCAGCACTGAACTAAGAACAACTCAAGAAAACAAGAAAGGCATATTCAGTCTTGAAGCACTACCTAAGAGAAGGGAAGTTGATTAAACTGACTGAGATTTGTAGTAACACTGATGAATAAAAACAAATGTTTATGTTCCAGGCCTATCTTCTCCATTCTTTGCATATTTGAATGAGGCAACACAATGCAGAAATGGGTGAGGAATCAAATAGACTGAACGTTTAGATAATCTCCATAACGAAAGTACATATACATTCATAATTTATGTAAAATATATTGATGATTGATTTGTAATACTGACCCAAATGTTACAGTGGTGATTGATTCTAAAGGTTATTCATAGCAAGTTTATTGGTATGGAAAATTATTTAGGCATTTGAAGCTGGTCATACTAAGTATTGTTGAATGGTATTGAAACCATTGGTGATGGGACTGGCTGAAAGGAAGATGATCAATTGTACAATTTTAATATTTAAGTTAACAACTGTCTATATATTTCTGGTTGTTCTACTGAACCACATTTAAATTAATCATACATTAAAAGGATAATGAATTCATACAATTAGTGTTTGACATGAATGTCATCATATCGCCAATGAATGAATTTAGAAAGTGTTTGTTTGTTTCCTTAAAGATTATCTTTTGGATAGGTTTTCCTTATCCACTAAATAGAATTCTCAATGGGAAATGGGTTCTTTGCAATTTCTGTTAACCTGCTAAGTCTATAGTGTTTCAATCCATCCAGAATCTAATATTTCATATGAACTACAATGGTACTAATAATGAGAATTCAAACGCACACAAAAAGATAGCTGTACCACCACTTACAACAAATTACCAAACACATTTATTTCTTTCCCACATACTGGTTTTCTCTTTAGATTTATTGAGGTTTGTGGATATTGTTTGTGAAAAGTCAGCTAATGTGAGTTCAAGTCATTTTTATTTGTAAAGTTACTTCAGGGAAATTTTTGCCTTAAGTTACTTGATATTTTCTATAATAAACATTGAAATTATCTGAACTGCTGGTCACGCTTAGTGTTTTCATCTGCAGTTTACTTATACAAAAGATTATGCAGCTATAAAAAATAAACTCTGTGTTTAGATATGTTTTGGAATTGAGCTGTTTTCCAGAGGGTTTAAAATATTGTGAATTATAAATGCTAGCATTGGTAACTGTATCTTTCACCCTGGTGAATCTCCCAATAGGTATGAGCTTTGGGAATCCTTATATTCTCTCAAATTGAGGCCTTTTGCATATTTCAAATATAGGAAATGATCTTGTAAAAAAGTTTTTTTTTATAATTCGTGATTATTTGTTTGCATTGCTACTGACTGATTTTTCACTAGTTCTAGTTATTAGATGCCTTATGACTTTTGTCAATATGGGCTTTCATAATTTCTTTTCAAATGTTGTGCCTGAGATATGATGCAATAATACTGGGCTGGATTTTCTGAGGAGTGTCAACCACAGGCAGGTTGTCACTCCACTTCTTTTATTTAACTTAAGGAGTGAGTTTGCATTTCTGACAGGAGATTACAGTCAGGGCTCAGTCAGATATGCGGGGTCATACTTCCATTATGACAGTTCTTTCATCGTTCCGAGCTGTCTGAGGAAGACAAACCACGCTGTCTTTCACAGCAGTCAGCTGCTGTATTGTGGAATTTAAAGGCTTAGCCATCGTGTGATAATGGAACATTGGGAGGGTAGGGTGCCAAGGGTAGGTGAGGTAGGGTGACAAGTAAGTAGGGTGCCAGGAGGGTAGGGGTAGGGTGCCAGATGGGTAGGGTGCCAGCATTCCAGGTGAATAGGGTGCCAGCTGGAAGGGAGTAGGGTGTCAAGTGGGAAGGCAGTGGAATGCTAAATGTGATTCAGAGATAGTAGGAACTGCCGATGCTGGAGAATCTGAGATAACAAGGTGTAGAGCCGGATGAACACAGCAGGCCAAGCAGCATCAGAGGAGCAGGAAAGCTGACATTTCAGGTCTGGACCCTTCTTCACCTTGTTATCTCAGAGTGCTAAATGTGTTGGGTGACAGTGTGCCAGATAGCAAGGAGGCCAGGTAAATGATGCAGTATTCAGGATGGACTGGGTGGCTGGTAGAAATTGGTTCTGCATTGGGGTTTGGGGGTGGAAAAGTTAGTCTAGTAGTGAAGGGAGGGGGTGAGGATGTCCGATGTTGGAGTAAGTGTGGGCAGTGCGAGGGTATTTGGGTATGAAGTTGGGGTTTGGGGGAGTAGTTAAGAGTCCTGTGGCAGTGGAGGGGAGGCAGATATGGAATGGAAGATGGGGAAAGCATATCTAGTGCCAAAAGCAGGGTGTTGAGTGTAGAGCAGGGGAATGGAGTGGGGTTCAGGTCCAGCAGTATAAAATGAGTGCTTGGCGCTTGGATTTAAATGTGGAGCTTCTACAAGGTTACAGTTTCACCACAAGAGGAAAGTGCATAGGTGGGTCAGAGAAACTTTCAACTGACACCTGTAACTTCTGAATTCTTCACATAGTACCATGCATTAAACCTCTATAACTGAGTACAGTGGTCCCCTAATAAGTATGATGTTTATACACAAAAACTCTATCTTATGTTCATTATTTTACTCATGCCTTCTGTTTCTGTGCAGTACACAGCCATTACAAAACTTGTAAAGTGGCTATTAAGACCTTTCCCAGGATGCAGCAAAATTTGTATTCCTTGATTTGTTTCTAAGGGGATAAACATCTTAAACTGCAAGTGGATACATAAGATAAACAATGAAGCAAAGGTGCTTCCTCATATTCCATACTTTCAAATTTGCTTAAAGTACTTAATCAATGTAAAGCTGACTGCAGTTACAGCTGGGAAAGTGACTCTTCTTATGACAAGACAGACACAGAAGGACAAACAAAATGTATAAACCATTTTGTCTTGCTTTGAGAACAGTTAGATGCTCTAAATCACTAAGACAACAGCTCACCACACATCTTGCTAGCAGAATATCCACTCCTAGCTAAATTTCAAATTTCTATTTATGTAAACCAATTTTTAATTAAAATGTTAATTATGCTAACATGCTAAAATAAGTCTTTCACTTGATGAATATAAGAGAGCAATGAGTGATGAATTCTAAGCATCAACTTTGTTCAACATGACTATTGACACGGTTGAGTCAGAAACTTATGGATTCGAATCTCACTTGAAAACAATAATCTCGGCTGACACTTTAGAGCACCATTGAAGGACTGTGTGTAGCTAGAGGTGTCATCTTTAGGATAAGTCATTGTACAAAAGGCCCATCTCAGATACACAATTTAATGTGTTGAAAATTGCGCTGTGCGCTTCACCCACGAAAAGTTCACAGACATACACCACTCAAGTGAGTCTACAAAGAAATAGAGAGCAATTAATTGTTTTAACATTATGTGCAGTTCAGATTCTAGATCATTACTGAATTCCTCATCGTTTCTCCACAGGAATTTCACAATGGGCAGAGAAAAATAAGAAACATTGCTTCGAGGTGTGAAAGTTTTGAAAAGTGTTTGACTATTCAAAGAGAGCACCACCCCTTAATTGGACTGAAACTGGATGAGACTCACACAGGAGGTTCTCCTGTTTGGGATTATAGTTACTTACCAATATGGCATTATTTACGCAATCTGCCAACTTTTGATGTACACTGAGAGCCATCATTTGTATTCCTACTCACTGATATTTCGAAGACATGATGATAGGTTTTGCAACCACAGGTGAAAAAAGCAGCAAGGCTTTGCTTCTCCAATATGGAGGTGAAGAGTTGGTAACTATACTTGAAACCGTTAATCTTACACAAAATTAACATGACTCATCAAGAAGAAACACAAGCAAATTATTACATGCCCAAGAAAAAATAGCATCCAAAATAATTGCCTTCTAACATAATAAGCAAGTAGCAAAAAAAGACAACTGACCAAAATGGCACACTATTTTAAGCAACTCGAAACCAAATGTGATCTCAATTAAATTGAACATGATGAATGAGAAATCAAAGAACAAATGAGTGTAAGTTTGTTCCCATTGTTAACAATACCAAAGAGAACTGGATAAAGACAGAACTTCTCAGAACTGTTTGTTGCCTACTACCAGAAGAGTACCATTTGTACATTCTACAATGAAAAGTTGAGAAAACGCAACCAATGTGAAAAGCAGACAAAACTGAATATATCTCTGTGCTCTCTTTCTGACATCAGCTACCAGCTATGAGTAACTATTGGTTGCTTGGAAGTAAATGGTTTCGTGATATATGCTATGATAAAAGCTGTAAAATATATGTGTTAGGATTTGTATTTTAAATTAGAGCTAAATGGATGTGAGTCAATTCAGTGAAAGATTTTTTTAAATGTTGGAATGGCAAATAAAATAGTGACCTAACTATCAATTCCAAGAAAGCATGTGACTTCAGTCAAGTGCCCGGCAGGACTCCCATACAGTTAATAGATGGAACTTTTATATAGCTGAGTTTTACAACAAAGCAGAAAGTCATTAGTTATAGCTTTCAATATGAGTTCAGAAGGGAGAATCAGTTAGGGGAATTAGGCTTTTAGTTCAGGGAAACAAAGTTTTAGTTGGTGGAGTTTTCAAGCCAGTAAAGCTTTGATGAAAATCTTCAAGTTATCAGAACTATCATCAGAATTGTCACAGGTTCATACCAGGGAACTCAGAAATGATTGTAAATTTGTCTCCAGTATTTGAGGAAAATAGACTTGGAGGTGTCAGGTAAGGTAAACTTAAAGAAGTTTAGCACCATGCATTAAACCTCTATAACTGAGTACAGTGGTCTCTGAAATTGACATCTGTAAAAGGATAATGTTGGGAAAGAGTTTGCAACTTTGTTTTCCTGTTTGTATTTGCACTTTTTTTCAACTGATATGTATATTTTTGATATATTTCTCTCTTTTATGTAATTAACTTATGTTCTGGTATTAAAGAACATCGGCGGCTTCACGTGATTATGTTTCAGTGCCTAACTACCATGGAAAACTACTGCACACATTGAATATATAATGTATCAATGCGGGTTTTATTCTGGGATCTGATGTTTCCAGTGTCACCATCAGCTGGGATTGTGCCATGGTAGAGCAAACATTGATAAAGCTTCAAAATTGATCCAATCTCTGCAAAAGCCTTTGGAAGTGTATAGCATCTACAAGCTATTTTGCAGTAACCAATCAAGGCTCCTCCAACAGCACATTCCAAGCTCTCAAGTTCTACACTCTAGAAGGATAGATGCACTAGATGTATGGCAACACCAACGTCTCTAGCTGCCTTCCTAGCCACTTACCAATCTGGCTTGGAACTATATCACTGTTCCTTGGGTTATATCACTATATCACTGTCACTGGGTTAAAATCATGGAATTCTCTTCATATGTTCACATCCTTCCTATAAATGTGACACCTAGAGCTGCACACAATACTCCAGGTCAAATAAGTGTCTTACACAAGTTCAACATCACCTCCTCACTCCTGTAATATATGCCCCTTCTAATAAAGTCAAGGACACTGTATGCTTTACATACTGCTCTCTGCCACTTCCAATGATCTGTGCACATATATACTCATATCATGAGCCTTAGAATTGTCCCCCTTATTTTATGTTGACTTTCAATGTTCTTTATTCTAAAATGAATCATCTCAAACTTCTCTATATTGAAACTCAACTGCCACCTATCTGTCCACTCTACCAACTGTTTCTATCCTTCTGAAATTCTACACTGACCCTTCAGTGTAGAATTTTTCCAAGTTTTATGTCATATGCAAACTTTGAAATTGCACCTGCATACCAAGATCTAGATCATTGATATGTATCAGGAAAAACATCATTCTCAATACCGGCCCCTGGAGAACTCCACCACAAACCTTTCTCCAGTCCAAAAGATTTCCATTGACCATTATTCTGTTTCCTGTCACTCAGCCAATTTTGTAGCCATGTTTCTACTGACCCATTTATTCCATGACATATAACTGTAGTGATGCAATGCATCAAAGGCCTTCTGAAAGTCTATCGACAATGTTACTCACATTGAGACTATTACATCTTTAAAAATAAAACAGCAAGTTAATTAAACAGAATTTCTCCATTAGAAATCCATGCTGACTTTTCCTAATCAACCACCTCCCTGAGTCTAGAAAAGAGAAAAATTGTGGCCAGTGCCCCTGCAATTTCCCTCTCACTTCCTTCAAATTCCTTGGATGCATCTCTTCTGGTCTTGGTGTCTTGTCAGCTTTATGTATCAAAAGTCTATCCTACACTTCTGCCCTATCAATCTTGAATCCCTCCAGTGACTGAGTTCTGTCCTCTGGCACCATGGCCTTGGCAGCATCTCCCTCTCTTCAGCAATGCCCCCTACCTCCAGGTTAAATCCCCTAATCAGCCTTACTCCTCCTTCTTCCACCCTTTCACTATTTATATGGCCATAGAAGACTTTAAAACACCTCCTTATGTTAATTGCCAGTCTTTTTTTTCCTCATAATTCCTCTTTACATCTTTTATTTTCTTCTTCATCTCTACCCTGAATTTTTGATATTCCTCTTGGTTCTCAGTTTTATTTTCCCTCTGATACTTGTCATAAGCACACATTTTTCCTGAATTTCCATCTCCTTTGTCATCGAAGATCTCTGTATTTTTTTCTCAGTCTACCTTTCTTTATGACCTCAACTGCATCTGAACCATCTCCTCTTTGACGGTAGCCCATTGTTCAGTTACTGTTTTTCCCACCAACCTCTTACTTCAGTTAATCCTTCCCAGCTCTGTTCTTGCCCCATTGAAATCCACTCTCCGTCAATTGATTATTCACATTCTAATTGTTCTATGTCAATCTCCACCATCATCCTGAACCTGATGATACAATAAGTCACTGTCTCCTAAATGTTTCCCAAATGACACTTGATTCACTTGGCCAGCATCATTTTCAAGAGCCAGATCCAACAGTGCATTCTTTCTTGTTGCACTGGATACATACTGGTGTCAGAATCTCTTCTGAACACAATCCAGTAATACTTGCTGCCTCATACACAAGTATCCCAGTCTTTATTTGGGGAATTGAACCCTCCCATTATAACTACCCAATAATTTTGGAATGTCTCTGTGATTCTCTTGCAGATTTGTTGCTCTAAATCTTTCCACTAGTTGCTAATCTACAAGCCACACCTAGAAATGCAATTGTGCCCTTTTGCTCCTTGAGCTGAGCTAGAGTATGCTTACCCTGCAAGGGAGCTAGCCAGGTTAGGAGAACAAAATTTGGACTCATGACTTAAATCACCTGTACACTGGTCAGACCCTGATAAGAAACCCCAGGAATTTTAAAAATATATTTTTTTATTTGTGGGATGCGGGCATCGCTGGCTGGCCAGTATTTATTGCCCATTGCAAGTTGCCCTTGCGAAGGTGGTGATGAGCTGCCTTCTTGACCCGTTGCAGTCCACCTACTGTGGGTTGACTCACACTGTCCTCAGAAAGGGAATTGCAGAATTTTGACCCAATGACAGTAAAGGATTTGTGATATATTTCCAAGTCGGGATGGTGAGTGGCTTGGAGGGGAACTTGAAGATGGTGGTGTTTCCAAGTATCTGCTGGCCTTGTCCTTCTAGATGGAAGTAGTCAATGGGTTTGAAAGGTGCTGTGTCAGGATCTTTGGTGAATTTTTGCAGTGCATCTTGTAGATAGTACACGCTGCTGCTACTGAGCATCTGTGCTGGTGGGAGTGGATGTTTGTGGATTTAGTGTCAATCAAGTGAGCTGTTTTGTCCTGGATGGAGTGAAGCTTCTTGAGTGTTGTTGGGGCTGCACTCATCCAGGCAAGTGGGGAGTATTCCATCACACTCCTGACTTGTGCCTTGTAGATGGGGGACAGGCTATGGGCAGTCAGGAGGTGAGTTACTTGCCGCAGTGTTCAGAGAGTTATAGAGTCATAGAGATGTACAGCACGGAAACAGATCCTTTGGTCCAACTCGTCCATGCTGACCAGATATCCTAAATAAATCTAGACCCATTTGCCAACATTTGGCCCATATCTCTCTACACCCTTCCTATTCATATACCCATCCAGATGCCTTTTAATATTGTAATTACATTAGCCTCCACCACTTCCTCTGGCAGCTCATTCCATATGCGCACCACCCTCTGCATGAAAAAGTTGCCCATTAGGTCCCTTTTAAATCTTACCCCTCTCACCTTAAACCTATGCTCTCTACTATGCTCCCCCACTCCAGGGAAAAGACCTTGTCTATTTGCCCTATCCATGCCTCTCATGATTTTATTAATCTCTATAAGGTCACCCCTCAGTCTCCGATGCTCCAAGGAGAAAAATCCCCAGCCAATTCATTCCGTCCCTATAGCTCAAACCCTCCAACCCTGGAAATATCCTTGTAAATCTTTTCTGAACCTTTTGAGGTTTCACAGCATCCTTCGTGTAGCAGGGAGACCAGAATTGCGTGCAGTATTCCAGAAGTGGCCTAACCAATATCCAGTACAGCTGTAACATGACCTCCCAACTCCCATATTCAATGCACTGACCAATAAAGGCAAGCATACCAAATGCCGCCTTCGCTATCCTATCTACCTGCGACTCTACTTTCAAGGAGGTATAAACCTGCATTCCAAGGTGTCTTTGTTCAGGACATTCCCCAGGACCTTACCATTATGTGTGTAAGTCCTGCCCTGGTGTGCCTTTCCAAAATGCAGCACCTCACATTTATCTGAATTAAACTCCATCTGCCACTCCTCGGCCCATTCGCCTACCGGATCAAGATCTGGTTGTACCCTGAGTTAACCTTCTTTGCTGTCCACTACACCTCCAATTTTGATGTCATCTGCAAACCCAGCTGCTGACCTGCTCTCGTAGTCACAGTCCACTTGGGTTTCTGGTCAATGGTAACACTCAGGATGTTGACAGTGATGGATTCAATGATGGTTACATCAATTGGATGTCAAGGGCTTGGGAATCCTGGAATTGGGTCCATGGTCCCAATTTTTACCTCTCTACAGGGACCTCCTGACTCCATGAAAACCTAGGCTTTTCCACTCTCTCTTCCCAAGTGACGCCTGACTTGTTGAATGTGACTCCAATTTTCTCTTGATATTTCAGTGTCCCTTTAAAATAATTGAAACTTTGTTTCATTGTTCCAGTTTTTTTTATCAGGACTGATAATGATTAATCAAATAACAAAGAGCCACCTAAACTTTTAAAATGCAAAACAGCATAGACTTTAAATAGCGAAAATGTTGACATCTCAAATTGTGATGATAATTTTAGTGCTGAGTTCAATCATTATTCAACTGAAGCATTACTTGACGCATCATTGAAATGCATCTAACTCCTATCTCAAGATTACAAAACAATTCAGTTTAATAAGAATGTGCAGCATACAACTGGTTAGGTGCATGTGGAGCCATATTAATTTCAGGAATTAGCAGGAGAGTGAAATACATTACTCTGTCCTCCTAACTGATGTGTAGTTGCATGCCTGTGGGCAATTTGACTTTATAGAAGCAGCTGAAATGATAGAGGAGAGAAAAGGAAAGCACAGAAGTACAACTACTATAAAGTTCTGATCCACTGCAGTTCCTTAATACTTATATAGCAAGGAATTCTCTAAGGCTTTGCTCCACAAAGTATTTTATAGCATCAGTGCAAAATCAATTTTATATTTGAGCCAGGGGTCACCAGATCCAATCATTTTAGTTGCCACCAAACATTTTATTACATCTTTTTCGGAATACATGAGACATCCATCCTTTGTAAGGATGCAAAAAATGTTGATAGGATATTAAACCACATTGAGAGTTGCCTGAGGGTATAATTGTGTTTTGTGACTATTCTGAACCCAAGACCGATGCAGGTTATTATGCCAATGTTGAAGAAAAGATGAAATAAAAGAGAAAACACATTTTCCTCCAAGTCAACTGTCAATTATATTTGTTCATGAGACTGCAGCGACCTCTGGATTTGCATTGCATACTGAAAAATGTGGCATAATTCTTTTACATACTCTGTTGGATATCTAGCCGCTGTTTTACTGAATCTCTATACTCGTTTTAAAATAAGTTATTGCACTTAAGGTTAGCATAAACTACGGAAGGTCAAGAATCTGCTTAAAGCAGACGAGTAAAGGACATTTTACTGGATTCTGTCAGAACTAAAAGTGAACACCAATGAAGATAGAAATGATGACGAATGCACAAGGAATTGTTTCAGCAGAATGAATTTTTGGGAAAAATGATTTGTAAGGCTGTGGAAAGTTACAGATACAAGGATAAAATGGAAGGATTTAAATATCTGGATGACAAGTTTAAATTTGGAGCTAATGTCAGGCATTGTGAACAGCGATGTTAAGAATTGAATTGCGTATATTAAAATGGCAGGATGTTGGCAATGGAATTAGCTAAAGCTTATGGAAGGCAGGCCATAGAGAACAAGACATAATAGCATTTGCATCAGAAAGCAATAAAGGCCTGTGTGTGAATGTCAGCATTAAAGGTGCAGAAGGAGTTGTTCAGAGATAGAAGTAGATGGGCTTTTTGATACAGGAAGTCACGCCCTGTCAAAATGATCGAATATTTCCGTGAATATGAATCCTGCAACCAAATCCACACTAGTGCATCATCGCTGCATTCCAACTGAAAATTGCAAGGAAAAGAATCACCCTGAACATCAATTTTTGCAGAGAAAATGTGCTACACGACCTGACTTCTACCTATTTTTGAATGACCTTTGCATCACCACCTGCAAGAGACTGTCAAAAAGACCAAGATATGAGTAAACAATACACAGAATCTCACCAGCACAACAGAAGGTGTAAAAGCCACCTTCCTTCACACTTCTACCATACCTGTGGTCTTCTTGACAGCTAACTATGCAGTATGAGTCTCAAGTCAGCACACCAAATTCAGTGACAAGCAATTTCATCAGGAATGAGGATAACATCTGGGACTCTCGGATCAAGTTCAGTTCAGTGGTTACCAGACACCCAAATCTCACCACTTCATCCATTCGATAGGATTCAGCAACATGCAGAGAAATAAATAGCATCAGCACCAACTTGGACTTCCCCATCAATAAAGAGCTCACAATCCCCCACCATGTCTTGTGGCTTTGCAAAAAAACCCCTCTTAATATCAATTGAATACCTCCCACTCCATAACATTGCTAAAATCTGAAGGAATGCTTGGACAGACAACAACCAGCCAATAGACACATTGGTCTGAATTCTTTTGGCCAAATATGAGTTGAATTGAGTTTGTTTGAAGAAATATTGGAATGAGACCCAGCGAGATTTCTCACCATTTCTCACCAAACTCACCTTATTACTTACACCACCCCTGTGGCATCGCCCACATCCAAGTCCAGCACCAGTTTAACACAAGCCATTCTCAGAACAACTCATGACTCATTAGATATGTGCTGAAAAACTGACATCTGTAGTACTCACACCATTTGAGAAGCTGTTACGCACCCAGACCGACACTGGCAACCAGCATTGCACAGTAGCTACACAGCATAGCTTACACACCTTTGGAAATAAACCCCATTATCTCACCAGTTAACCACAAGATCACACATTTTGCCTGACCTTAGACACATCCCATCTGAAGATCCCCTCTGAGGATCCTAGCTGTTTCCTTAATGTCCTGCGGTCACCCGGATCTGTTCACCGTCGAGTAGGGGAACATCACATACAGACAAGCATTCAGACAAGTCCCAGCATGAGTTTTTATTGACAGCCAGCGAAAGGGAGCACAAAGGAAATTAATACAGGCTGTAGATCGCAATCTTTATATAAAACAAATGCTGCCATCATGACCCTGATGATCCACCATCGTCTTGTGCATCCAGCTCACATCTACTGGAACCAGGTATCGCTCAGGTCCTGTCTGCCTTGTAGGGCCTGATGCAGCTGACTCTGTTATTCCCAAGGAGTTTTCTCCAGCTCAATGTCCTTATTCTTCTCCTCGGCTGACTGCTTCTGTTTCTCCAGCTCTTCAGCATCTATCACATCACCTCATTGCTTGCTCCAATTGTGCAGAGTACAGTTTGTGTGGACTTTGCAGCACAATCTACCAAACTAAACTGGAGCCTCCCCTGCTCTGCCCCAGACCCCATGCCCAGACAGCTCCAAACTGCAAAACCACATTGTCAACAAGCCTACACGCTGGTCCATCATGGCTCTGGTCAGAGTTTGTGCACTAAATTGGTGAAGGTACCACTCAGGCTGAGTGACCACCACATTGCATCCAAACGGGAGTTCTGCTGCATTCTAATCTTCTTTCCATTCCAGACCAACCTCAATGATTTCACATTCAGTAGCGTCCATTACCATACTTACATGACATGTGATGCAGCAATGTTTCCATCTTTCAATGTTTCCCATAGCGCCCACGGAAATTCCACGAATGATGAGGTGATTTTGATGAGGATTTGCCTTATTTGAAGTTACTTCTGTTGACTTCTGCATCACAGAGATAGTAATGTGAGCCAGCACCAACACCATAATGCAATTTGCCTTTGGCCAACATTTGAGGCATAAGCATGTTTAGTCTGGATGCATTGCATATGAGCGAAGTATTGTTTGCAAATGAGATGTAGCTGGAGTTTACAAATTCATGCTCCATGTACTTGCCCCTTGCCTAATATCCAGCAGATACATATCATGCACTTTCATCCATCAAAGTGATATTGATCCAGTCCATCCTAGGCATTGACCCAGTTATTTTCTAGTAGTATTTTGCATATAGAGAACAGCAAGTGTTAATAGGGAACGTAGCTCATGGTGAATATTTTCAATACTAGGCCCCACCAGATGCTATACTGCACACCCCAACCACTCCAAGCTTCCATATCCACCACCCCATAAGACCCATTTCCACCCGTACCTTTGGAGATGGGTGAATGGGATTTAGAATGAAAGATTTTCTTTAAAAAATGGATCAGTAGGAAGGAAGGCAAAGCTCCCTTCTCAGTACGTGCCCCTGATCGGCAAGAGCCACCTTTCAGTAATGTACAAGGGGTACTAAGACAGTTTGTACCTGACAGCACAAGATAAGCTCCGTTCATTAGGATATAAAAGGCTGTTCCTGGGAGAAGCTAACAGGTTCTTCAAGAGTTACAAAGTTGTTAGAGTTCAGTGTTTGCTATCAATCCTATGAGAGAATGTTTTAATGGCTGTCACATGAACTTAGTCTTATGTTGGGCTTGATGTATCATGAAACAATCAATCATATATCCTAGATGTAATGCAACTAGCTATCACGTAATATGTATTATACCCATTTACTGTTCATTGGAATTGAGATTACTTTCTACCTAAAAAATGACCTGTGAGCATCCTTCCTCACATGCATCTGGAGCCGAGACTAAGATCAGCAAGCATTCCCTTTCCAGTCATTTCAAATAGTTTGAAAGAAAAAAACTGAAATGTCTACTTCCATGAACATACCCGTGCTAAACGTGCTATAAACTGGGAGCAGAATACTGACATCAACCAAGTAGTTAGTAAGTTTAAGTGACCTATATTTATTTATATTTGGTAGGTGGGCTACCAATTTTGACATCTACTCACCTCCTGTTTTATAGGTGTGGGTTTTAAGTGGATGGGAAGATGGTGGGTTTATCATTTATTGCATGTCCTTCCACCCAAAACACCCATTGTGGGTCATTTATATCTAGGCTATAGTGCCTCTGTTAAACAGCATTCACTGTAGTTTTGTTTTACATGAACAATCTTATCAATTGCTTCATTAACTGTGTGCAAAGTTAATCTATTGACAAGGTTTCCACTCCATTAGGCACTCCACGTTACAGGCTGCACTATCAAAGTGATGTGCATTGTGAGAATCATTTGGTAAGTTTGCAGATGACACAAAGAAAGTTGGTGAGTCAGGTAGTGTTGAGAAAGTGGGTGATTGCAGAAGGATTTGAACAGACTAGGGGCTTGGGTAGAGAAGTGGCAGATGGAATTTAATCTGGGCAAGTGTGAGGTTATGCACTTTGGCAGCTAGAATAGAGGCATAGATTATTTTCTAAACACGGAAATGCTTCATAAATCTGAAGCACAAAAGGATGTGGAAATCCTAATTCAGGATTCTCTTAAGATTAACGTGCTGATTCACTTGGCAGTTAGGAAGGCAAATGCAATGTTAGCATTCATTTCAAAAGGGCTAGAATACGAGAGCAGGTAGTACCTGCAAAGGATGTAGAAGGCTTTGGTCAGGCTGCAGGTTTACGTCCCGTATCTAAGGAAGGATGTGCTGGAGGGAGTCCAGAGGAGGTTTACAAGAATGATCCCAGCGACGAAGGGCGTGTCATATGAGGAGCAGTTGAGGACGCTAGGTATGCAATTGATGGTGTTTAGAAGGATGAGGGGGAGGGCGGACTGAAACTTATAGAATATAGGCCTGGATAAAGTGGGCATTGAGAAAATCCTTCCACAGGTAGGATAGACTAGGACCTGAGGGCACAGCCTTATAATCAGCTGACAAACCTTACAAACTGAGATGAGGAGGAATTTCTTCAACCAAAGGGTGGTTAATCTGTGGAACTCATTGCTGCAGAGAGCTGTGGAGGCCAAGTCATTGAGTCTATTTCAGACAGAGATAGATAAGTTCTTGACTGGTAAGGGGATCAAGGGTTACAGGGAGAAGGCATGAGAAAGGGGTTGACAAACATATCAGCCATGAGTGAATGGTGGAGCAGACTAGAAAGGCGAATGCCCTAATTCTGCTCGTATGTCTTAAGGTCTTACGGTCAGGAACTGCCCTATGAAGTGCATGGCAAATTTAGCAGTTGTTTTAAACGACTTTACATGTTGAAAGTACAATATAAATGTTACAATTAGATATGTATTTATTTTCAATCATCAACATACAAATTGTTACCAATTTTTAAGTGCCGTCCAGTTCCCAATGCCCTTTAGATGATGGAAAAAAAAACACCCACTGCACTGTCCTTATGAATTTAATTTTGAAATATTCCATTGTGTCATGAGTTTTTAGGAACAATTAAAGTACTTTGGTTTCCCTAATGATCATTTAAATACTGATTCTACATGCAGCGTGAATATCAATTTGTACATCACAGCACATGAATAACTGAATTGTTGACACAAACAAGACAATATCAAATCAGTAGACTATTTGTACCCTGCCTGAAAAAAGAGGGTGGAATCTAAAATGAATCGCTGGTACACTGTAACCCATTTTGCAATGTCTAGTTTCACTTCCATTCTCTCAAAGGACTGAGCACAGAATTCATGATCACAGGCATTTTCAAGTTTACAAAGTGGATTATATAGTAAGAACATAAGTGTAACTGGGCATGATGTTAACAATTAAGTTTTGTATATGGGACAGTGGCTCAGTGGTTAGCACTGCTGCCTCACAGTGCCAGGGCCCTGGGTTCGATTTTCCCCTCAGGCAATTGTCTGTGTGGAGTTTGCACATTCTCCCTGCGTCTGCATGGGTTTCCTTCGGGTGCTCCGGTTTCCTCCCACAGTCCAAAGATGTGTAGGCTAGGTGGATTGGCCATGCTAAATTGTGTGTAGAGTTCAGGGATGTGTAGATTGAGAGGGGAATGGGTCTGGGTGGGATGCTCCAAGGGTCGGTGTGGACTTGTTGGGCCGAAGGGCCTGTTTCCACACTGTAGGGATTCTATTAAAAAAAAATTCAACGATATATAGTATATGACAGGTTGGCGGGTGGTCCTGGGTCATTAGTTAAAGAGTCACAAGCTGCTGTGAACAGCATAAACAAACCTGAACAGTGGATGGAGGCAGTGAAAGTTGTAGTCAATTACATTCGATATGAGGAATCTTCAGGTTGTAATAGTACCTTGGGTGTCATCAATAGGATGGCAGATGTTGGCATTACAGTATGACTTATGTTATCAGCTGCAAGGACTGCCAAAGCCATCGTGCACTCATATGAATGATCAACAGTGTAGCCATGTTCTTGCCAAGTGAACACATGGCATCAAATATTGAGAGAGTGTTAATCATCAAGGAAAGCCATATCCAGTAAAATACTTGGTGAATGCCAGTGATGCATGCAAGAGGGTATCCCATTGTCTCCTCTATGGCTGTGGAGCAATGATTGCGTGAAGTAAGGCATTGCAACAGGATGCCCGGCATAATTGATAGGATTCTCAAGCTCTTCAAGTGAGTGTGAGGGCCAATTGTGCCTGAATAGGTTGTGTTCATTGGCAATATCACCACTGGGTGGCACAGTGACTGGCATGTTCAGAAAGAGCCCAAAGTGGTGAGATGTACACTGAGGGATGCAGCCAGCAGAGTGGCATGAGGAAGGAGTACAGCTCATAAAGAGGGATGGGTAATGGTAAAACAGATATACCCCAGAAGCTGAGGGACAGGGTGGTCAGCAGTCAGTGAGATGGCTTGGAGGAAAGCAGAAGGCTTTCATGTGACACTATAATGTCATGCTACTTTTTCTTTGGTGATTCTGAAGAGTCCAGATAATAAATATCAGGCATGTAAGAATGGGGTAGGCCTTTTAACAGACCTATTCTGCCATACAGTGAGAGGTTAATCTGTGACCTACCTCCATACCCTTGTCTTTGCCACAGATACCTTCATGCCTTTCACTAACAAAAACCTATCAAATGCAAATAACAAATTAATAATTTATACAATATCAATTAGCATTTGCAAAAGCCTGTCCTAAAGCTTATTATGCAACAATTTGCCCCAAACATTACATTACTGTAGTGTTTTCATCCCTCCTTTCTACTTTAACCAAAGAAAAGGAGAGGCAAGGTCCAGAGGAGACAGTACATTGTGACAGAAAGTCAGCAGTGAGAGTTCCAGTGGGTAAAGGAGTCTGAGCCTAAAGAGCTTCTGCAAACTGTTGTTGGTCAGTAACAGGTAAGTTTGCAAAATTATTATCACAGTTGAGAGCATCAGCAGCTTCAATTTAGTATTAAAAGTATTTGACATTGTAAGGATTAATTAAGTTAAAGGGATAAAACATGGCAGCAGAGCTCCAAATCCTCTTGCTCGATGTGGGCAGCCAAGCACGTTTCCAGTGCCCAGGACCTGCCTGTGTGCAAGACGTGTCTCCAGCTACAGCTCCTGGAAGCCCAAGTTTCGGAGTTGGAACGGTGCCTGTTGCCACTGTGGAGCATTTGCAAGGCGAGAGTATCGTGGACAGCATGTATAGAGAGGTGGTCACACTACTAATTCAGGCTGCACAGGCAGGAAGGGAATGGGTGACCAGGAGCAGGAGGGCTAAACAGGCAGTGCAGGAATCTCCTGTGGCTATTCCCCTGCAAAACAGATATACCATTTCGGATACTGTTGAGGGGAATGGCCTCTCAGGGGATAACAGCAGCAGCCAAGTTCAGGACACCATGTTTGGTTTTGCTACAGAGGGAGGGAGAAATAGGCATAGTTATAGGGGATTCTATCGTAAGGGGAATAGATAGGCATTTCTGTGGTCACAAGCAAGAGCCCAGGTTGGTGTGTTCCTCCCTGGTGCTCAGGTCTTGGATGTATCGGAGTGGTTGCAGGACATTCTGGAAGGGGAGGGCAAACATCCAGTGGTCATGGTACACGTTGGTACTAACGACATAGGTAAAATAAGGACGAGGTCCTAAACGCATAATATAGAGAACCAGGAAGAAAGTTAAAATGTAGGCTTTCAAAAGTAGTTATCTCAGGATTGCTACCACTGCCACGAGCTAGTCAGAGGAGAAACAACAGGATATATAGGATGAACACATGGCTGCAAAGATGGTGTAAGGGGGAGGGTTTCAGATTCGTGGGTGTTGGGACCAGTTTTGGGAGAGGTTTAAACTGGACAGGTTACTAATCGGCAGGACCAGGACTGATGACCTTGGGGGTGCTTACTTGGTAGAGTGTTTGGTGAGGGAACCAGAGGACTAGGGCAGTAGATGCACAAATTGATGGAGAGGTAGAAACCAAGGCAAACATGACTAAGAACAAGAACAGGCAGGGAAATGCTGCTGAAAAGAGCAGGAAAGGAGGTCTGAAATGCATGTGTTTCAATGTGAGAAGTATAAGAGGCAAAGTAGACGGACTTAGAACTTTGGTTAGTACTTGGAACTATGACATTATTGCGATTACAGAGACTTGGCTGAAAGAGGGACAGGACTGACAGCTAAATGTCCCAGGATTTAAATGTTTCAGATGCGACAGATCATGATGTAAAAGGAGTGGAGGAGTTGCATTACTGGAAAAGGAGTATCTCACAGCTGTACTGAGGGGGAATACATCAGAGGACTCATGCAGTGAGGCAATACGGGTAGAACTCAGGAATGGGAAAGGTAAAATCACAATGCTGGGGGTATACTACAGGCCTCCCAACAGCTAGCGGGAGATAGAGGAGAGAATATGTAGACAGACTTTGGAAAGATGCAAAAATAGCAGGGTTGTTGTTAAATGTCCTAATGTTAACCAGGACTCACTTCATACTAGGGGCTTGGATGAGGCAGAATTTGTAAGGGCCATTCAGGAGGGTTTCTTGACACAGTATGTAAACAATCCAACCAGGCAAGGGGCTATGCTGGAACAAAAACAAAATTGCTGGAGAAGCTCAGCAGGTCTGGCAACATCTGCGAAGGAAAAAAACAGAGTTAACATTTTGGATCTGGTGTTTTTGTTCCTGATTTACAGCATCCGCAGTTCTTTCAGTTTTTATTAAGGGGCTATGCTGGACCTGGTTTTGGGAAATGAGTCCTAATAGGTGGGTGAAGTTTCAGTGGGAGAGCACTTTGGGAGTAGTGACCATAATATTGTGAGTTTTAAGATACTCACGGATAGGGACAGCAGCAGTCTTCGGGTGAAGGTACTAAACTGGGGGAAGGTGAACTTAGGCAGAAGCTGGTGAATTTTGATTGGAAGTGGCTATTTGAGGGGAAATCCACATCAGACAGGTAGGATTATTTCAAATGGCAGTTGCTAAGAATTCAGGAGTGGCACATTCCTACGAGAATGAAGGACAGGTATTGAAAGTCACATGAACCTTGGATGACCAAGAATGTTATGACCTTGGTCAGAAAGAAAAAGGAAGCGTATGTAAGGTCTAGCAGAATGGGAACTAACGAAGCCCTTCAAGTATATAATGAAAGTAGGAAAGAACTTAAACAAGGAATTAGAAGGGCTAAAAGGGGTCATGAAAAGTCATTAGCAAACAGGATTAGGGGGAATCCCAAGGCTTTTTATACATATATAAAAATCAAGAGGGTAGCCAGGGAAAGTGTTGGCCCACTCAAGGACAAATGAGGGAATCTATGCATGGAGTGAGGAGAGGTAGGTAAGATCCTAAATGAATTCTTTGTATTGGTACTCATCAAAGAGATGGAATTGGTGGAGGATGATCTCAAGGAAGGGAGTATCGAATTTCCAAGCCAAGTTGCTATTAAAATGAAAGAGGTTTTGAGCACCTTGAAAAGTATTAAGATAGATACGTCTCAGATCCTGATGGGATCTATCTCAGAATATTGAAGAAGGCAAGAGAACAAATTGCTGGAGCATTGACAGACATCTTTGTGTCATCTTTGGCCACAGGTGAGGTCCCAGAGGACTGGAGAATAGCCAATGTTATCCCATTGTTTAAGAAGGGTAATAGTGATAGTCCTGGAAATTACAGGTCTGTGAACATCACATCAGTGGTCAGGAAATTATTAGAAAAGATTCTTGGGGACATAAACTATACACATTTAGAAACAAATGGACTTATTGGCGACATACAGCATGGTTTTGCACGGGGGAGGTCGTGCCTCACTAACTTGATCGAGTTTTTTGAGTAAGTAATGAAGATGATTGATGAGGGAAAAGCAGTTGATGTTTTCTACATGGACTTCAGTAAAGCCTTTGACAAGGTCCCTCATGGCAGAGTGGTACAAAATGTGAAGTCACATGGTATCGGGGGTGAGCTGGCAAGATGGATACAGAACTGGCTTAGTCATAGGAGATAGAGAGTAACAGTGGAATGATGCTTTTTGGAATGGAAGGATGTGACTAATGGTGTTCCACAGGGATCAGTACTGGGACTTCTGCTGTTTGTGGTCTACATAAACGATTTGGAGGGAAATGTGGCTGGGCTAATGAGTAAGTTTGTGGATGATACAAAGATTGGTGGAGTTGCAGATAGTGAGAAGGATTGTCAAAGGATACAACAGGACATAGATCAGTTGGAGACATGGGCAGAAAAGTGGCAGATGGAGTTTAATCCAGACAACTGTGAGGCGATGCATTTTGGAAGGTCAAGTACAGATGGAAATTATACAGTAAATAGCAGAACCCTCAGGAGAGTTGATATGCAGAGGGATCTGGGTATACAGGTCCACAGATCACTAAAGGTGGCAGCGCAGGTAGATAAGGTAGTAAAAAAAGGCCTATGGCATGCTTGCCTTCATTGGAAGGGGTATTGATTATGAGGATTGACAATTATGCCATAGCTTTATCGAACTTTAGTTAGGCCACACTTGGAATATTGTGCACAGTTCTAGTCACCACACTACCAGAAGGATGTGGATGCTTTGGGGAGGGTACAGAAAATGTTTACCAGAATGTTGCCTGGTATGTGGGATTTTAGCTACGAGAAAAGGTTGGATAGACCAGGTTTGTTTTCATTGGAACTCAGGGGTTGAGGGGTGACCTGATAGAAGTTGCTAAGATTATGAATGGCATGGATAGAGTGGAAAGTATGAGGCTCTTTTCCAGGGTGGAGGGGTCAATTACTATGGGACACAGGTTCACATGCTGGTGGGGGTAGGGGGGGAGGTGGTACGAGTTTAAAAGAGATATGCGAAGCAAGTTTTTCACACAAAGGGTGGTGAGTGCTTGAAACGCATTGCCAGAGGAAGTGGTGGAAGCAGACACAACAGGACCACTCAAGAAGCACCTGGACAAATACATGAATAGGAAGGGAATAGAGGGATACGGATCCTGTAAGCGAAGACAGTTTTAGTATGGAAGGGCAAAATGTGTTGGCACAGGCTTGGAGGGCCCAAGGGCCTGTTTCTATGCTGTATTGTTCTTTGCTTTTCTTTGTTCTTTTTCTCGATTTGTTACATGTTATTTGCCTTTCATAAGCCCATGCTAGATTTATCCAATCCCATTATTGCTTTCCAAATGTTCTGTTACTGTATCTTTTATCATAAACTCTAGCATTTTCCCACTACTGATGATAGACCGGTCTGTAATTCTCTGTCTTTCTCTCTCTCTCCCTTTTTAAGTAGTAGGGTTATATTTGTCACTCTCCGATCTGTAGGAAATGCTCCAGAGTCTATGGAATTTATGAAGATGATCGTCAGTACATCAATATTTCTAGGTCTACTTCCTTAAGTATTCTGGAATACAGATTTTCAGGCCCTAAGGATTTGTCAGCCTTTAACACCATTACTTTCCCCAGCACCATTTTCTTAATCATACTAATTTCCTTCAATTCTTCCCCCTCACTAGACTTTGATTCCATAAGATTTCCAACGGATTACTTGTGCTCACTTTTGAGATGACAGAATGCAAAATATGTGTTCATTCTTTTGCTATTTCTTTGTTCCCTTTATACTTTTCCCAGCTTCTAAATGTAAGGAACCTAAATTTGACTTTACTAATCTTTTAATCTTCACATGTACATTGAAACAAAGTGGATGTTTCCTGATATTGATAGCTATGTGTCACAGTATTTCCTCATTCACTCAGTTTATTAATATGGCTTTGTGACTTTATGTTTCCATCTTGACTAGTTGTACACAGCACAACTTTGTCTCTTCAGCAGGCTTGAAGCATTGGATTTCTAACCCAACTCATTAAAGGTTGCATGATTTTTCCTGTTTTGGTGATTAAATTGAACGTGTAATTGGGTTCCCTTAAGCTATTGGCTTTTCAATGGTGGAATGGGAGTCCTTCATATTTACCCAAAGTGTAGTCCTGTTTTTTTGTAAATGCATCTGACCTGCTTCATCCCTGTACAAAAATGGCAATTTTAAACCCTACAAATATCCCTCTAATAAGGACCCACTTAATCTCAATGCGTGAGATTTAGTACTCTAAATTTGTCTTAGATCTCACCATTAGGACTCTGGAGCATATTGTGAATCTTTTCAAATGTCTTTTTTTCTCCAATTTCTACTAACCTAATGTTGTGAAGTTGCGATTGTGTAATGTCGTAAGGTAACCTAACAGCTAGCTAACAATTTTTAATACTACCTTTGTGAATAATCACATTGCTATAAAGCATTATTTTCTACAAAATACACAGCAAAGAAAATGACAACGAAAGAGACTTGGAAAACAAGTTTGAAAGTGCTTTGTTATGAGAGTTTTGCTTTGTGCTTTTCTCCTGTCTGTCATAAAAACCTTGCTTGTGGTAGTGGTATAACAATAACAAAAAACCATCACCAGTTGTCTCCAGTGCTGATGTTTGCCTTGTACAAATGCAAAACAAAAAAAAGGACAATAAATATTTTATTAAAGTGAGCGGAAGGAAGTTTCCACAGATCACATAAAAAGGACATTAGTAGAGTCAGATATGGTCATAATGCATAATGTAAGGACAGACTTCTCCTGGGATTCTCCTAAAGAATTCTCCTGAGAAAGACTATCATCATTTTGCTGTGCTGTCTTATACCATGAAGTTAAATGACTAACAGAGGCGAGTGGAAGAATCGCCAGAGAATTTTGAATGTGAATTGATGTGGTAAGAAACAGTCCAAATAATTGACAGACTTCTTAATTTGATAAAGGGAAATAAATGCATGTAATCTTCCAGTTCTAACTTTAATACCAATTGTTCCAATTGTGGTAAATTAATAAGCGCACAATGTTCCATAGTTTAAGGGGTTCTTGTGGTGCAGTGGCCTTGCCCTTGTAGGTTGATTAGTAAATATCTATTCCACAGTTTACTTGAGGGCGTAAACTTCCAAAGGACAATAAACAATGTAAATTTTTCAACAATTTAATGCCACCTGGATGATGACACAGTTTATTGGATGGCAATACAATTTTTTGTCGGGAAAATAAATCATCAGCCATCTTTTCGTGATTGTAGCTTGGGGCTGTCAGTCTATTGTGAATTTTGACTTTTAAATTTTAGCCCATTAAACATAAGATAACATTTATTGCAGGCGGACTACAGTACAAATACATTAGTTTCCCTGCATAATTGGACTGCAGGATGAGCACAGTAATTGAAGCATACTACGGCAACCTTTAGACAGATGACAGCAAAGATTGAGGTGACAGTGTTCAAAGAAATATATCTGCAATTATTTCAAATAGGGCTTTCCAATTACCTCCTGAATTTAACAGAAACCTTGCAACACTGAGGATTAGTATCCCAAGTGCTATTCTTTTCAACTCAGGAGAAACGTCTTTAGAGATGACAGACCTTTTACGGGACAGTATTTTTGTTACGTCAAGAATAGGCCAACATTTTTAAATGTAATGTTAAATGCTAATTCTCAAGTGTTTCAGTGAAAAAAAGCCTGTATGAAGAAATAGGTATTTGCTTCTCACGTTATAATGCATTTCAACTAAACACATAACTGATTCCTTGCAAATCCATTTTCCTCTCCACTATAAATCCAATTCTTCTGAAGTCAGATCTTGATGCAAGATTCAAACTTCAAGACTATCAGAAGCCTTCTAGAGGCATGCTCAAGTAATCCCTTCTTCATTTGTGATGAATGAGTGCAACAGCCCAGTAAACTGTAGTAGAAAACATATTGAGTTAGATTTTGTTCATCAACAAAAAACAAAAGTCCACACACATACAGCTTCCAATGGCGATTGTTAGGTATCAACAGAAGTGTCGACAGCTTTTTCACCAGCACAGAGATTTATGGCTATCTGCAACTATTTTCAAAATCCTATCGGGATTATGCACAACATGTAGGAGGAGCAGACAGAGAAACAGTGGAATATAAAATGTATACATACCTATTGAGCAAAATGTAATTGCTGTCATAAATCTGTATCAGAATGTAGGATCTATTTACCAAATGGTCTAATACATACATGAAAATCTCTCTGGAGTATTCCAAATGATCCAGATTGTAAACACAATCTTTTGATATCATTGGTCAAAGAAAAATAATCTTATTCTTTACCATTTTACTTTTAAATTCTAGCATGGGGATGTTACAGAACTATATCCCTACTTCTTGTGTAGCCTTGAACACTGCCATGCCAAATAGTTGTCACTTCCAAATTGCCTCACAATCGGGTTGGAATTGTATGAATGATGCACTCTTGCAGACCTTACTTCACGGGATTTGAGGTAGTGTGTTGAGAAAGATAGAAAATTGTTATCTGTCAGGAAATGAAGAGTAGGAATAAATGTGTTTTTTTCTGAATGGCAGGCTAGTGAGGTCATGCAGGGATTGGTACTAGTACCCCAGCTATTTACAATATATGTTAATGATTTAAATGAGGGAAATAAATGTAATATCTCAAAATTTGCAGAAGACGCAAAGCTGGGTGGAAGGCGTTGACGGCAGTCAGGGTCGGGGGTGGGGGAGGCCTGAGGCAAGGGTGGCGGCTCTGTGCTTGCGTGGGAGGGGCAGAGAGAGAGAGAGAGAAAGAGGATGCAGAGATGTTGCAGTGTGATTTGGGATTGGCTGCGTAAATGAGTAATTGCATGGCAAATGCAGTACTGTGTGGTTAAATATGAGGTTATCTAATTTGATAGCAGGAATAGAAGCCAGATCATTATTTGAATATTTGTAAATTGAGAGAGGGGAATGTTCAATGAAGTCTGCGTGTCCTCGTGCACCAGTCGTTGAAAGAAAGTGTGCAGGTGCAGCAGGCAGTAAAGGAGACAAACTGTATGTTGGGCTTCATAGTAAGAGGGTTTGAGTACAGGAGCAAGGATGTCTTGCTGTAGTTATACAGAATATTGGTGAGACCTTACCTGGAATATAGTGTAGAGTTCTGGTTTCCTTATCTGAGAAGGATGTTCTTACTTTAGAGGGAATACAGCGAAAGATAACCAATTGATTCCTGGGATGGCAGAACTGACGTATGAAGTGAGGCTGAGTCGATTAGGATTGTATTCATGGAGTTTAGAAGATTTAGGTGGGTCATCTCAAAGAATCCCATAAAATTCTAACAGGACTAGACAGGCTAGATGCTGCGAGGATGTTCCCAATGGTAGGTGAGTTCAGAACCAGAAGTCATAGTTTAAGGATACGTGACAAACCTTTCAGGACTGAGATGAGGAGAAATTTCTTCACCCAGAGAATGGTGAGCCCATGGAATTCACCACCACAGAAAGTAGTTGAGACCAAAGTATTATGTACTTTCAAGAAGGAGGAAATTATAGCTCTTGTTGCTGAAGGGATCACGGATATGGGGGAAAGGCAGGATTTGGATAGCGAGCTTGACGATCAGCCACAATCTTATTGAATGGAAGAGCAGGCTCGAGGGGCCAAATAGCCTAGTCCCACACATATTTTCTATATTTCTTTCACAAATTTGTCACTCAATTACCAATGATCAATACTAACAATCTTTAGCACCACTGTAAACACCTGCTCTACTCAACATCACAATGCTTTCTCTGAACTACTTAGAATATATTAAATGCCTGTGATCATAAACCATCTACAATGTTCAATTGCTCTGTGCTTGAACGTCAATAGTAAACAGACTCATACAATAACTGGAATAAAAACAGAAAATGCTGGAGAAATTCAGCAGGTCCAGCAACATCTGTTAATGTTAATTACCTACTTCATTACACAAAAAGTATTCCTCGTGGCACTGTTGTTTTTTTTGTCAATTACTTCAAATTTATGCCCAGGGACCTTGTGGAAACTGAAAAAGATTAAACCTCTAATAATCCATAAAGACTCTCATTCATGAAATGTATTCAAAAAATGTAAATCTTGTCATGAGGTCTATTTGTTGAAAAATATAACAATAAAGACAATTAATCCTATAACAAACTTGAAAGCAGTCAAAGAGTTCAATATAACACAGTGGGGAGCTAAAGGAACACAGCAGGCCAGGCAGCATTAGAGGAGCAGGAAAGTTGACGTTTCAGGTTGGGACGCCTCTTCTGAATTTCTGTATTTCAGCTTTCCTGTTCCTCTGATGCTGCCTGGCCTGCTGTGTTCCTCCAGCTCCACACTGTGTTATCTCTGACTCCAGCATCTGCAGTTCTTGCTATCTCTAAAGAGTTTAATAGCAGCCCTTTGAGATACGAGGTTCTGGGCATTTTAAACTTAACCCAATACATAGCTCAAATCTATGAAAAATAGCTTTGTCAAACGTAAACAATAGATTCTACTGAACTTAGAAACAGTATTTTCTCCCTACATTATAGTAGACAGCTTGTCAATCAAGGCATTGCAGCTCTGGGTCTGTATCTGTGCTCTAAATGAAAGCTGTATTAATTTTGTTTGATTTTTTTTAAAGAGCTTGGGATTTAAGTCACTTTACAATCCTTCGTTCACACATGTCAATTCCTCCTCCATGAAATCATGGAGGGTTATGGGTTAAGGTAATTAGAACATTGAAATCGGGGTCTGTTTGAATTCAACCCTAAATTTCAAGTGTGTTAGCATATTTGTGTTTGTACCTATCCAATTCGCATTGTTTCCTTTACTCCACAGTAGCAATGGAATCTGCTAGAAATGAGGTTGGGGTTTCTGCATCTGGGCGATGCCCATCAAAGTCTTCCTGGGTATGGCAGAAATAAGACCCTTCTCTTTTTACTTTCCTTAGACCTTCTATATTCACCTCAGTTCCGATTTTAAATTTACACCTGACATTTGTCATCTGCAATCTTTCGGTTTTTCATCATCCAGAAAACTCTGAATTTGATTGTTTAATCTTTCCTCCTGCTGGAAATGTTTCTTAACTGTACCCAAACTATTTCCTGTATAAAGCCAGCACATTATTCTGTTATACTTCTGCCTGCCATTCTTTGATTCTGATTCACCTGGCCTATATCCACTCTTATCCACTGAAACTGGCCTTGCTCAGTTGCTTTTTTTACCCTGGATTGCCCCTTATTTTAGAGGCATGGAAATAGCTGGATATAGCTACTAAACATGTTCAAACTGAACTATGAAACAGTGACATTAGTTAAGATAGCCTTGGTTTATAGTGCTTCAAGTGAAATGTCCTCTTTTATGACCTTTTAAAAGGAGTTATGTTCAACGATGCCTATTGCTGTTCATTCACATGAGTGTAGATCTCTTTTTACTATATTTATCCTTTTTCATAGCTAACCTAATGTTATAATACCATGTCAGAAGTCAAATGACATCAGGTTATCGTCCAACAGGTTTATTTAAAATCAGCATGTATTGGTGCCTATATGTTCTGTACCTGTGCGCCTCTCTCCACCTCTCCTGACAAAGGAGCAGTGCTCCAAAAACTTGTAATTTTAAATCAACTTGTTGGACGATAACCTGGTGTCATGTCACTTCTGACTTTGTCCACTCCAGTCCAACACCAGCATCTCCACATTATAATACCGTGATCATAGTGCAACATTTTTACCCATTTCTGCCCTTTTTTGTGCCTCATCTCCAGAATCACAACAACGTTATGGTGCGAATTTTACCCACTTCTGTGAGGTGAGGCTGTGGCAGAGAGTGTCCGCTAAAAGTAAGGGGACCTTCCTTATAGCCACGGCCAATGGATTCCCTGTCATGTGTGCAAACTGCTGACTGAATGCAGCTGATCTTTCAACAGCCATCTCAGGATAGAGAGAGAATGGACTTTTTTCAATTTAAGAATGAACAACGGGCAATGAAAGCATATCCCCAAGGCCAGAGGGATTTCACCTCTATCAATATTTTTTTTATAAAATTTAGTTTTGAAAACATTTCTTTACCCTATTTCACGTAAGCTGCAGAATCCTCGCCTGCTTCAGCTCTGGCCACAGCTCCTGGTGGCACCTCTGTGCTGTGAACTGATTAGGAATGGGCAGCCATCGTGGTTAGGACAGTAAACCCAGCAGCATGAGTCCTGTTCAGATGATAAGTCAGGCCCCTAGGTTGACAAGTAAAATTCTATCCTTTATTCCCATGCGACTTCTTGTATCTGCAATTCACCATCTAACGCTCTGCGTATTCTCACATATGTACATTATATCTGATTTAGACCTTATCACATTTCTCCTTATTCTGACCCCATCTAGTAACTTGCTTTTTCCTACTCTAGTACCACCTATCTTTCCCAATTCCTGATGCACCTTGCTTTTCCATCCTAACTTCCTGTCTTCCATATCCCTTCCAAATCAGTTTAAACTCTTGCCAATAGCACGAGGTATGGGACTATTTCAAATGAGATCAATTGTAATATTAATCACAGAAATTTACAGGATTAAACATCTGCACCATGTAATTCAGCCCATTGTAGTGGCTCCAGCTTTCTGTTAAAATCTCAAGTGCTTGTCGATTTTTTTAGATCAAGTCCACTGTCTTTTGCAGCACCAATTATTACTGTCTTTCTGAATGTCAAACTTCCAATCCTACCCAGTGGAGGAAAGGGGTCTGTGCAAAATAGTGATACTAAACCACTAATACAATGACATTATCTGACTGGAAAGGAGCATGTTTTCTAAGAAATATTTTACACTCCTATAATCTGTATATATTACAAAATGATTGATGGATTTTTTTTCATATTAACAATTAACAGATGAACATTTACAGGAGTGAAAATTGATGCTATTAATCTTCTGTATTATATGTCGAGACTACAAGGCAATGCATTATACCAAGCCCGTCCTTTCATAAATATAAAATAGATTTGTGCAGAAATACAATTAGGAGGTTTTGACTTTTCTTCAACCCTCTTTTACTCCCAAGGACCTAGTATGCTTTTCCCAATTTTTATCTAAGTCACAAGAGCCCTTATATTCTGTCTCAGCCTAATCTTCCTATATTTCTTGCTATAGTGTTTTCAATACCTTTGCTGAACAAAATTATACCCAATATGTTTTTGAAAGTTTCGTTGATGTTGAAGCACATATATTCAGAATGAATACCACTTAGTTGATCAAGGTACAAGTGAAGGTGGGTAAACTAAACAAGCTGCAAGCATTCATTTTAACCAATTATAAATCACCATTTCCAAGACAAATGTGACAACTGCATTATTTGAGTTGGTATATTTGAATTGAAGGGCTGAATTTTTCCAGGCCATTAGAGAATGGCTTGAAGATGGAGAGGATGAGGAAATATTGGCGAAGTATTAGAATGACTCCAGATGCATTATTGTCAATGGTGATTGTCCACAGGGGTCACCTAGGAATTACAGCAGTTCCCACTAAAGGCAGATGGGAAGTCAATCTACACATTTAAGGCCTCAAACAGATCAATTTGCTGGAATTTGGCTGGCAGTGGAGCTCTGTTGGAACCTCTGGTTCCGACAGCCTAGTGATCTTATCGTTAGACTATTGATCCAGAGAACCAAGTAATGATCTGGGACCCAAGTTTGAATCCCACTATGACAGATGGTGGTATATGAATTCAATAAAAAAATCTGGAATTAAGAGTCTGAAACTGTTGTTGATTGTCAGGGAAAAACTCATTTGGTGCACTAACATTCTTCAGGGAAGGAAACTGCCATCCTTACCTGGTCTGGCCTACATGTGGCTGCAGACTCACAGCAACGTGGTTGACACTTACTTGCCCACTGGGCAATTAGGGATGAACAATAAATGCTGGCTTAGCCAATGGTGCCCACATCCTGTGAATGAACTTTTTAAAAACTTAAGAGGGGTCACCAGTACTAATTGCTGTACCACTCAGTTTCAAAGGTCCTCCCTGTTTGGCTTCACTTAATTCATTGTTTAAAGTTTTGCTCTTCAGGCCACCTTTATTTTAAGATCCTTACTAGGATAGTGAACATAGAAATGGCTAATTAATAAGCCTGCTCTGAAAAGTAGCTCCCACAGTTAGCGAATCCTTATTTGATGCTAACATCAAGGTCCTAAGATCCTTGAAAACATTCTGTCCCTCTTGGGTTGGGGTGTACTTTTGCTGAATTCATTCATTTTGCAAAGATAATCTGAAATGCTCTCTTTACATTATTTAGACAGTAATTAAACCATACAATAAAAAGAACAAAATATATCACTTCAAAGTGACGAAGTGGATTCTCAAATTGAACTGCTTCATATTGACAGCTTCATCCTTTAAATTTGCTTTCAATACTTATTAATGTGATTTACTGTTAAATGTACTTATTTTGGAATGAACTAAATCAATTAAATTCCCTAATTATGTCTTAATTTATTCTTTTTTCAAAATATGAATAATTAGATTTATACTTGAAGTACCAAAATTCATATTTAAAAGAAAAGTGTTCATTTATAAGATACCAGAACGTTAGGCTGAACCTACTTAAAATTTCCAAAAAAAACCTTTGTGTTCACTCAAATGAGATTCTTGTGTATGGAATAGGAAAACAGTTTCTTTATCGTTAAGTAGGACTGTATCAGAGGATCAGAAAATAAAATGGAACTTACCAAATGAACATAACTTTGTTCACATTTGCATGGATACATCAATGAAAGCTAGACAAATGAATATAAATTTGCAAGTCTCTTTGCAACTTTTATAGTATTAGTGTGGAACTTGAGCCAGTTATTGAAGGAGATTCTGAACTGTGAAAAAACAAATGTACAGCTACAATAAAGACAGGAGAGCTAGGAATTTTTATGACTTGTTACCTGTTCTCTACAGAATGGCATTCAGTCACACTTACTTAAATCCACAAACAAAAGCACAAAGAATTTTAAAAATTGAAAAGACTTCAAGAATTAGCACTGATGACATTAATTGAACTCTCCCACCCATAACCATCAAAATCATTTGTAGAAAGAAAAATCAATTTGATGGGCAACAGTTTCTTTTTTCCTTGCACTGGGTTATTCGAATTCAGATGAGAGTGAATCTTCAGAGTACATTTTCCACTCTCTGGAGGAGTCCAAGAAAGGGAAAAGAACAAATAATTGCACGGTTTGGTTCTGAGAGATACTATTGAATGACTTGCCACCTCAGCAAGCAAGTACCATGCGAGAAGGTCCGTGGTAGGGGTGGGGGAGGATTGGCAATGGGTAATTAAGGTCCATAAAAGTAGTTAATTAACTGCTTTATAAGGTAACCAATAGGGCCCTCTTGTGGTGCAGAAGTAGTGTTGCTACCCCTGAACTGAGAGACCTGGGTTCAAGTCCCATCTGCTCCTTTTAATAAAAAAGGAACTGTTAGGGCCCTCCTGTGGCAAAGCAGTAGTGTCCCTACTCCAGGACCAGAGTAGGCCTGGGTTCAAGTTCCACCTGATCTAGAGATGTGTAATAACAGATTGATTAGGAAAAATAGGTTTAATTTTTTAAAAAGTAACCATTCTGAAAGAGCAAGGGCTATGCAAAAATGTTCATGGTGATGGTGGGGGTGGGTTGGCAATGGGTTATTAAGTGGTTAATTCACTGCTTTATAAGGTAACCATTCTGAAAGAGCTAATGTTGAATTTGTGTTAATTCCATCCAATCGGACAATTTCTCTCATCATTTTTGGGTGGACACAGTGAGTTCTATACTATCCTTCATAGGAAGCAAAGATAATCTGATAAAGCTCCAGAAATTTGAAGTAATTATATCTCACCAGGAATATAGCTGTACTTACAACTATCACACAATAAACCATCTTATTAACCAGGATAAATGCCACTCCAATAAAGGTGCTGCAGTGTCCACCACTGACCATTAATGAAGCTCTATACACAGAATTGAAAAAAGTATGATTAGTACCAGTATCTCAAACAACCCCATCCCTGTGCCACTTATTGATATAGGTGCCAGAAGTGGCAATAAGGGTAGTATCACCTCAAGGGCCTCAACTTGCCATACTCCAATCACTTGCCTTAAGGAAATGGACTGGTCCTGGGCAACAACATGCCTGCTGGGTTAGTATAGCCCCTCAGCTTGTCTATGTCTGGGGCTGACAGGGGACACGGGTAGGGGCAAGGGGCTTCTGCTGCCCTTGCCTTCAACCATCCTGAGTTCCCTGATGGCTATCCCACCAAAATCCAAAAGAAAAAGACGCACCTTCTCACTCAGTGATGATCAGTCAGGCCCAAAAGATGCCAGCTTTTGATTGCTTGGCAGCTGTAGGTGAACCAGGACTTCATTATCAAGACCCATGGTTTACCATGAGCCTCGGGGTCAGACCTTAATAAGGTTTTTGGAAAGTCAACAGCAAGTTCTGTCATTTGGTGCGAGTGGAGATTCAGTCATGACTGAACACAGCCACCTCTACATTATAGCTATAAAATGATCAGCATTTCTAGTATTTGCTAATCAGAAGATAATAGAGTTCATTACAAGTCACAGGACCAAGAAAGGTAAAAAAAAAAAAATTGCACATATTAAAGTGTGAGCAAATATACTGCACAATATAAATTATACTTCCTCACATTGTTTCCTCTAAGGACTCTATGAAAAATGTTCCCAGTTTTTCCATTTCTGTCGCCTCTGTTCTCATGATTGCACAGGAAGCTGCAACATATTTTCCCTTAACCAAGAATGCCCATTTTCAGTACTTCTGCCCTCACCCTTTCCCCAATGCTCCCAGAATGTAAGTAGAGATCCCACTGTGCTTATATCTGTTCCACCAGTCTCTATATATAAAGAATCATCCTCGGTCTTTCCCATCACCTCCAGTAAGATGCCATCACCAAATATATCTTTCCCTCTCTTGTCAGCATTCTGCAGGGACCAATCCCTCCAAGACACCCTGGCTCCTACCTCTGTCTCTCTAAAATTCTCTTCATCCCTCCATGGCACCTTCCCGTGCAACTGTAGGATGTAAACACTTGCCCTCACTGTCCAAGGTTCCAAACAGACCTTCCATGTAAAGCAGCATTTCACTTGTATTCTTTTCTATTTAGTCTATTGTATTCGCTGCTCACAATGTGATGTCTTCGACAATGGCAAAACCGAATGCAGACTGAGTGACCCTATGTTGTGGAATCTCCATTCTACCCACCAGAATGATACTGATGTCTGCATTGTCCTACCAGTTGCATACCTTTTCATTAAACCATCTTGCCCATATGCCAACATTTCTGTCTTAGGAATGTTGCAGTATTCCAGTGAAGCTCAACTCTAGCTGGAAAAATAGCATCAGGTTTTCTACTTGGCACTGTACAGCTTTCAGGACTTAGCATTGAGTTCAACAACTTCAGACCTTTAGATCTACCTTCATTTTGATTACATCCCATCACCATTTTCAGTAGCATAAAACCACTTTTCAAACACTTGTCAGTTCCAGAGCAATCATTTTGGACTCAAAACATTCACTCTGTTTCTCTTCAACACTTTGTGTTTATAGTGTAAAAATTCAATTACTTATTGACTATTTTGTTTCGAAAGGTTTCTCTGATCAATAAAGCACAAAAGGAGCTTTTAAGGACAAACTGCACAATTTCAACTTTGTACACAATCTGGCCAGTGAATGTTGTTGTTTATATAACAGATACGGGTATGCATGTTCAATACTTCCATATAAATAGATACATTTATTTTCTGTTCCGGAGTCTACAGATGACTTTAGAAATGCTCAAATTCTTCCTGTGAATCTATTATTTACTGCCTCCTTTGTGTCAATGTGCATGAAAAGAATCAAACTAGTTAACAACATACATGCAGTAATGAGTAGTGCGAAAAATGTCCACCAACAACCTTGAATTGCTGAGAGTTAGTTGTGAAAAATACACTTTCTTCATAGATTTCTGTTACATAATTAAGAACTGGAACAAAAATTGCACAATAAAACTTCAAACCCATATTTCTGCAAGATTAGTTCACTGATTTGAGTTCTATTCCAGAAGATCAGCAAGGAAATGTGTAAAACTGGAGCCTGATCTTTACACACTTTTATTAGCTCCTGATTTCAGAGACATAATTACAAACATGCTCATCCTAATCTAACAGTCACAGTTTTAGTACGCTCTTGGACTGAGCAGAATAAATGAATCCCCAGGTAATGCACACCACCTGAATGCAATTAAACTCAATTACTATACAATTAAATGTCCCTTCTCTCTCTTTAAACAGCATTAGAGTTATATATAAACAATCATTTAAAAAAAATCAAAGACTTCCATATTCTTTACCAAGCATTTTATTACAATGTTCAATGCTCTAGGATTGTTTAAAAAGTTCATATATGCATTATGGTTTGTAATTAAATCTGACAATTAATGACTTGCATCTACCCACTTAGTTTTAGAGATTTCCTTTCTATATCAGAGATAGTAGGAACTGCCGATGCTGGAGAATCTGAAGAAGGGTCCAGACCCGAAACGTCAGCTTTCCTGCTCCTCTGATGCTGCCTGGCCTGCTGTGTTCATCCAGCTCTACACCTTGTTATGTCCTTTCTATATCACTTGTTTCAAGCTAGCCTGTCGATCTGTATCTTCTTCTCTCAAAGTTTTCATAGAGTATACATTATCCTTCAAGGAACAAATCTGTATGGAAAATTCAATGTGTATGCTACTTTCAGCACATCCATTGCACAGAAACTCATTTAAAGTATTCAATAAATGGAATCCCACGAACACTGCTTCCACGACATCAAATGTTTCAGCAACCACAGTAGCTTTAACATACTTTCAGCTTCTTTGCTTCTTAAGAGTAACAGTGATGGTGAGTTAGTCAAGTATGGGTAATGCAATAGATGAAAACAATAAGCTCTACTGCCATCAGTCTTCCTACCTGAAGCAGTCAAATATGCAACAAATGAGAACGAATTATATTTTTTCTCAGAGCAGGAAAATGATCCTAAAGCACAGAAGGCAACTCAAGATTTTGGCCATAGAACAATTTATAAAGGCTACATGATCCATTCTTCTCAGCAGAATTTTCAACATGCCAGGGTGCTTGTCAATTTACAGGCTGGCTCATCAGCTCAAATTTAATTTCATCTATCACAAAAGGATTCCTCTTACAGAAATCTTTGATGAAAGGACTCTTGGCTGATATATTGGTTTTGCTGTTAATGTTTCCCTATATTTCTAAAAAATTACCCTCTAAAATCAGTTAGAAACTTTTCTGTTCTTATAAGTCCACTCCGTATATATTTCTCGATACCCTTTTTGTCTAGTAGAAATGCCAAATCTGGTCTCCATGTCAATAAAACAAATGTTGAACATATTTCTGCCTTTTTCCTCAGTTTTTACATCTATGCAAAAGTATAAGTTAAACATCAAAGTAAGCCTTGCAATAAGACATGATGTTGTGCTTCAATACTTTTCCAAAATTCACAGTACTCATTAATCTCTTCTCTTAGCCTTCTAAATTCATCATTAACCATGCCTACATCCTTCAGTAGAATTTAGAAGCATTTACCAGAAGTGTGGATAAATGCTTATGTGACATGAAAACAATGTGTTTCTTCTTTCTTATTCTTATTTCCTGATACCATTTATACTTGTCAAATACTCTGACAAGAAATGTCAGGTTTTGTTGTGGAAATAATAATAACGTCCTTACTAAGTAAATTTGAAATAGACCTAATTTCCATAAATAAACATCTAACTGTAGACCATATCAAGTTAAAAATAAAAAATTCATAGAAGGTTTGCTGAACTGCACAGTTGCAATTGAAACAACATCAGGATTTTTAAAATGGCTTATTCCAACAATATTTCATGAAATTACAGCTCTTTTTCAGGTCAGTATTGCATTGACAAGGCCAAACCTAAAGTATTTTTTTTATTCCTTAGTGTTGTGTCCATCCTCACTGCTTAGTGTGTCAGTAGAATACTTCAACTAATCTGTTTCATACAATGTTGAAATAAAAGTGCAAAAGAGTTCACAATGAACCCATGCATTGAAAGACTAAACATCTTGTTTGTTTGGAATCATCATCACCTTCATCCCCTTCCTCAGAAGTATCTTCATTGCATGTTATTGCCAGGATGTTACCTCTTTGCTTCGGGCATTTCACTGTAGAATGATTCTTTGAACCATACCTGAAACGCTAAACTGTTGCTTGGACATCCCTGGGATTATTCAGCCTTTATTAAGCATAATGAACAGGTCCTCAAGGTTGAAGCTTGAATCAGAGGAAAAGCTAAATGCTGTTCAGTGAGTTGGAAATCCAATCAATACAGTAGGTCTGAACTGAATATTCCCAATGCCAGTTGGGACAGCAAGTTAATGAGAATCCCATCTCTACAAATCTGACAGAGTCAAGATTATGGTATTTCTCTCACACATGGTCATCGATGAGGCTTGGATTCTTTGGTTCCAATGGCCCTGTTCCACACCACTCCTTCCCAGTGCAGTGATATTACTGTCTGCATGGACTGTGCTACATTAATAGACTCAAGTTTGCATCATTATATCCACAAAATTCCGCCTACCACTGTGTATTTACATGCTGGGTATCTGTACTGCCCTCTTGAAAGTGCTCTATCCAGCTAGACTTTTGCTACTGAGTCTGTTGCACTTCTGTGTATCATCTTGTCTAAAAACAGTTCTCCCTACTCTGAGTAGATCTTGTAAACTCTACTTTCTAATGCACAGAATACTGATTAAGTTTCCCAAGGAGGTCAGTCAGCATAGTTGCCTGGAAGGCTAGTTGGCAATGCAGAGTTATGCCAACAGCATCCTGAGGTTACCATGAAGGATTCTCTTCCCCAATCTCTTCTGTCATTAGAGACATGGTGCCGCTCAGGTTAAACCACCACCAGTCATCTCTATCTAATAAGAGAGCATCCCTGTGGTCTGGCAAACTATGACTGTACATTTTGTTCAGTATCTTCAACACCATAAGACCATAAGACATAGGAACAGAAATTAGGCCATTCAGCCCATTGAGTCTGCTCCACCATTCAATCATGGCTGATAAGTTTCTCAACACCATTCTCTCATTTTCTCCCCATAGCTCTTGATCCCCTTGACAAATCTCGAATCTATCTCCATCTTAATTATACTCAATGACCTGGCCTCCACAGCCTTCTGTGGCAGTGAATTCCAGAGATTCACCACTCTCTGGCTGAAGAAGTTTCTCCTTATCTCTGATCTAAAAGGTCTCCCCTTTACTCTAAGGCTGTGCCCTCGGGTCCTAGTCTCTCCTACCAATGGAAACATCTTCCCAACATCCACTCTGTCCAGGCCATTCAGTACTTTGTAGGTTTCAATTAGATGCCACCTCATCCTTCTAAACTCCATTGAGTATAGACCCAGAGTACTCAAATGTTCCTCATAAGTTAAGTTTTTCATTCCTGGGACCATTCTCATGAACGTCCTCTGAACCCGCTCTAAGAACAGTACATCTTTCCTGAGATATGGGCCCAAAACTGCGCACAATACTCCAAATGTGGCCTGACTTGAGACTTATAGAGCCTCAGAAGTACATCCCTGCTTTTATATTCAAGTCTTCTCAAAATAAATTCCAAAGTTGCACCTGCCTTCCTAACTACTGACTCAACCTGCAAGTTTACCTTGAGAGAATCCTGGACTAGAACTCCCAAGTCTCTTTGCACTTCAGGCTTCTGAATTTTCTCCCCATTTAGAAAACAGTCCATGCTTCTAACTTCTTACCAAAGTGCATGACCTCACACTTTTCCACATTGTACTCCATCTGCCACTTTTCTGCCCACTCTCCTGAACTGTCCAAATCCTTCTGCAGCCTCCCCGCCTCCTCAATACTACCTGTCCCTCCACCTATCTTTGTATCATCTTCAAACTTAGCCAGAATGCCCTCAGTTCCTTCATCTAGATCATTAATGTATAAAGTGAAAAGTTGTGGTCCCAATACCGACCGTTGTGGAACATCACTTGTCACTGGCTGCCATCCTGAGAAAGACACTTTTAACCCCACTCTCTGCTTTCTGCCAGACAGCCAATCTTCTATCCATGCTAGCACCTTGCCTCTAACACCATGGGCCCTTATCTTACTCAGCAGCCTCCTATGTGGCACCTTGTCAAAGGCCTTCTTGAAGTCCAGGTAGACAACATCCATTGGCTCTCCTTCGTCAAACTTGCTTGTTACTTCCTCAAAGAATTCTAACAGATTTGTCAGGCCTGACCTCCCCTTGATAAAACTGTGCTGACTTTGCCCTATTGAGGTTGGTTGGCTCGCCGAGCTGGTTTCTTGTTTCGCAGACGTTTCGTTACCATGCTGGGTAACATCGTCAGTGCAGCCTCCGATGAAGCATCAGTGTGTTTTCCCGCCTGGTTTTTAAACTGTGGGGTCCGTTGAGATGGAGTGCCTCACTTCCAGTTTTCCTTCATAGTGGAATGTATATGGGGTCGAGTTCAATGTGGTTGTTAGTAGCATGCTTCGTGGAGTGCCAGGCTTCTAGGAATTCTCGTGCCTGTCTCTGCCTAGCCTGTCCCAGGACCTTGGTGTTGTCCCAGTCGAAATGATGGTTCTCCTTGTCCATGTGGATTGAGATGAGTGAGTATTGGTCGTGTCTTTTTGTAGCCAGTTGGTGTTCATGTACCCTTGTTGTTAGTTTCCTTCCTGTTTGTCCGATGTAGTGTTTCTCGCAGTCTCTGCAGGGGATCTTGTAGATGACATTGATCCTGTCCATGGCGGCGAGTTGGTCTTTAGTTTGGGTGAGCACTTGTTGTATGGGTTGACGTGGGCTTGTGTGCCACTCTGATGCCCAGCGGTCGTAGGAGTCTTGTGATGAGTTCCAACATGTTCCTAATGTAGGGTAGTGTGATGAGTGTGTCGGGGCATGTAGTATCTTTCTGATGTTGTTCGTGTAGGCATCTTCTGACCCAGTTCTTTAGATATCCATTATCCTTGAAAACCTGGAAGAGGTATTCTTCTTCGTCCTGGCATAGTTCCGTATTGCTGCAGTGTCTTGTTGCCCTCTTAAATAGTGTTCGCACACAGCTTCGTTTGTGTGTGCTGGGATGGTTACTGTTGAAGTTCAGTACCTGGTCTGTATGTGTGGCTTTTCGGTGTACTTTTGTTTGCAGTTCCCCATTTGTCTTGCGCTCTACCATGACGTCCAGGAATGGGAGCTGTTTGTTCTTCTCCTCCTCTCTGGTGAATTTTATTCAGGTGAGGGTGTTGTTTATAAGTTTGTGTGTGTCTCCTCTAGTTTGGTCTATTTAATGATTACAAAGGTGTCGTCTAGGTAGTGTATCCATAGTTTTGGTTGGATTTGCAGAAGGGCAGTCCTTCCTAGTCTTTGGATCTCGGCTTCTGCTATGAGTCCAGAGATAGGTAATCCCATGGGTGTCCTGTTGATTTGTTCGTACGTTTGGCCGTTGAAAGTGAAGTGGGTGGTGAGGCATAAGTCCAATAGTTTGAGCATGTTGTCCTTGGAGATGGTTTCACTGGGGTCTTGCTCTTGTTCCAGTAGTGTTGTCATTGTTTCCCTTGCTAGTGATATGTCTATTGATGTGAATAGGGCAGTGACATCAAACGATATCATGGTCTCTTTGTCATACATCTTTACGTCTTTGATGGAATTGAGGCATTCTTGCGCTGAGTGGATGGAGTGGGGAGACTTGTTGACCAGGTGCTTGAGTCTTCTTTGTACTTCCTTGGCTCGTCTGTGTGATGGAGTGCCTGATAGGGAGACTATGGGTCTGAGGGGGACTTCCGGCTTGTGCACTTTAGGGAGGCCGTAGAATCGGGGTGTGTTGGTTCCTTCGGGTTTCATTTTTAAGAAGTCTGTTTTGTTGATCTGTCCTGTTTGTTTAAGTCTTTGTAGTGTGTAGAGGATTTTGTTGCCTAGTTGCGGTGTCGGGTCAGTTTATACTGACCGGTATGTGTTCTCATTGGCGAGCAGTGCTTGTGCCTTGGAAATGTAGTCCCTTTTATTCATTATCACTGTCATGCGCCCTTCGTCTGCAGGTAGTATTGTGATGTTCTTGCCCTTCTTTAATCCGTCCAGGGCCTGTCTTTCCTGTGTGTTGACGGTGTTGAGTTCGCTCCTTCTGGTTAGTGTCGGGATTACCGTCTGCCTTTTCGTTTGTTGTGTTTCTTCATTGATATTGTTGGTCTTAAGTGTGGCTAGGAATTCCATTTTGTTGGCGTCCCCGTAGTTGTAGGTCAGTACCCGGATGAGAACTGCTTTTTCCGTATCTGTCAGTTTCCTGTCGGAGAGGTTCCTTATCCATGTGCCAGTTCTGTTGTTGTCGTTTTTGTGGGTAAGTGTGCTTAGCTTGTCTTGCAGGGTCTGACTTTTCTTGGCTGTTGCGGTCTGTTGGCTGACGTTAATGGCTCATTCCATGTCCATTGTCCAGTCTTGATTGGTAGCTTCCAGGAATAATGTTTTTAAAGACCCACTCCCCGCCATGCAAACGACCAATGTCATCTATAAGATCCCCTGCAGAGGCTGCGAGAACCACTACATCGGACAAACAGGAAGGAAACAAACAACAAGAGTACATGAACACCAACTGGCTACAAAAAGACACGACCAATACTCACTCATCTCAATCCACATGGACAAGGAGAACCACTATTTTGACTGGGACAACACCAAGATCCTGGGACAGGCTAGGCAGAGACAGGCATGAGCATTCCTAGAAGCCTGGCACTCCACGAAGCATGCTATTAATAAACACATAGAACTCGACCCCATATACACTTCACTACAGAGGAAAACCGAAGTGAGGCAATCCATCGCAACGGACGCCAGAGTTTAAAAACCAGGCGGGAAAACACACTGACGCTTCATTGGAGGCTGCACTGAGGATATTACCAAGCACGGTAATGAAACGTCTGCGAAACAAGAAACCAGCTCGGCGAGCCAACCAACCTCAACACCCACAACCCGAGCTACAAATCTACTCCAAAACCTTAGACAACAAGGTGCAGGGCTGGATGAACACAGCAGGCCAAGCAGCATCATAGGAGCAGAGAGGCTGACGTTTCGGGCCTAGACCCTTCATCAGAAAAGGGGGAGGGGAAGGGGATTTTGAAATAAATAGGGAGAGAGTGGGAGGCGGATAGAAGAGGGATAGAGGAGAGGATAGGTGGAGAGGAAACAAACAGGTCGAAGAGGCGGGGATGGAGCCAGTAAAGGTGAGTGTAGGTAGGGAGTTAGGAAGGGGATAGGTCAGTCCAGGGAGGACGGACAGGTCAAGGGGGCGGGATGAGGTTGGTCGGTAGGAGATGGAGGTGCGGCTTGAGGTGGGAGGAGGGGATAGGTGGGAGGAAGAACAGGTTAGGGAGGCAGGGACGAGCTGGACTGGTTTTGGGATGCGGTAGGGGGAGGGGAGATTTTGAAACTTGTGAAATCCACATTGATACCATTGGGCTGCAGGGTTCCCAAGCGGAATATGAGTTGCTGTTCCTGCAACCTTCGGGTGGCATCGTTGTGGCACTGCAGGAGGCCCAGGATGGACATGTCGTCTGAGGAATGGGAGGGGGAGTTGAAATGGTTCGCGACTGGGAGGTGCAGTTGTTTATTGCGAACCGAGCGTAGGTGTTCTGCAAAGCGGTCCCCGAGCCTCCGCTTGGTTTCCCCGATGTAGAGGAAGCCACACCGGGTACAGCGGATGCAGTATACCACATTGGCAGATGTGCAGGTGAACATCTGCTTGATGTGGAAAGTCTTCTTGGGGCCTGGGATGGGGGTGAGGGAGGAGGTATGGGGGCAGGTGTAGCACTTCCTGCGGTTGCAGGGAAAAGTGCCGGGTGTGGTGGAGCTGGAGGGGAGTGTGGAGCAGACAAGGGAGTCACGGAGAGAGTTGTCCCTCCGGAAAGCAGATAAAGGTGGGGAGGGAAAGATGTCTTTGGTGGTGGGGTCGGATTGCAGATGGCGGAAGTGTCGGAGGATGATGCGTTGGATCCGGAGGTTGGTGGGGTGGTACGTGAGGACGAGGGGGATTCTTTTTTGGTTTTTATTGCGTGGACGGGGTGTGAGGGATGAGGTGCGGGAGATGTGGGAGACACGGTTGAGGGCGTTCTCGACCACCGAGGAGGGGAAGTTACGGTCCTTGAAAAACGAGGACAACTGAGATGTACGGGAGTGGAATGCCTCATCCTGGGAGCAGATGCGGCGGAGGCGAAGGAATTGGGAATAGGGGATAGCATTTTTGCAGGAAGGTGGGTGGGAGGAGGAGTATTCTAGGTAGCTGTGGGAGTCGGTGGGCTTGAAATGAATATCGGTTTCGAGGTGGTTGCCCGATATGGAGACAGAGAGGTCCAGGAAGGGGAGAGAGGTGTTAGAGATGGTCCAGGTAAATTTAAGGTTGGGGTGGAAGGTGTTAGTGAAGTGTATGAACTGTTCGAGCTCCTCGTGGGAGCACGAGGCGGCACCGATACAGTCATCAATGTAACGGAGGAAGAGGTGGGGTTTAGGGCCGGTGTAGGTACGGAAGAGGGATTGTTCCACGTAACCTACAAAGAGGCAGGCGTAGCTTGGGCCCATGCGGGTACCCATGGCTACCCCCTTTGTCTGTAGGAAGTGGGAGGAATTGAAAGAGAAGTTGTTGAGTGTGAGGACGAGTTCGGCTAAGCGGATGAGGGTGTCATGGAGGGGGACTGGTCGGGCCTGCGGGACAGGAAGAAGCGGAGGGCCTTAAGGCCATCTGCATGGGGAATGCAGGTGTAGAGGGACTGGACGTCCATGGTAAAGATGAGGTGTTGGGGACCGGGGAATTGGAAGTTCTGGAGGAGGTGGAGGGCGTGGGTGGTGTCACGGACATAGGTAGGGAGTTCCTGGACCAAGGGGGAGAAAATGGAGTCGAGATAGTTGGAGATCAGTTCGGTGGGGCAGGAGCAGGCGGAGACAATGGGTCGACCAGGGCATTCAGGTTTGTGGATTTTGGGAAGGAGATAGAAGCGGGCAGTGCGATTTTGGGAAGGAGATAGAAGTGGGCAGTGCGATTTTTGGGAAGGAGATAGAAGCGGGCAGTGCGAATTTTGGGAAGGAGATAGAAGCGGGCAGTGTGCCAAAACCTTAGTGACTTTGCTCTATTTTACCATGCACTTCCAAGTATTCAGAAATCTCATCCTTCACAATGGACTCTAAAATTTTGCCCACCACCGAGGTTAGGCTAATTGGCCTATAATTTTCAGTCTTTTGCCTCACTCCTTTTTTAATCAGGGGTGTCATGTTTGGGATTTTCCAGTCCTCTGGGACACTCCCTAACTCCAGCGATTCCTGATAGAATACATGCAACTGTTAATGCCAAGAGTTGCATAATCATTAGCATTAACATATTCATTTCCCATGATACTACACCCAGGTCTGACTAATGGATGCCACCTATAATCTGCTGGTAGTCTCCACACATTTTGGAGTGCGCCTTATGAATAGAAGGTCTGAAGTGCAACCAAGGATCAACTCGCTGTTGAATGGAATGCTAACTGTCTTATTTGGTTACCCATTTCCATGAAGCATATCGATGATCCTGTTACCAGCCAGTGTCAGAGAAGTTTTCCTAGTAATGGGAATGCAGCAGGGAGACCTCTCACAGGACACCCCATTATTTTACCAGGCATCTGTCTTCTATCCCATTTCCACAGGCCTAGAAACTCCAGTTCTCACATCATAAGCACATAACTCTCACCCCATCAACCACAGTTGTTGTTTCTTTACGTCTGAATGCAGATGAATCTCCAGTTAACATCCACCATCAGAACACAACTAAAAACTTAAATATTGAATATTAAAAATCTGAACCAGTCAGACTTCAAAAATACTGCATTACATTCCAAGATACATGATCACAGGTTTTAATCAAAACCAAATGCTGATAATTGTTGGAAATTTCTGTTGCAGACATATCATAAAGGCTGCAGAATCCTGAAAGATTTTTCTGGTATTGTTCCTCTATCAGGACAAATGTTTTAGGAATATTTTTGTTCTTATAACACTCATTGAATGATACCACTCAGTTTAATTCCCAGTTATTCTGACTGCTTTTTCAATGCTTAAAATATTAAAATCAAATTTCCGAGAACAAACATCTTCTATACATGTCATGGATAACAAAAATGCAAACGCAATTGCAGTTGAATTATATGCTAAGTGTCACAACAATATATGGGGGCAAATAAAAATGTCTTCAGACTCCAGAGAAACTGATGTACTGCAGACAACATTGTGTACATCTATAACAACATATCTGTGTTTTTTTTAATGCAAGTCTGTTGGCTTGCTACCATCTCTTGGTTTCTTAAGCTCCCCGGTGATTCATCCAAAGCTCTAATACTGCAGTACATTGGTTGCTCCCTATATTTCATGATAGGGCTTGCTTGCCTTTTATTCATTCCTGTTCCAAAGATGTTACTTTCTATTAAAATACTATGCTTTATACAGTTAAAAAGTATTTTGTACAATAGTGAATAAAAAGAGAAACAGTGTTGAAGTATATTTTTAAACACGCTTTAGAAAAAACTGAATGAGAAAATTATACAAATAATTTAATTGTGAATTGACAGCCCAAATATTCTAGTGTACACACATGGGGCTAGGTTTTAAGGCCCCTTGTCAGATGGATTTTTAACAAAGGAGTAGGGGAAGGTGAATTAAATTACAACAGTTTACCAGTCCATTGTCTTCAACTCATCCAGAGCTAGTCTCTATAAAGCAGTTAACATATGAGTGCTGAAACTGCGCAGTCAGCTTACCATTCTTAAATAAATATTTAATAGGCAATTGCATTTGAAACTAAGACAATTGACCTGAATGTTACACTGCACATGACATAATGTAATTGGCATGGGCAGGCAGGTTGGAGTGAGAAGGTATTTTAAAATTAAATTTGTAGAAAACTTGGAAGGCAGTCAGGACACAGTATGTGGTGAGTGCATCAGGTGTTACCCACCCTGCTGTTTCTCCAAACCTGGGCTCTAAAACTTGCCCTGGTAATCCTCTTCAGGTTCCTTGATTCCTCACTGCCAAGGCCCCAGAAACTGGGCATAATCCTAATTTCATCCAGGAGCCTCTTTGCTGTCCCCAGATACTTGTGGGATTCTCGCATTGCCAGTCAATTTGACCAGCCACTCAAGGATGGCATTTCCTCCCCCTGGGGTTGGGTGGGTGGATCAGAGATCCTACTCAATGTCCAAGACTCCATCAGCACCAAGCTATCACGACAGATGTTTTTCTTGACTTGTTGGAGCGCCATCTGACTTTTGCATTGAGGATGGGAGGGAAAAAGCAATGCTCACTCCACTTAGAAATCTGGCAAATATAATTAACTAGTTAATTCTTCAATAAAGTACAATGAATTAAATTAAACCTCTAGAAAACCTGTTCAGCTTTTTGAAGCCAAATCACAGAATCACAACATTGTCGCAGCTAAAAAGTGGACCATTCAGCCCAGTGTGTCTCTACTGACTCTCTGAATGAACAATAAATCTTATGCCATTCCCTTACATTCTCCATATTACTCTGCACATTCTCCATTTTCAAATAATCCAATTCCCTCTTGGGCATCTCAAGTGAACCTACTTACACCATCCTTGCAAGCCAATGTGTGACAATGTTTATATTCCTGTCTTCATTGCTTCTTTTGCATTACCTCAAGTTAGTGCATCTTTACACTAATTCCACCAGCCGGAGCAGTATTTTCTTCCAATCTAGTCTGTCCAGACCTACAAGATTTTGAATGTGTCTACCAAATCTCCTCTCTGTTTTCCATAAAAAGTCCCAAAATTTTCAATTTATCTATGTCACTGAAGTTCTTCATTTCTGGAATTATTCTCATGAATTTTTTTTGCACTCTGTCTTAAATCTCTTTCTTAATGTGTGGTCCCTAGAGCTAGTTGCAATGTTCAAGTTACAGCTGATAAGTACAGGCAGGATTCAAGCTTATACTCAGTTGTACTGTCTCTCTCATGACCTGTGATCCCCATCTCAATCTCATTTGCTTTTGGTCTTGGGTCTCATGAGGAACCTGCACTTCTATTGGGTACATTATATGTAGATTCTACCTCTCCCAAAAGGGCTGGTGGTATGATGAGCTACCACTTTCTGGTTGGTTCGTAGCTCATGGAGGGTGGGACTTGTGCCAGCAGGGACTTCAATCCTGGGGAAGGCTCGAATGTGGCCTCTCAAGTATCTGAAAGGCAATTGGTCCCTTTGGCCTGTCAGAATTTCAACTCAAGAGTAAACTTATTCAAATACTTATCTGTAATTCCTACTTTTGGATAAAAGCTAATTTGTAATTTTCTTCATCTAAACAGTATTCCAACAAGGACTGACAAGTGTGAAGTCGGGATATTTCCATTTACCTTTCAAGCCTGTCGAAAAAAATCTTTCCTGGGTCAATGAAAAGGTGAAAATCATGGATAAATACTGCATGATATTGGCCTAGGTTTTATAAATGAATGAAAGGAATGAAAAGCTGCACTTGATTTAAAATTAATAAATATTTCATGGTGTGCAGCTTTAATCCATAAATAACTCATGAATCTGCTTATTTTGTTTTTAAAAGGGTCTTTTTCTCCCAGCCTCAATAGAAATTGGAAGTAAGGTTGAGTTTGTGACACAATCTCTAGGTCAATATGTAGACAATCAAATATCTTAATTTACATCATGGGGTATCATACCTCCAAATGTGTGTTTGATCGGTCTTGAGATAAAGTCAAGGAATAATTATATCTGTGAAAGACACAAAGACCATGTTGGAGATTGTAAGGAGATTGGTGGGAGTTCATGAAGAGTGGCTAAGGTATCCATGGCAAGATCTGGAGAGGCTATATTTCAGTCCAACACGGTCTTGCTGCTGGGTGCCTCAATCAGGTAGAAATTACCCTAATAACTATTTGCTTGGTGGCATTCGTGAGGCATTGGAAAGGTGTGCCACCCTGTTCTAGTGGGCCCAGGGATTGTGGATGTCATTTAGCTCATTAATTGGTCACAACTGGAAATCCCGCATCAGCCCCTTCCATCCCCAAATCCTTATTCACTCTGTATGTAGGTCATCATGCTAAACAGAGAGATCCACATAGTTTTGTGTTACTTGCCTACTGCTTCCAAAAGTCAGTCTACTCATAATAATAATAGATTTACTGCTTGTTTTTCCAGTATTTACATTTAAATAAATATGGAAAGTTTTGAAGTGTAGTGGGAGTGAGTACTTACTGATTTTTGTTGCTATAAGGACTGTGACATTTTTTATTGTGTTTTTTTTAAATGTGGACTGAAAGGGGGAAGTGGATTTTAGACTCCCAGACAATCAATTGGCATGAGAGGAGCAGATATGAAGACAACTCACTAAGATGTATAAAAACAATAATCAGGTAATTATAACGGGATTAAATTCCCCAGACATTAATTGGGATAGTCATAGCAGTTTGCACAGGGCAGAATACTTGAAATGTATTCAGGAGAGCTGTTAATGTCAACATGTAGGAAATCCTAAAAGGGACAGTGAAGTGGGGGACCTAATTCTCGGGAACAAAACCAGATGGATGTTTGTGGTGGAAATGGGGGAGCATTTTAGCGATAGCAACTCCAACACAGTACGCTTTAAGTTTGTTGTGGACAGTGGTCAGCAAAAATGGTTTTGGACTGGGGACAGGAAGATTTTATCAGAATAAGGCAGGATCTGACTAAAGTAGACTGGGAATTGGGGCTTCTGGACAAATCTATGGCAAAATGGTGAGGGTATTGGCAAGAGTACAAACCCAACATGTTCTCTTCAGGGTAAAATATCAGAGCAACATGCCCAGATAACCCTGGACGTCCAGGGATACTCAGGACTGGATAAGAAGGAAAAGAGAGGCTTTTAACAGGTTAAAAAGGGTGCAAATCAATTGAGACTCTAAGTGGATATAAAAAAATGCCATTTGGAAATCGAAGAGCAGTCATGAGAAAAAAGTTGGCAGGTAATATTAGGGAAAATTCCATGATATTCAATAAGTAGAATATCAAAGGGAAGAGGAGAACTATTGAAAGAATAGGGACAAAGACAGTATCTGTATGAGGCCTGGAGAATATTGGTGCGGTGTCTAATGAGTACTTCACATCTGTTTTCACTTTGGAGAAGGAAGATGTAGGTCCAGAATTCAAAAAAAGGAACTGTCAGGTTCTTGAGCAAATTGACATTAGGGCTGAGGAGGCATTGGAGGTTTTGTTGGGCTTAAAAGTGAACAATCCCAGGGTCTGGATGAGTTGTATCCCAGACTGTTGCGGCAGATGAGGAAGGAAATGGCAGGGGCTATGGCCCAAATTCTAAATTCTGTTCTGGTCACAAGAGAGGTGCCAAAGAGCTGGAGGAAAGCTAATGTAATTCCACGTTACAAGAAAGGTTGTAAAGATAATCCAGGATCCTCACCTCAGTGGCAAGGAAACTATTGGAGAAAATTCTCTCTGAACTGTATTGAGTACAGGCCTAGAATCCTCAACTGCTCCTCATATGACAACCCCTTCATCCGCAGGATCATTCCTATAAATCTATTCTGGACCCTGTCCAATGCCAGCACATCCTTCCTCAGATATGGGCTGAAAATTGCTCACAATATTCCAAATGTGGTCTGACCAGAGCCTTATACAGCCTCAGCAATACATCTCTGCTCTTGTATTCTGGCCCTCTTGAAATGAATGTTAACATTGCATTTATCTTCCTAACTGCCAACTGAACTTGCATGTTAACCTTAAGAGAATCCTGAAGTAGGTCTCCCAATTCCCTTTTTGTTTCAGATTCCCAAAGCCTTTCCTTGTTTAGAAAATAGTTTACGCCTTTACTCTTCCTACCCAAGTACATAACCTCACAGTTTCCCACATTGTATTCCATCTGTCATTTCTTTTCCCACTCCACTAGCCCTAGTTATGTGATTCACCAGGACTCTGGTCCCAGCATAATTCAGGTGGAGCCCATCCCATTGGAATAGCTCCCTCCTTCCCCAGTACTGGTGACAATGTCCCATGAATTCAAACCTGTTCCTTCCACTCGAATCTTTGAGCCATGTCCTTACCTCTTTAATCTTATTGACCCTGTGCCAATATGCTCGTGACTCAGGCAGTAATCTGGAGATTTATTACCTTATTTGGTTCTACTTTTTAAATTCAGCTTCAAGCAGCTCATATTCCCCCTGCAGAACCTCTTCCACATATATTGTTGGTAACTACATGGACCACGACAACTGGATTTTTCCCAAGCACTCCAAGTTCCTCTGCAGGTGAGATATCCTGCACCCAGGCACCAGGTAGGCAATACAGCCTTCAGGACTCTCAATCCTGGCCATAGAGAACAGTGTCTTCTCCCCTTACTATACTATCCCTGATTCTATCTACATTTTTCCTTTCTTCCCCCTTTTGAATGGTTCCCCGTACCATGGTGCCATGATCAGTTTATTCATCCTCCTACAGCCCTCACTCTCATCCACAACAGGACCAACAATATCAAACCTGTTAGACAAGCTCAAGGGCTGAGGCTCCTTCAGTATTACCTCCTGAATGCCTCAGCCTGCTCACACATAGTCACATCCTGTTGTCCCTCAGCACTGAACAAATTTGAGATAGTTAATCTAAGGGGTGTGACTGCCTCCTGAACCACAGCCTCCAGGTAACTCTTCCCCTCTTTGATGTGTCGCAGTGAAACTGGAGTTCCTCAAACAACCAACACGTGCTACAGATGTGGTCATTATGAATCACATTGGGGGTCCACTAACTCCCACATCATGCAGTTATAACACATCCTCTGACCCAACAATTCTATTTTGTTTACTTAGTTCTTACGTTGATTCTTAAAAAAAATTTGTACTGATCTTTTAGTATATAGCCTATAAATATTTCCTCTATTAACCTTCAATATTAAAGTAATCTGTAATAGATAGTTAAATGAGTACCTGTACCAACCAATGAACTTATGATATCCCATATTTGTGCTGGGCTTCTCATCATGGGTTTCAATTTTTCCCATTTAAATAAAACATTACAAACTATGAGCCGAAAAAGCAAGCAAAAGCATCCCATCCCCCTTGCAATGAATTTCCACGATGCCTCCAAATTTCCTGAACTATGTATTCACCTGGGCTGCATCTCGCTCTGGATATGGTCCTTCCTTTTTTTGACCGTGCAAAGCTTATGGACTTCAGCAAGGCCTTTGACAAGGTCTTCACATGGAACAATGATAAGGGAATTATAAGCACATAGGTTCCAGGGTAACTTGGCAAGTTGGATCCAAAATTGTTTTAGTGATAGTGGCATAGGGTACTGGTGGAAGGCTGCTGTGTGACTGGAGGCCTGTATCCAGTGATACACATAAATGGTGCAGAAGAAAATATGGTGGAGAGATGATAAGTAAGTTTCTGGATAACACAAAAGATTGGCTGAGTTATTGACAATGAGGAAAAGCATCTTAAGGTACAGAAGGATATAGACAGATTGGTCAGAAGGGCAGATGAGTAAAGTGTGAGGTGTTGCACTTTGAAGAAGTAACAAGACAAGGGAGAACTCAATGAATGACAGAATGCCAGGAAGCTCAGAGGAAGACAGCGATCTTGAGATGCTTATCCAAAGATCCCTGAAGGCAACAGGACTGATTAATCAAAGTTGGTCAAGAAGGCATATAGGACACTTGCCTTTATTGGTCATGGGATAGATGATAAGAGCATCAACGTTATATCGGAGCTGTACAGGATTTTGATTAGGCCACAGCATGAGTACTGTGTGCAGTTCTGTTTGTCATACCACAGGAAGGATATGTTTGAACTGGAGTGGGAGCAGAGAAGATTCACCAGGATGTTGCCTGGGATGGAGCATTTCAACTATGAAGAGAGACTGGATAAACTCAGGTTGTTTTCTTTCCAGCAGAGAAGGCAGGGAGGGGACCTGATTGAGGTGTATAAGATTATGAGGTACCAGGGCAGAGCGGCTAGAAAATGATTGCTCCCTTTGGTCGAAGAATCAGTAACAAGGAGGGCATAATTTTAAGGTGGAAGACAGGGTATATAATATGATAACTCATGGGTGTCAAGTGACTCATTTCTCCAACCATGTAGTCATCCTCTCATAATGCTGGGTTTTAAAACAGTTCATAGAACCTTACAGTACAGAAGAGGCCCTTTAGCCCATCAACTCTGCACCAGAAATAAAAACAGCTCCAAAAATCTGTAGTCATCCCATTTTCTAGTGCTTGACCTATAGCCTTGAATGCTATGATAGTTCAAGTATCCAAGTACTTATTAAAGGTTGTGAGGTTTCACACCTCAACTATCCTCCTAGGCAGTGCCTTCCAGATTCCAACCACCCTCTATGTGAAAAATAAATTCCTCAAATCCTTTCAATATGTCCTGCCTAAACCAGCCATGTCACACTTACAATACACAAATGTTGTATCATAATCCTAAAAGTGATATAAAACTTATAGCTAGTTTTACCAGCACTTTATTATATCATTTGTAAAAGCACACCCTAAACCAACTGGTGAATTTACACCATTTACACATTGACATTGATGCAAGGAACTAGAAACAGCAACAACCCTTAGTCACCAAGACAGCAGATCATTTCGAATGCCAATCATTTCTCTATTAAACATGTACCCAGTTAGAGAAACTACATGAAATTAACTGGGGATGTGATTCTCTCGTAAAAGCATTCCATTTTTGTACAAATGATTCATAATCAATTGGGTTGTGAGTCACTCAGATCATTTTTATACAGCATCAGCATGATCAAACACACAAAAGCAAAATGGATTGCCTTTGATCAGTGCCTAATTAATCTGTTAGCCACACAACAATTACTTAACACAATGATCAGGAATAAACCTTAGTGATTTTAAAGCTCACGTGGACTACTGTTTAACAAGGCCATCACTTCTAGAACAAAACAAAATGCTTAAAGCATTAGTCTGCAACAGATTTGAAAGGAAACTTCAAACACTTTACATCCCTGGGTAATCTGCCCTAAGCTTTGGTGAATCATTATTAAGGTAGATTGTGTGATACTAAGTAAAGACCCAGGAGGCAGTCTGCATAAAATGCAACATCTATTTGGCAGCAAAGTGAAAATTTGATTAGAATAAAGTACCAGCTGTAATTCGTATCTTAACATTTCATTACCTGCCTCAAGGTACCTCCATTTCCATTAAACTCTACCAACTGTGACCAATTTACAACATGAGAAATGTCATGTGGCTCTAGATATGCAAGCCAATCACAGAACTGCAGGCACAGAAATGAAAGGTATCCTAAAAACTGCGCAATCTAATTCTTAATTCCTCATTTAGTGAAATAGTTCATACCCATGTTCAGCAAGACCTGAGAAATGTTCCAGTTAGGATAAATAAGTAGCAAGTAATTCCCCAGCAGAAAAGAATATGCTTCTGCTTGACCTACAACTGCAATAACATCACTGAACCATCCATCATCAACACCCTGGAAAGTCACCAGATACCTAACTTGACCAGCCTTATAAACAGTGAGTCTATAAGAGCAGATCAGAGGGTTTCTTCCTTTCTCAATGAATGTAGATATCTTTAACTAAAGTGATAATTATTGCCTATTTCTAACTGCATTTGAGAAAAAAAATGGTAAAGTATCACCAGCTGCAGTCCTTGGAGTTAGGGGCATCTAAAGTGCTGATAAGCAGCAAATTCCAAGAGTTTCATCCTGTGTCAGTGGGGGAACAGCAATATACTTCCAACTCAAGAAAATGTATGGCTTGGAGGGGTTATTCCAGTTGGCAGTATTCCCATATTTCTGCTACTCTTGTTCTTTGATGTGATAGAGGTTCTGGAATTGGAAGGTGCTATTGGAGGAGCCTTGGTGAGTTCTTGCAGTGCATTTTAAGATGGTAAACACTGCTACAACTGTGCATTGGTGGCAAAGGGTGTGAACATTGAATGTGGTGGATGGAATGCTGTTCGTTGTCTGAAAATACCATCTGCTTAATTCACGATCACACTCAACCATGTTTAAGGCAGGCCACATGGTGTGCAATCTTTATACCTTCCCTCTAGCTCCCATGCACCCTCCCTCCATTTTTTTATGACAGGAAGCTGGAGGAAGGGACCCCACATCATGCAAGCCATTTAAGTAATCTGGCTGATTTATTTGTGTTCCTTTACTTATCCCTTAACTGTGTTTGTGTGAATGGGGGCTTAAAACAAATGTTCTGGGTTTAAAGCACGGCTTATCTTGTTGTTTATTTTTCCTCTGCTCAGAGTATTGTGTATTTAATAAATAATTAAGTCTTTTGTTAAAGATGCAAAACTTGTGTCTGGAATTAAACATTCACAAAATTTGGGACTCCTTATTCACAAGTCTGGTTAGGAACCTTGGAGTGATACTGCGGGCCTTCAATGGTTAATTTTTCTGTGTTGCAAATATGGACGTAAAGGCTGATTTGGTTTGGCTGTTTGTCTCCACGTCATACTTCTGAAGCAGGAGGCCTGGGTTCAAGTCCTACCTGGGCCAGAGATGTGTCATGACATCTATAATATAGTAGTGGGTGGATGCAGGAAGACCTTTTGGCTTTTACAGATTTTTAAAAATGCAAAAGAGAGAGGTGCTATCTTCATTGGGTACCCTGTGTTCATGAAGACTGCCACCCCAGAAGTTAGTACCTCACCATCCTTCCTGCCCACCTTGACTTCAAAACCCATTTCTCCTCCCCCATAGCCCTCTCACCAAAATTGCCAAACACTCCCTGCCCAATGCCCTTAATTACTGAGATGTGGAGATCCAGTGAACCTTTTAGGGACTGATATCCAACATCCAATGAAATCCAGGTCTCCTCTACATTAGGGAAATGAAGCGCAGACTGGGTGACTACTTCGCAGAACACCTATGTTCTGTTCCACAAAAAAAAGCCCTGAGCTTCCTGAGCCACTTCAACAGAGGCAAACATCTCTGTCTCAGGCTTGCTGCAGTGTCCCAGTGAAGCTCAGCACAAGCTGGAAGAACAGCACCTTATTTTCTGCTTGGGAACCATGCAGTCTTCTGGACTTATTGTTGAGTTCAACAATCTTAGGGTTCGAACATCTTTCCCCATGCATCCCCCTCATCCCCACACACCAGGTTTTGTCATCACATTGGCTGCTACCACACACTACCTATTATCAGCAACTAATAGTGCCCATTAGCAGCTATTCATTCCCTTAGATCAAACTTTAACCACTCCTTTGACTATCCAACTGTGGTTTTCTCTCTTTGGGCTCCATTATCACCTATTGTTTACACTTCACCCCTCCCCCCACTCCCTGTTCTGCATAAAAACAATCTTTTTCCTAGCTACCGTCAGTTTTGAAGGAGGATCACTGGACCCAAAACGTTAACTTTGACGTCTCTGTACTGATGCTGCCAGACATGGTGAGATTTTCCAGCAATTTCTGTTTTTGTTTCAGATTTTCAGCATCCACAGTTCTTTTGTTTTTTTTGTCCAATGTCCGGCTCCGGCACTGTCAGGGTTATTGGGACTGTCATTCAATCAGATATTTTGGCATCTCCAGAGGATGGGACTTCCTTCCACTGAGGGTCAAAAGGGCCCATTCTCCAATAATTTAGTCTGCCCTTGGTAAAATAGGGCTGCAGGGCACTGTTACTTGGATCTGCCAGCTGGCTACTTATTTACTTGAAAATGCTTGACCTAAGTTTCTGCACTTTAAAACACACAGCTATGTAACAAATGTAATTCCTAGGATTTTAACACACCAAAACTACTGGTGTTCACCAAAATGAGTTTAAATTTTCCACAGCTTCCAGGATGGCCCATCAATGCATTTGGAATCCTGACTTAGAAACACAGAAAATAGGAGTAGGAATAGGCCATTCTGCCCTTTGATGCTGTTCTATCTTCCAACATGATCACGGCAGATAATTCTACTCAGTACCCAGCTCCACTTCCTGCCCATAGCCAAAGAGTAACATTTACCTTCGTCTTGAAAAATTCAATGTTATGGCCTCAACCATTTTTTATGGTGGAGGATTCCAGAGGTTCACCATTCTTTTCATGTAGAAAATTTCTTCTCATTAAAAATATACATTTTGATTAGGGTAATCAGCAAAAATGACATGTATCCCAGTCTGAAGAAGTAAACTGTACACGGCAATGCTGTACTCCAGAAACATCCAAAATTATCAGGGATTTTTGAGGATTGAAAATTACCCGATTAAAACAGCTTTCCAAACAACATAGAATCTAAACAAATTCAGTTCACTTATTTAAGAAAACCTTCTCATTTATCAAAGTACTGTTATTTACTATCACTGAAACGGATGGGAACCAAGTTGCTAATTCTGTAAGGTTCTAAACTGTTGAAAGTTCACTTTTTCCCTTCTTTAAAAAGCATCACTTAATTTCTACATTGTACATTTTGTAGATGTACCCCACACCTCTGCTGATAAACCTATATTCTTCACTGGACACCACTTGAAGGAAGCACTGGGATTGGCAAAGAAGCATTCTGACTGGGTAACTTCAATGCCTACCACTGATAGTGGCTCAGTAGCATTGCTAGAAACCAAACTGTCCAAGTCATAAAGGACATAGGTGCTGGGCTGAGTCTACAGCCTCACCAATCTACATGCTGCAGATGCATCTTCCCAGGATAGTATTGATAAGGTCACCTCCACATTGTTTTTGAGGAGTCAAAGTCCCGTCTTCACATTGATATTGTGCTGTGTGACACTATCAACATGATAAATACAACAGACTTGGAACAGATCTAGCAATTCAAAGCTGGACACCCATGAAGTACAGTGTGGCATCAGCAGAACTGGATTCAATCCAAATCTATAACCTTATGGCCTGGCATTTCCACCACTCTGCCATTATCAAAGAGGTGGGAGATTAATCCTAATTCAAAGAGTGCAGGTAGGCATACCAAGAACGGCATCAGGCATACTTAGTAAAATGTGGTAATCTGATGAAGCTTTAACACAGGATAACTTGCATACCAAACAGTGTAATGAGCATGCAATAAACAGAATGAAGTGATCCCACAATCATAAGATCAGATCAAAACTCTGCAGTCCAACTGCATCCCACTGGGAATAGTGATGGAGAGAGGGTAGCGATAGGTAGAAGGGTTATGGAGAGGGGGCAGGAAAGTGGAGTTAAGGTCAAGATGAGATCACCCATATTATATTAAAAGGTGGAGGAGGCATGAGGGGATGAATTGCCCAATCTTGCTCCCTTCTACATCTTTTGTTTTCATTTTCTTATGTAAGACTCTGTAACATTGTTCATACAAATGTATGTCTTGATCAAAAACAAAAACAGAAGTTGCTAGAAAAGCTCAGAATCTCTGGCAGCATCTATGAAGAGAAATCAGAATTAGCGTTTCGGGTCCAGTGACCCTTCTTCAGAACTCTTTTGGCTTTTTAATGTCTTGATCAACATTTATCCCTAAACAGGGGACCAACAAATAGATTAACTGGCCAATAATCTCATTTTCTCATTATGAGATTTCACTTTCTATGTATTGATTTCTGCATTTACCTTTAACAGTTTCAGCAGTTCATGTAATTCATTGGCTATGAAGCACATTGGCAATGCTTTGCAGAAAATAACATTGTTGTTCAAGTTCGACGAGAAAGATAAAACTGACTCAAGATGTATTTCAACAAAGTATCAAAACATGTGATTTATCATTGTAATGATAATTACATTATAGATCTGCTAGCAAAATTAAAACCCAATAGGATTAAAAAGACAGTTTAGTATAAATATAACATTGGTTTTGGAACAGAACGCAGGGAACAATGGTGAACTGATGTTTTTCCGGACTTATATAAAGTACAGCGCTGTCCCTCAGAGATGTAAATTAGGATCAATGCTCTTTTTGATATGTATTAATGAGCTGCATCTTGTTACACAGGACATCATTTCAAAGATTGAAAAGAAGACAAAACTTAGAACTGGAATAGACAAACAAGACAGTAATAGAATTCAGGAGGTCTTACAAAGACTAATACAATGATCAGACACAAGACATGAAAATACATGCAAAGAATGTGAAGTGCTGTATTTTGACACAACCAATGAGAAAGAATACAAACTAAATTATATAATCTTAAAGTGACAAAGGAAAAGATGGGGGGGTGGAGATGCAAGAAACTTTGCAGACAGCAGGATAAATTGAGATACAGCTTGCAATGAAGACTTAATTTTTTTGTGGGGATGGAATTTTGTGGAAAAATTGACTTATTTCAAGTTCTGTGAAGATACCAGGATTGTTTTATTTGTAAAAATGGATCAATGGATGGATGTATTGGAGCATTTGTTTAAAATATAAGACTACTTCTGTGAAATGATGCAAATTCAGCAAATTGCTTGGACATCTCTGCCAGAGATTTATGGCCATCTTGTGTTTTGTTTGGAGATTGGTTTGTTTTTCAGCTTTCCTGTTAAGCAAAGGCTCATCAACAGCTATCTGAACCTTCCATATCTTAACCTTTTCTCATTCATTTAAGAAATAGCCATTTAAGAAAAAAACAAATTGTTTTTCTCCCAAAGTGAATCTTCACAGAGAACAATCTATTTCTCCCCCCAATTAACTGGTGCATGTATGTTGGATTAAAGGGGTAAACATGTATGTTTTCATTTCAGAAACAGTGTGTTAACCAGTTGTGTAATTTTACTGAGTAAGTTGTTTTGTAATAAATCAATAATTTTGCTTAATATTAAAACATGGAATTTTTTTTGATAAGATAAAGTATATGAATGACCATATTTGGAACTGGGGAAAAATTTATGTTTGTGTGTTAACCCGTGGAGTAGTGGGACTACAGAGAGGAAGAGAGAGTTATGATCACTATTTGACAAGTGGTCATGAACACTAGATCACTATTAAGTCAGGCTGATTACTAGATCCAATATTGCTTGTCCCCTTGTCGCACCCTAGACATATAACCATGGGTAACCATCTTGAACACACTCTAGAAATTCACAATCTTTCTGGCAGGTGCTTGTCTATCTCTCCTAGTCTATATTAAATTTATAATGCTCCATTACTACTACTCTGCTTTTGCTATATATCTGCCTAATTTCAGTACTTATACAATCTAGCACTTCTGAGCTGCTACCAGGTTGTCTGTATATGACACCTATTGTGGTTTTAGTTCCTTTATGGTTCATCAGTTCCATCCATAAGGCCTCCACTTGGTGCTTTCTCCTCATTACATCATCCCTCACCATTTCTAATCAGTAATACTACTCCATTCCTGCAAATATCTGCTATTTTCTCTAACCCTCCTGGTTATAGCCTGGTATGTTTAGCTCCCAATCCTGACCATCCTTTAGCCATGTCTCTGTAACAGTCACTATATCATAGTAGCCCTGCAGCTCATTTAATTTGTTCCTTACACTCCATGCATTTGTATGAAGAACTCTAATTTTCCACTGGTTAAAGATTCTAGAAGTAGGGAATATAGTCTAGGAATCAGTGCCTGGTCGTTCAGGAGAGATGTTAGAAAGCACTTTTACACTCAAAAAGAGTAGTGAAGGTTTGGAATTCTCTTCCTCAAATAGCGTTGATGCTAATTTGATTGTTAAATTAAAATCTGAGATAAACAAATGTTTTCTACGCAAGGGTATCAAAGGATGTGGGCCCAAAGCAGATATATGGAGTTAGGGCACACATTAGCCATGATTTTATTGAATGGCAGAGGAGACTCGAGGGGCTGAATGGTCCTCTCCTGTTTCAGTGTAACGTGGACAGAAACATGGGAAGACAGACCAAGGTAATTTCCAAAAGAACCCAGTTGCCATGTGATGACTTTTTAAAAAAAAAAATCATAGAGTCATAGAGTTGTACAGCATGGAAACAAACTCTTCGGTCCAACCTGTCCATGCCGACCAGATATCCTAAATCAATCTAGTCCCATTTACCAGGACTTGGCCCATATCCCTCCAAACCCTTCCCATTCATATACCCATCCAGATGCCTTTTAAATGTTGTAAAAGTACCAGCCTCCACCACTTCCTCTGGCAGCTCATTCTATACACACACCACCCTCTGCCTGAAAATGTTGCCCCTTAGGTCCATTTTACATCTTTCCCCTCTCTCCTTAAACCTATGCCTTTTAGTGTTGGACTCTCCCACACCAGGGAAAAGACCTTGTCTATTTACCTCATCTTTGCCCCACATGATTTTATAAACTTCTATAAGATCACCCCTCAGCCTCCAACACTCCAGGGAAAACAGCACCAGCCTATTCATCCTCTCCCTATAGTTCAAACCCTCCAACCTTGGCAACATGCTTGTAAATCTCAGTTATTGTCATCAGGAATACATTTCTTCAAGGGCTGGTGGAAGTTGATTCAACACTAGCATTCAAAACAGAAATAAACACTTGAAGGGGTAATGTTTATTTGAATATATGAGGAAAGGAAAAGTAGAATTAAACTGTTGAATTAAGTTATTTCCCTTTATGAGCCATCATTCTTTGATTCCAACAGTGACCACACTTTAAAAGGTACTTCATTAATTCAAAGTACTTTGGAATTGCTTAAAGTCATGAAAGGCATTATAAAATTTAAGACTTTATCAGTAATACTGAAAAAAAACCCACATGAACAAAAATAGCAACTCTTTTTTTGGCCCAAATGGAGGGAACATGTGCGGAACTTTACACCTCCAGAGAGCATATTGAGGCTTCAGTTGTGGTTGTGATTGGCCTATAGTGAATTGCTGGCAAATATTTTGATCTGAGTTATTTATTTTCACATAACTAGAAAGCTACAGTGAAAATTGTTTTGTTGCCACAATCTGGCACCATTTTGAGTTACAAAAGAAATAAAAAGAAACAACATAAATAGAGTTCATTTTCTGTACAAGGTGTCTTTAAACACAGCTCAAGGCTTCTGCAAGGTCTCTAAAAGGTGTCCTCTGCCTCATTCAGTCCCTGCTCTGGGTGCAGCAACGACAACCCCGCCAAGAGTCCAAATGTTACATTGTAGGTGATTGTTGGGGAACAGTGTAGCTGTCTGGAGGTGGTCTCCCAGTGGCACATCAAGGGACTGGCACTCCAGCAGATTTACAGACTATCACTGCATGTATGAATACAGCTACAACTCTGTGAAGGTTGATCTCACTCTGCACTGTTGCTGGCCATCTAAGTAAGACATGTTGGCAGGGCTGTTCTTCACATGTTACATCTTTGTGTTTTAGGTATACATCGGACAGTAGTGGATGAAAATTTGTCTGTTTTCCTTCTTGCTATGATGCCATGACTAGGCTTCGCTGCACCATATAGGGATAAATATGATGTTATTCATATTTGGCAACAGATTGTTATGTTGTTTCCAGATGTTGCACAGGAATAAATAATGAATTTTTGACTTCAATCATTAGCTCGAGTTGAACATAAAGAAAGGCTGATAAGTTGGGAAAAATAGATGATATGAGTTTGCCTCCAATAGGGTATGTTACCCAATATGTCATAGCTTATGATATCTCCTGTTTTAAAAAAAAAAAAGGATGCATTTATTACAACTATTATGTACAAGTGTTAAATTCATCAAGCACACAGGTATCTGGGATAACATTAAACTGCAACAGAGACAACAGAGAAACATGCTTCCTGTACAGTGTCATGCTTCAAATGATCAGAGGTAAGATAGATTCTGAGACCTTTATACCCTCAGGTTACATGTTATGATGCAGTGATGATACAAATATATCTCTGAAACGTATACTAACACACAAACTGTGATACTTAATAGAATAATAAATGTTTAAGAGCTACATCAAAAGGTGATATAGGAATTTAGGGGAGAGAGAGAGAGGATAATTTATGGGTTGCCTTTTATTAACTTCTTTAAGAATAGAGTAGGAAAATATGTTTCTTGCAAAATATAAGCATTCTCAAGGATCTTGAGATAACAAGGTATAGAGCTGGATGAACACAGCAGGCCAAGCAGCATCAGAGGAGCAGGAAAGCTGACGTTTCGGGCCTAGACCCGTCTTCAGAAATGGGG
>NC_063337.1:53713576-53846842 GCF_021869965.1 Rhincodon typus
GCAGGAAAGCTGACGTTTCGGGCCTAGACCCGTCTTCAGAAATGGGGAAGCGTAAGGGGATTCTGAAATAAATAGGGAGAAAGGGGGAGGTGGATAGAAGATGGATGAAGGAGAAGATAGGTGGAGAGGAGACAGACAGGTCAAGAAGGCAGGGTTGGAGCCAGGAAAGGTGAATGTAGGTGGGGAGTTATGGAGGGGATAGATCTAGGCCCGAAACGCCAGCTTTCCTGCTCCTCTGATGCTGCTTGGCCTGCTGTGTTCATCCAGCTCTACACCTTGTTATCTCAGATTCTCCAGCATCTGCAGTTCCTACTATCTCCAGGATCTTGAAGCAGATTTACTTGAAATAGCAATTGAATCTGTGCTAATGATCCCGTCTAATGAATGAGGTGTGGCATGTTCAATGAAAAGATTTACCGATGCTTTACCCAGTCTCTTATTTCAAAGGTTCTTGTCATGGTTGATGACCTATTATTAACTTTTAACAGAAGTTAATCAATGGAAAATCTAATAGATGACATTACACAAAGGTTAAATTTATTGTGTAAAAGGATCCAACTTCCAAGGGCCATTTTCCTACTCAATATTGAAGTTGTGCCAGAGACCTTTTCCCACAACCATGATCCATTTCTTTTTTGTGGTTGGTTCTTATTTCTAGACTAACAGTTTCTATTCTCTGAATAGTTGTTGAATATTACATTTTTCCCTTTTTCTCCTCACAAGGCAGCAATGTCATCAGGAATGTCATCTGAATCCATGACCAAATGGAATATAAAATACTTTAAATCAATGAATTTCTCTCATTGCTGTAGATAAGAGCTTTATAATATCCTTTTCAGTTTTTATTCTAGATCAGCACTCAACATAAATGGATGGAGTTATTATATTGCTTTTAATGTACAAACCAACTGTTGCCTCGGTTATTTACAATTTGTATGTCATAAAACACAATTGTATAAATCAAATGCCAAACACTAAACATGCAACATATGCATTACAGAATACCAATGAATATAATAAACTTTTGAACTTTGAGCCTTCAAATTACACCATGTTCAATGAAAAATATTTTGGTAGTTTCGAGTGTAATAAGCTACTGAATAGTATTATTATCTAATATATTCTTTCAGCCTTAAATGGCATGAACAATTTTTCAAGAAGACTGGAAAGAATTCAAATCTGATTACCTATGTTTTGAACTGATGACTTGGATAAGAAATAATAATTGGTGTTTTTAATCAAAGCTGATGTACATGAAATTGGTCTTGACTGCTCTGGCTGCTCCAGGACCTTGAAAATGTGCTGATATTTATCAACAGCTCAAACAAAGCACTCCTTTATAATGGACATAATTATATTTCATGCTGGTACTGTGGAGAAGAAACAAATGGATTCAAAATGTAATAAATTCTGGATTTGATTTTTTTTGTGTGTCCACCATGAACAATTGGAACTTCATATTTTGTGGTGTGGTTTTATGCCCAAATTCAAAAGCTTGGGTTCAAGGCAAATTAGTTGAGGATCAGGGAAGTTCAAGAACTATCTTCAGACTTGAGATTCTTTATAACACTGTTTATTACATTTTAAGACTAAATGCTGCAATTTATGGCATTCAGAAATATACCAGATTCTAATCTCACTCATACATTGTTGATAGACCATTCTATAAACTCTACCTGCCTATTCTAGTCACTTTATTCCACATGCAATATTGTTTAATGTTCCCCTGGCTAGTCGTCCAGCTCGAGCCTAGCTCTCCACGTACTTCTCTCTACTCTATTAACTTTATCCCCTGTGAGGAACAGTTGCAAGGACATTACCACAAGGTTGTTCCGGACCCTAAATCCCTTACGAAATACTTGCCACTACCACATTTTGAAAGAAATAATACACCTTCTTCCACAAAGATGCCAGATTATTGAAACTTCCAAAATGGAACACAGAATGCAACAAAAATCTGAGGAAGCAAAGATATGTGGTACGTGTATTACCAGAAAAGGAAAATACATTTTTAAAAGCATGAAACCAGCAGAACCATAAACAAATATTTAAATTTGCAGTTACAAGTTTTATTCTTAAATCTGGATTAAATTAAAAACAAAGTTTTGATATTTAGCATTTGAGAAATGAAATTGCATTAGTTTTCTGTTGTATGACTGAAATAAAAACAAATTCTGCAAGCAATGCCAAATGATTGCTAATTGAACTAGACAACATCTGGAAGAATACAATGCACCCACAACTGAAGTGCACCTAAATCTCATTATTATTGACCTAATGGATTTATGATATACCAAGAATGTATTTGGGTCAGGATTTGTATGAATTGATAATTAAAATAGTCAATTTACAATGACAGCCCATTTGATTGTTCATCTGGGAACTCAATCTAAATAATCTTGATGTTATTTAAACCAAATTGGCTGCAGAGCAGGTCAGAGGCAAGGAATTTTGCAGTGAGTAACTCTCCTCCCGATTCTCCAAAGCCTGGCCACCTTCCGTAAAGCATAGGTCAGGATCGTGATGGGAATACTCCCCACTTACTTGAATGGCTGAACCTCCAACAACACTCAAGAAACTTGACCCCATCCAAGACAAAGCATACCTGCTTGATTGGCTATATATCCACAAGCCTTCCTAAAATTGCGCTTTTCATTTTGCATCGGTTTACATTACCGAGGGTACAAGCAGCATCCTGGAAATAGCTGTAAATCAAGAATTGGAAGGAAGGGACAAAGTCAAGAAAAGTACAATTACCAGAGAAGTAGTACTGAGTAAATTGTTGGAATGATGAGTTGACTAATCCCTAGTCATGTTAGATTTCATCCTCTGATCTTCAAAGAAGTAGTGAGATAGTTGATGCTTTAGTTTTCATTTTTCAACACTCATTCGATTCAGGGAAGATTAGGCTTAGGACAGTTCCAGAGGAACTCCAGCAGAGATGTTGTGGACTTGAGACGACTGATCTCCAACAACCACAACTTCCAATGTGCCAGACATGACTCCAACCAACGTAGATTCCCTCCCTCCACCCCAATTCCCATTGACTACAGTTTTGGTTGGGCTCCTTGATGCCACACTCAAATGCAGCTTTGATGTCAAGTGCTGTCACTCTCACAGGAGATTAGCTCTTTTGTCCATGTTTGAACCAAGGCTGGAATGAGGTTAGGGGCCACATAACCCTGGCAGAACCGAAACCAGGCATTACTGAGCAGCTTATTGCTGAGCAGGTGCTGGTTGTTAGCATCTTCGATCGCTTTCCAGATAATCAAGACTAGACAGATTGGGGCATATTTGGCTGGGTTGGATTTGTCCTACATTTTGTGTACATGGCATACCTCAGCAAATTTTCCAAATTGTCAGTTAGATACCAGTATTTAGCTGTACTGGAACAAGATGGTTATGGGTGCAGTATATTCTGGAGCACAAGTCTTCAGTATTGTTGCTGGAATGTTGTCAGGGTCCACAGCTTTTGTAGTATCCAGTTCCTCCAACTGTTAATATCACATGAAGTAAATCCGATTGGCTGAATACTGGCATTTGTGATGCTGGGAACCTCTGGAGGAAGTCAAAATGGATCATCTACTCGGTACTTCTGGCCGAAGATTGTTGAGATTGCTTCAGCCCTACTTTTTAGCACTAACATGCTGGTGGCCTTCCCATTATTGAGGATGGCCATATTTGTGGAACCTCCTCCTCCAGCGAGTTGTTTATCTATTCATGACTGAATATGACAGGACTGCAGAGTTTAGATCTGATTGTTTGCATGTGGGATTATTTAGCTTTGTCTTTCAGTCAATGTTTACACTGTTTGCCATCCAAGTAGTCCTTTTTTAGCAGCTTTACCAGGTTAACACCTCAGTTTTACATATGCCTGGAGCTGCTCCTGGTACACCCTCGTGCAATCTTGATTGAACCAGGGGTGATCCCTGGCTGATGCTAATGGTAGAGTGAGGGATATACCAGGCGATGAGATTACATATTGTGTTGTTGTTGATTTAGCTGCTGCTGATGACCCGTCGCACCTCATAGATGCTCAATGTTGAATTGTTGAACCTATTCAAAGTCTGTCCCATTCAGCACAGTTATAGTGCCACACAACTCAATGTATGGTCTTAGCAATGTGAAGGTGGGACATCATCTGGATTGGTCAAGGACAGACACATCTGCAGCAGGCAAATTGGCAAGGATGTGGTCAAGTACGTTTTTCCCTCTTGTTGGTTCCCTCACCATTTGCTGCAGACCCAGCCTCACAGATATATCTGTTAGGACTTGACTCTATCAGCATTGTTGCTGCCAAGCCAGTTTTGGTGGTGGATGTTGAAATACCCTACCCCGAATATGTTCTGCACTCTTGCCACTTCAGTGCTTCCTTCAAGTTTTGTTCAAGATGGAGGAGCACAGAGTCATCACAGAAGATAGTATGTCTTAATCAGCCAGAGGTTTCCTTGCCCATGTTTGGTCTGATGCTATGAGGTTTCATGGTGTCCACAGTCAATGTTGAGAACTCCCAGGGCAACTCCCTGCTAATATATACGACTGCACTTATGCTTCTGCTGGGTCCGCCCTGCCAGTGGGACAGAATAAATCCAGAGATGATAATATCGTTGTCTGGAACATAGTCTGTAAGGCATGATTCTAAGAGTATCAGGCTGTTGCTCAAGTGAGACAGCTCTCCAAATTTTGGTCCTTGCTTCCAGACATAAATAGGGAGGACTTTGCAGGCTCAGTAGGGCTGTTGTCCATTTTCCTTGTCATTTCCTATGCCTAGGTCAACACTAGTTGGTCCATCCAGTTTTATTTCTTTTTTGAGACTTTGTAGAGATTGTTACAGCTGAGAAACTTAATTGGCCATTTCAGAGAGCAGTTGAGAGTTAACCACATTGCTATGGATCTGAGTCACATGTAGACCAGACCAGGTAAGGATGGTAGATTTCCTTCTCTGAAGGACGTAGTGAACCAGATGGGTTTTTCCAACAATCAATAGTGATTTCAGGGTCATTAGACTCTTAATTTAAGAAGTTCACTCAATTTAAATTTTACCATTGCACCCAGGTACACAAAACATTACCCGAGTTTCTGAATTAATATTCTAGTGACTTTTTTTCTTCCTGTTTTATGTAGAATGATTAAATATCTCATGAGTCTTGGTACACATATCTTTACCTGATTTTATGCCTGTTTTGTGATGCTGTGTAACAATGATTCTGTTACCTTCCCCCCGCCGCACTGTTTTCTGCAGCTGCTCCTGTTTAATATCAGGATTGAACTCTATCACAGCTACAAATCTACAATTATACTTGAAAAAAACATATCCTATCTGGTACTAACCTGCAGATTTTCTTTCCATCCAGTTAGAACAGCATGGTAGTTGTATGACATAAATTCTGTCATAATTTTAATTATAGTTTTAATAAACAAAACTCCTCAACATAGTACCAACAGTAATAATTGGTCATTTCAGTTCAAAATGTCATTTAACTGCAGGGGTTTTCAGTGATAAATTCAATTACAACATTTGATTAATCCACAAAAAAAAAGGATGGGGAGGAATTTAACAGTAGCAGCAGAGAAGCTGTCCACAGTTTGGAGAACCTTGACATGGCTATTCCAAGCCCCTAGCCCATTTAATGCCAATCAGGCACATACCTAGTTAGCAATGGGGCCTCAGGTTGGACATCATACCTCCAAGAGTTTCTGACCTTTAAAGCGAGCATAGCCACAAGTTGAAAATCATTGCTTGAGCCTTGAAGGAAACGTGGGTGAAATGGAATTACTGGCACCAGCCAAGGAGATCCTAGAAAGGTTTAGGAGGGGTATTAGTTTAAAAGGTCAGTTGGGAGTCTTTCTCCCTGGGCGGCCCTTGTTAACAACAGGTCTCTCCAATGGGCATGGACTACTAAATAGGAGAGACCTCCTCATTAGATTGCAGATGTCATTGCCTGGGTTTGACCTCCACCTGCTGCTAGCAGAATAAGTGGCGCTTGTGACCACTTAAGGGTCTCAACTGGCATCCAGGCAGAAAGGTTCTCATTGACCTTTCCTGCCCTACACTTGAGGGAGTTGTGAAGGTTCCTGAGTCTACACCCTCCACCTTTTTACCCAATTTTATCATCACCCCCCCAGCTCCCAATACCCCATCCAGGGGAAACATCAACTTCTGTCATGACTGTACACTAACATTGTCCATATAGCACAATATTTGATGCATTATTTATAGTGTTAGTGCTGACATAACAGATTGTGAAAAGGCAGCCTAGAGTACTCCTGCTGCTCAAAATGCTTCAGATACACATTGTAAACACAAATGTACAACCCAAAATCATCTGCGCGGAACACAGCATTTGACAAGACATGTTAACATTGGAGTCCGAAATCATAAAGCAGTTTATGGGTGCTTTGATGTTTTGGCATGCTAGACATGCTGGGTCATTTTTCTGCTAATAATACATTAACTGTAATTGTAGTTCCTGAATGCTAAGTCAATCAGTGAAACTAAGGCATTAACTTTGGTTGCTGGTTATTTTGATAAAGGCTGATTTATTGAGCAATACCAATTCTTGTGCCTTATGAAGTGATAATTTATTCTGTAAACAGTCCCAACTCTGTTCCTACTGTGTGTTAATCTAGAGTTGGTAACTGACCAAATGAATAATCTTACTGACAAATATTCCAATTACCACAAGTCTGATAGACAAAACAACATATTAGTGCACATAACATATTTTTCTTGGTTGGACTCAAAGAACATTAGGAGCAAACGGAATGCAGCTTTATATTTAAACAACTCAAGACGGCCTGAAAATACGTCATTAAGTATTCAGAATAAAAAAGTGTTCCATTTCAAGTTGTAAAGTCATCTCAAAAAGCCTTACATTCACCATTTAGGTCTTATTCTTTCTCCAGGTAGGTTGGAACACAATACCAAGGGGCAGGCACAAAACAGCAGAAGGCCTTTTCACATCCAGAAGAGAAAGGACACATTTTTTATTCCTTAATCCAAACTGTAAAGTCTGGGACTTTTTATTTTTGTGTGTTTTGAAACAATGGAGTAAAATTAGAAAGAACTTCGTTTTTGAAAGCAAGGGAATTACAATGATCTTTTGATAGCAAGGAATTTGATGGCTTTTGTGAATCCTGTTTGTGCAGCTGTGCCAACAAATAGGCGTAGGATGCTGACACAATATTGGTAAAGTAAAGATGGTAGAGGTAACAGATGATGTGATACTTGGTTAATTGCTGGTTATTCCTTGAATGGACAAATCACTCCACACAGATAATTTACATTCCACATTGCTAAAGATTTGGGTGGGGACATGGCAGAAGGGATTGGGATATTCTTCCCCAGATAGGAGGGAATAGTAACAATTGCCAAACTCTTATTCAAGAAAGGGTGTAAAGACATTTCTATTAACTGCAGGCTAGTCTATGTAACATAATGGCAAATACATTTTTAGAGATAGGACTGAGGGATAGCAAAAGCCAACAAACAGTTAGAGACATTTGTGTTTATTAAGGAGGGCCAACAGGGATTAGTAAAAAGACAAATTACGCTTGGCCAATTGAATGAAATTTTCTGAGGGAGCAAAAGATAAAGAGGTGGTGATGATGGTGTCTACCATATTCTCATGTAAAAAGTTGGGTATTGGAGACTAAATTGTTCATCAAAAAGTAAGGGGTGGACCTTCCAATGAGTAATATTTTTGAGGGGTTGAAATCCATCCTCTCACATTATTTCACTGTCGCACTGTTGGCAGTTCAGAGATTGTACCCAAGAACCTTCCCATCAAAAGTAGTGCAAAAGAAACCAAAAAGTATTTTTAGGATTGAATGAACATCTTCCTTCAATGATATGCTATTCAATGGTTCAATCAGGATGATACAATTGATGCACTGCAATGGCATCAGTGGACCTGGACTGCCTGAGAATGTTTAGAATGACAGTATCTTACAGGCTTATGTTGCTTCTCCACATCCAGCTTGCTTATACTGCTGTCTAACATGGTAGTGCACATGAGACATTCAGCTCCTCAAACCTTGCCTGACATTCAATATTTGTAGGAAATCAGCATAGCCCTGCACTCCTCATTTTTTTTCTAAAACCTACCTACTCATTAAATATTTTCAGTGACATAGTCTCCATAATTCTCCAGAATTGCAGACATTTGTTACCCATGGAAAAGGAATTCCTTTGCATCTCAGTTTTAAATGAGTATCTCCTTGTTATGTAACAGTGTTCCCTAGTTAGAAGATCCCCCTGCAGTGGAAACATTTTTTCAATATCTACCCTGTCATGCCCTTCAGAATCTTGTATGCTTAAATAAGATCACTCCTCGTTCTTTTAATGAATAAATGTTTAATTTGTTTATTCATTCTTAAGTCAACCCTCTTATCCCAAGTATCAGCCTAGTGAATCTCTTTTGAACTGCCTTAATTACAGTATATTGCTTCATAAATGCAGGGATCCAAAACTGTACATGATATTGCAGGTACAATCTCACCAATATCCTGTTCAGTTTGAAGAAGACTTCTCTTTTTTTAAACTCCAAATCCCTAGCAACAAAAACCAAAATTCCATTTGCCTTCTTAATTACTTGCTACATTTAAATGCTAACCTTTTTGTAATTCATGCACAAAAACATTTTTATGGAGCCTTTCTCCATTTAAATAATAGTCAGCCTTTTGATTCTTCCTGCCGAAGTGCATAACTTCCCACTTTCCTACATTAAACTCCATCTGCCAAATTTTTGTCTACTCAGTTTCTCTATGAACTCATCACAATATGTCCTTCAAACTACTTTTGTCAGTTGATCAGCAAATTTGGATACAATGCACTCTGCCCCCGCTCCAATTTATTAATATAGACAGTAAACAATTGAGGCATTAGGACTGATCATTGCAGCACTCCACTGGTTAAATCTTTCCAACCTGGAAAAGATCCATTAATCCAAAATCTGCCTTCTATGTAATAACCAACCTTCAATCCATGCTAATCCATTATTGCCAATACCCTGATCTCCTATCCTTTTATGTGGCATTTTATCAAATACCTCCTAAATGTCCAAGTACATTACATCTACTAGTTCTCTTTTAACAACTCTGCTTGTCATATCTTCAAAGAACTCTATTAAATTTGTCAAACATGATTTCCCTTTTACAAAACAATAATTACTGTAATTGAGTATTTCTAAAAGTCCAACTATTTCTTCCTTAATAATGAACTCCAGCATTTTCCTAACAACAGATGTTCTGCTAACTGTCCTTTAGTTTTCTACTTTCTGTCTCCCTTTTTGATCAAGGGATTACATAAGTAGTGTTCCAATATATTGGAAACCTCTTGTAAACCATTAAATTCTGGAATATTTGGACCAATGCCTCCACTATTTCTGCTGTCACATCCTTTATAACCTTTGCATATAGGCCAACACATCTTGATGATTTATATGCCTTTAGTCCCATTAGTTTGTGAATATTTTATCTCCTGTGATAAAGATTGTTACAGGATTCTTGCTTATCTTACATTAGCATCTTGCTTATCTCTTACCTTTGAGATTCTACGTTGAAGCCATTTCAAAATACTGATTTAAATTATCCACCAATTCCATACTCCCTGTTATCATTTCCACAGCTGCATCCTTAAAGGTCCCATAGCTGTCTCTCATGCATGATTTCTTTCCCCTGTTATTCCTTCTTTCCACCAAATGAATTCCACATCACAATGTATTGTATCTTTTTCACTCTTCACCACTGCACTGATACCGACCTTTATCAAAAGAGCTAACTTTCTCCTTTAGACCTATTCTTCTGGAACATTGAATATCCTTCGATACTGAGTTCCCAGACTTGGTCAGCATGCAACCTCCCAGAATAGCTGCTACGTAACATCCAGTTATTTCTATTTATGTTACCAACCCATCTGACTTCTTACAAATGTTGCATGCTTTCAGATAAATAGCCATCAGTATTGACTTTTTACCATTATTACTTACACTGGTTCGAGTATATTTTCTACACCTTCCTTTCACACTTTGATTATCATTCATTTCTTCACTACCGTACACCTCTGCTCTCTCCTTTATTTTCAATTTTGTGCCCTTCCCTTCAATTGATCTCTCTCAACTTTCCACACCGCACTCTCCCCACCCCAAATATTAGTTTGAAATGCTTTCTTCCACCTTAATTATACATTTTGCCAGGACACTAGTTCCAGCTTGAAGGCTGTCCCAATAAACAATTCTTGCTTTCCCAAAAATTGGTGCTAGTGCCCTATGAATCAGAACCCATTTCTCCCACATCAATCTGCGAGTCATGCATTGATCTCTCTAATCTTATTCACCCCATGCCAATTTGCACATAGCTCAGGCTGCCATCTGGATATTACTACTTTTGTGGCTCTCCTTATCAATTTAGCAATCTAAGCTACCTAGAATCATTCAGCAGAACCTCTTCCCTGGTCCTCCCTGATCATTGATACCTACATGTGCCATCTCTCATGTACCATGTTAGTAGCCTCCCATTTAATGTTCCTCACCAGCTCAGAAGAGATGTTCTGAACTGTGGAACCAGGTAGGCAACACAAGCTTCAAGACAGTATCTAGTCATCTATATTGTTTCCTATTACTATTTCATTTCTCTTTTCTGTCCCCAACTTGAATGGTACTCTGTCCCATGATACTTTGGACAGTTTGTTCATTACCCCTGCATTCTGTATCTTCACACTCTGGGAGCAAGAACCCCATACTGTAGGACAATAGAACTGGCTGACTCTGTCCAAAGCTAAATTCTGGATCCCATGCCTAAGTCACTCACAGTCACAGCCTCCTGACCTTGATCATGAACCAAATTCTGATTTAAATAACTTAAGGTGTCAAACTGCCTTCTAAAACAGTTTCCAGGTAGCTGTCTCTGTTCTTGATGTGCCACAGTGTCCGCAGCTCAGACTCCAGCTCCAACTGTAAGCTAAAGTTCCAAGCAGGCAACACTTGCTGCAAATTTTGTTTTTTATTCATTTGTGGGATGTGGGTGTCACTGGCTGGCCAGCATTTCCTGCCCATCCTTAGTTGCCCTTCAGAAGATGGTGGTGATCTGCTTTCTAGAACCGCTGCAGTCCTCCTGCTGTGGGTTGACCCACAATGCCATTAGGGAGGGAATTCCAGGATTTTGACCCAGTGACAGCGAAGGAATAGCGATATATTTCCAAGTCAGGATGATGAGTGACTTGGAGGGGAACTTGGAGGTGGTGGTGTTCCCATATATCTGCTGCCCGTCCTTCTGGATGGAAGTGGTCGTGGGTTTGGAAGGTGCTGTCTGAGCATCTTTGGTGAATTTCTGCAGTGCATCTTGTAGATAGTACACACTGCCGCTACTGAGCATTGGTGGTGGAGGGAGTGAATGCTTGTGGATGTAGTGTCAATCAAGCGGGCTGCTTTGTCCTAAATGGTGTCAAGCTTCTTGAGTGTTGTTGTGTTTGCCATGGATCACATCAATGTCAACCAACACCTACATACTACAGCTGCAACACACCACATGCCCAGCCATCTCTATTCTATTCAATTTTAATTTGGATGTCAAATATTTGAAAAGTGATTTTCTCAAGATGAACTCTTCAGCAACAATAATGTCTCCTGATAGAAACCACTTAGCCAATCAAAAGAGAGATGCAAAATAAGTACCCACCAATCATCTATCCACTTTCCTGTGAAGTTGCTCTTCAACTCTGACAAATAGGCCCTTTAACCTATTTCCATCTGTTGCCAGTTTATCAGTTTCAACACCGCTGGCTTTCTTAACTAGGTCTGCTCCTCTCTTTATGAAGCTGCTGTCCCTACTCTTTCTTGTGCTCTTTCAGAAGCACAGGGACCTCCTGTCTCCCGCTCTCATCACCTCCAATGAAGCTAATTCTGTCTTTCACTGCCTGCTATGGGACTCCTCACTTGATTTGTTCCTCTCAAATAATTATGGACTTTTTGTCTTCCACTCCACATTTCCTTCTTTCAACCCAACCTGATTTCCTGTTTTTAGATACCTGCTACCTGATCAGTGATGCCAGCCTAAGGAGGCAGAGAGACAGAAGAAACAGCACAGAACAGATGAACTGACCCTGTTATTTGAACTGAATCTCTCAACTACCACTCGAACACTGGCACTACAAGCACCTTAGAGACTAAAATAGAGTTAGAATTCACATATGATAAACCATCGAAAATGTGTAGGTTGCATCTAGGCCAGAGGGAAAGGCTAGTTTGTGTACTAACTCAGAGAAAAAGATCATAGATTGGTCCTGTTATGAGAAGCTCAAATGAGGACCTTGATGGGATTGCATAAAGGATTGAGCTTATGAGGATGCATACTGATATGCAGGGTTACTGATATGCAGTTTTGCCCGAATTGCCATATAATCACGTACTATTGTCAAGAACCACGGATGAGGTTGGTTCCAATTTGACAAAGGGTATTATGAAGAGTTCCCCATTGCTCAGCCTCTGCACTTTCTCCTTGCCATGCTGCTGATATGCTAATTATTAATATTTGATAATCTTGATGCTTTGCTCCAAGACCAAAACCAGCTGCAATACTGTAAATAAAAGAAATCAGAGCAAACACTGCCACCTGGGAGTTACAACATTTCCAAACCATCTCCAATTTGAGCAACTTTACTACCTGTGAACTTGCTTTTTAGCCACAATGCTGCATTTACTGTCATATTCTACATTTAATATTGATAACAAACATTTTTGGCAAGTAGACCTTTGTTAAGGATTGTAAGACCCACAGGGAAGTTTGGAATTGCTGGCATTATGTGCAACAAAACCTTGTACAAGATATTCAGTTTAGCTGGACCAAGGTGAAGGCTTAGGTCCAAATGCTTTGGAGGTTAAAATAAACAGATATGATGAAAGGTGTTTAATATGTATTATTATTTTAAGAAGAAACTTTCAAGAGTGATAAAGACAGAGGGAATTTGGTCAGTTCTGTGAAGAGTTTTGTTAAAATATCATTCTGGAACAGTGAACGAAATACCTCATAGATAAAAGGGCATTTACTTAAGCCATCTGCCTAGCAGACCCTTACAGTGTTAAGGAACATATATTTATACTGTCAGGTTTGTGATTGGCAGAATAAACACATTGAAGCAATTTGTTTGATTTTGACTTTAGCACAGAAGGTTCAAAGGAATGAGTGGCACTCAGAACCAAGCATTTTCTGTTCAGTTCAAGGGACACTCACCTCAAAAGAAATGGTTTCTAGTCTGTGTTATTTCCAAGCTAGATGAAATAAATCTATGTTCTGTTTTTAATGAACATCAGTAGACTTTTGTGAATATGTTTAAATTGTAACCACCTCATTAAACAATTGCAAAATATTGACATGCAACCTATCAAGCCAGGTTTCATTCTGGGATTAAACCCTGTCTCCAGAACTAACAAATCTGGGATGACACGGTAATTCATTGCTTTGGAGAGAGGAGGTCTAAAATCTAACTCAAGCCGGTCTAGTAGAGACAGTAGCTTTAGAGTGTGAAGTCAGCAGCAAATGAATGGTTTGGAAACCAGATATAAAAATACAGGTAAAACCATTAGAAGTAAGCAGTGTGTTCATCTCAGCAAGCACAATTATTGAAATGTGTTCAATGTGACAAAGCTCAGTGAAGCATCACACAACAGCCAAGGGCAATCAAACAACACTCCAACACATTAATTCAAATCTCACATAATACATATGGTGCTCTGTACCTTACTGGATTATCTGCAGTCATCCTTACAACCTTGAAAGACATATGTTTTTAAGAAAAATCTTTATTCTTAGTTGAAGTGTGTATTAAAAAAAATTGTTACAAATAACTCAGATTTAACATGCACATTTGTAGGCCAAGAAATTTGTGCACAAAAATACATTAGAGATGTATGTGACATTTACCTTAGAAGGAAACGTGTTTGGCCCAATAAACAAGAGATAGCATTCTAGTGACAGTGATTTATTATAGTTCCCTCACAAACAGGACAGACCCATAACTCAAAGATTTGTGGCCATGAGTCTGTCTTCTGCGCACACGAAAGAAAACCTAGAACTCCCTACAATGCTGAAATGTGCTATCTGGTGGTACTTATCTCATCAAAAAATAAATAGTTAAAAAAAACACTGCTGTTCATCCTTGTACATTAATCTATGGGCTGTACTTAATGAGGGCAACAGAGGTTGCACCCACGAGCTGGAAAGATGACAGCACTGTTTTACCCCAGCAGTCTTTCATCATCACTGATCTGGGCAGTAGCAGGCTTTTTCCAGGATCAAAGACTTTGGTGCCAGAAGCCTTGCTTGCTTATAACTGTCAGTCAGAGTGACAGGAAAGGTGATAGCTACAGCTGGTGTAATATCCGCCCAAGCCTTTTACTGTCACTGTATCCCAGTGTATAGGTGAGTGTTGGTGGAAGGGGCGATGGTGGGAACTGGGAGAGGTTGGCAGGACTTGACTCTCAGAGGCTTGATGCTTCCCTATGCCAGGCTCCTCTATCAGATGCTGAGTGCCTTTGGTAAAAGAAGGGCACATGCTGTGCTCCACCCATCCTGATCCCACAAGCAACAAAACATGGGATGAGACCCTAAAGGTGAACATCAATTATCCACTTAAGGACTTCAATTGGTGGAAGGCTGCTTAATGGGTTTTCCTGCAATGGACTTAAAACCAGGGTGAGATGGGAAGGTAACAGGGTCTCCTTGCTATGCTTGCCCCTGCAACAAACCCGCCTCAAGGGGGGCATCAAATTCTGCCCTATGTGCGCAAATTACTTTAGTTGAAAAACAGAAACATTTACTCTAAAGATGTTGAAATCACTTTCACACTTAACACATCTGAAAATTAACGGTCACTGTAATTATATAATATCAAAACACATTGGCAGTTAACTTTACAACTTGATGGAAAAATAACACACTCAATAATCAAAAATAAACTTATGAAGCCTTGTAACTGTTACATTATCTTCATGACAAATGCGCCTGAAATTAACAAGGGAATGACAGACACTTTTCCAGAAAAAAATATTGATATATGCCTAATAATTAGGGAACATACACAACAGTGCGTCAGGACTTACTTGCTTTGTTTCAGATGCTTCCAGCCTGATGACAATGCACTACCTAATGATTCTGTGAAGCAATGATTACTACAGGGAATCTAGATCCAATGGGACTGATTAAACCACAGCATGAAACAGAAACAGGCAACAATTAAATATATAATGGAAAGAAAATGAAATACCAATGGCATCAATCATTTTCATATCTTTACTGCATCATTTTCAAAATTCCCTATTAATATTCTCTCTTACATCAGTATCATTGGCAAAGGTAGAATATGAAAATACACATTTTGTTATTTTTCCTAGCTATCTATGTATAAAATACAACGTTTTAAAGACTATAGTGCAATACTTGCCTTTACTTGCCTTAAAAAAAAACTGCAAGAACTGCTGATTTTGCTTTCACAGCAGGTGTTTCAAATTTATATTTGAACAAGTATATTCTTCTGCTGACAGTCTTTTGAATGTATTATCAATTTTGCAAGGTGGGTGTGTGCATTTCAGTCAAGTCCTGGGGGTACTTGAGGGGTGGGTTGAGGCAAGGTTTTTTGGAATCTAGAGATAAGTCATACTTGGTCATAAAATGGTGAAGCATTCTAAAGGCAAACTGTGAGAACATGAATGTCATGGCCAAGGATGGAAGTGGGGTTCACACCACGGAAGCTGAGGGAGCATTAGGGAGGTTAAGCCCCTCTGGGATGGAAGGATAATGTAAATTATCCAAGAGTTCATGCAGTCAGACTTAACAAGATGCATTCAGTTTGGAAGAAGAAAACAAGTAAAAGAAACTCTGCCACAGGTAGACATGCAAATAAAAAGTTTTTGTAAAAGCATTATTCATGATCAATCACAAAGCCTAGTCTGTTGAAGAACAGGAAAAGAATAAGTGGAAGTGGTAGAAATATATTAACGAATGGCCAAGGGAATAATTCATGAGAATTTCTAATACACTATGAATAGCTCAATCACTCCTTTGTTCTTTAACTCATTTGCTCTTTCCGTAAAATTTGTAGGACACTTATTTAGATTATGTCCATTAAACTGTGTTTTGGTACATTTCACTCACTTCTTAAAAATGATTTTTCTTTTTGGTTTAATTATTAATATATTTTACACTACTTTCTGTGTACAATCTGAAACAATATTAGGTTGTTATTCTACACTCTCCTGTTGGTTACGGAATGGCTATTAATATTATCTTTACAGCCTGATCCTTCTCCAATTACTAGATTGCAGTGCTTGCGACTGCTCCATTTATTGTCTCCCTTTAGGACCTTGATCACAAGCTTATTCATGTAGAGATGAGCCCAATGGTACAGTTCCCTCATGGGGGTTTTCAGAAGGAGTCTAGTGGTGTAGTGGTTGTGTCCCTGCCTCTGAGCCGGAAGGCCTGCATTCACATCCCATTTATGCCAGAGATGTGTCATCGCTTGTCTGAACAGACTGATTGAAAATATCTACAGTCACCTCATATCCCATTTGTTGTACAAGTGACCCATGAAATGGAACCGCCTTTTAAACATACCACTATTAGCCACATGTTTGTCTTCCTAATCTGTTGTTCCACTGCTAATGTGGCTTTGGTAGTCATCTAAAGATAACAATCTTAAAGGGTCCTCTCTTTCAATTTAGCCCTTAGTCCCTGGACTCCAACCAGGATTTCTCACTTATTCTTCCCTGCTCAGTTACAAAATGCATTACAAATCCTAGATCCTCCCCTGCTCCCTCTTTCAAATCACTTTGGAGATGCCTATCACACTGGCACCAGATGTCCTTTAAACTAAAATTTTGGAATGTTGTTGATGTTCTGCAGACAAACATAATTTGGTGAAACTCCCAATGATGATTAACTCACCCTGGGTCACAACTAGTTTTGCAGCTTCTGGAGTGATGTTTTTAAAACTAGCACAAAATGTTGCAGAAACATGAGTTACACTGAACACGATTTGCCCATAAATTTCTGCAATCATTTGTGCTAGCTATACTGATACTGGAGACATAGTTATTCTTGATATCTATGACAGAAAATGTGAAAATTGGACAGAAACTCCAGATCTGTATTCTTGCAAATAGGTGACAATGACAATAAGACTGGCTGTGCCAACTGTAAATTAATATAAGGAATGCATATTGCACAATATACCGGCTAGCTACAACATTGCCAAGAATAGGGACCATGAAATATTCTTGTAGACTTAGTTTTCCAGGTTTTATGAGAACATGAAATTGCAAGTATTTAAAAAAAATTAAGTGGATGTTGGTATAGTGGCCCATGAAGCAAGGTGATAGCTGAATTTTCCACCTCAACTCAACTTTCTATCTTAACTCCCTTTATGCACAAAATTCTATCAAACTCTTACTGAAATTACTGAACAACTGAATAGCCTGCATCTCTGTCTGGTGTAGATTGTTCACCATACTTAGTCTTAAATACCAACCTCTCATTTTGAGATTATGATCTCATGTCATGGTTCCCAGCTACAGCCATAATTTTCTCAGTACCTACTGTCAAGTACATTAACAATTACATGTGTTCACATTGAGGGATAATCAGTCCTGATGTATTTGAGGTGCTGACTCAATGCACCAACAGGTGCACTTGAGTTTCTAAATGAAGCTGCGTCTTAGAATGAAAAGTTAATTGAATCAAGGCTCAGGATTTAACCATCTGAAAATCATTTCACAGAACCCTACTCCATGTCTCTCTCTCTCTTCACTAGACTGATAGACATATGAATTACTCAGCAATCATAACACACTTTACTTGAAGTAAAATTGAAGGACTGAGTCAGGTAGGATCAGCAGCAGGTGGTCAGCAGTGGTTCAAAAAGGCAGCTCACTACCACCTACTCAAGGGCAACTAAGGATGGGCAATAAATGCTGGTCAGTCAGTGACACCAACGTCCCACGAGTGAATAAAAAATAAAGGTATATTAAATAGTGACACTTGGTCAGCCATGATCTCATTGAATGATGGAACAGACACAATGGACTGAATGGCTTATCTTTGGTCCTACATCTTATGATCCTATTGTGAAATACGTAAAAGCATATTTTTTGACAAAATAGGTTATGAATTGTTCCTACCAAGAGCAAATGCATTAATCTTGCATTGGCAATATTACTTTAATGCTTTTTTTTTAGGTAAATCCATCCAAAGTTGGAAACAAGCCAGGATCTAAATGTATATTGGAATGAATTTTACATCCTTCCCTGCTCCACTCAACAATCCAAGTTGGCAAGTGATGAGAGATAAAATTGAGGGCCATTGCAGTGGCACTTTGCTTGTCATCTACTGAATCCTGCCTGAAATCATTTTACCCACATGCTCCACTCACCCATGACCCAATTGATGTCTTCAAATGGCCAATAATTGGTTATCTGAACACCTTCTCCTGCCATCTAGATTTTATCCATGGTGAGAAGTCTGGCATTCATGTCACCCAGTAAAAGTTGGCAACCTGGTAGCTAAGCTTAAGTGAGACAATTGATATGGGTGGCACGTTGGCTCAGTGGTTAGCACTGCTGCCTCACAGCGCCAGGGACCCGGGTTTGATTCCAGCCTTGGGTGACTGTCTGTGTGGAGTTTGCACATTCTCCCCGTGTTTGTGTGGGTTTCGTCCGTGTGCTCTGGTTTCTACCCACAGTCCAAAGATGTGCAGGGTAGATGGATTGGCCATGCTAAATTGTCCATAGTGTTCAGGGGTGTGTAGATAAGGTGGGTAACAGGGGAATGGGTCTGGGTGGGACGCTCTAAGGGTTGGTGTGGACTTGTTGGGCAAGGGCCTGTTTCCACACTGTAGGGATTCTATAAGATTAATATTTATATGCTGACTAATAGCTTAGCATGGATAAATGTAGCTATGAACATCTTTTCTAAACATGATATGAAGTGTAGTCCATACTATAGGCTTGCGGGGTTATGTAGCCAATTCACTCGGAACCTACTTAAGAATGTAAATTTTTACAACTGAAGAACCTTTACAACTTGAATGAGCAGTCTCAGGTTGGTAAGGAAGTAAGTAGAACAGATTGTGAGACTTGTAGCGATACCAAACTTCCCAGAACTAATGAGAATATCAGAGGGACAGCTGTAGAACATATATATCTCTGTTTATCAATAAGAATATGCAACACAAATGCAAAAGGTAATTGAAGACAACTGAACTGTAAAACATAAATTGTAATGAAATGTGAAAATAAGACGATAAATTTTCATGTTGATTGTGTTTAAAGGAGTTTGAATTTTTACCAAGTATATATTGCAGCATGTGCTTGTAGAAATAAAGTCTATTATAACTGTATCCAAGACTTTTTCTGAAGAAGTGTCTCGACCCGAAACATCAGCTATCCTGCTCCTCTGATGCTGCTTGGCCTGCTGTGTTCATCCAGCTCTACACCTTGTTGTCTCAGTTTGCCCAAGACTTACAGTGGCTGTTTATTACCACAACAAGAGGAGCACCTCTTGCTTGAGTAACTTTTGCTTTCTCAAGGCCCTTTTACCAGGTTTTATATATCTCTTCATTTCCCTTCCCCACCTTCACCTTGGCCATCCATCCACTTTGCTAGGGCCTATCAGCCTAGTCCTAGTAAAATCCTCAGACTTGCCTTGTTCTGGGCTCCTGGTTCCTCTTTTTCAAGGAACTCATTGTTGCCCAGTAGTACCCACTATCTCTTGTCTGTGAGGTGAGATTTCCTCTCAGATAGAGAAGAGTCATTGCACTCCATTGCTGAAGACCTCACAGCCATTGAACAACTGCTGGGTAAGCCTGCTAAGAGCAGGTAGTCTGGCCTCATATCTTTAGCCTGGCAGCAAGGCGAGATCCTAAAATTCAGCTAATTATTTCTGAGGTTAGAAGAGGAGATGCATGTCTTCTGCCTCTTTCCATTAGCAACAAGCAGTTGGGAAAATAACTAACTGACAGGAACTAATTTCTCCCTCTTACTCCGAGAACCAGAACTAGTAAGTTGCCACTAGCAATAAATGGACCAATTTATTTTCCCTTTACAGTGTGCCAGTTGCTTGCCTAGCCTCAAGTATAATCCATAATTTGTCAGGCCAATCATGATGATAAGGAAAGAGTCCATTCACATCCCATCCCCCTGTAATATCTATCGATATAATATGAAGTTAAATGATCATGCATTGACTGAAATGGGATCTGGCAGATTATTGGTTGGAAAATTAAGTTTGTTTTTATGACAGCAATTTTATTCACTGTAACAATTTGCATTTATTTAGTTAGTAAGGACACAGAGATAATGTTGAGAAAGAACATGTCAGGAAACGAATCTAAATTCATTTACTTTCGATTCTGTTTGAGGACATCAGTGAAGTGAAAGAGTTAGATTGATTATTTAGAATTTTTGGTCTCAATAAACGGATCATGATTCTTTCTTTGTGCTTGCATAATTGCATGAATACAAGATGAGCAGATTCAAACCAAAATAATTGAAATCTGTTTCATATCACCTCAACAAGTTCTCAAAAGTAATACAGATCTAACAGAGGAATTCTAGTGAGTGAAGATCACCTTTAGAAGTTGTAAATTAGGGATAAATTACTACTTTTTTATACATTATTGGGCAATGTTGAAGGTTCTGGAAAATACAGAGAAAGAAAACATTCAGTCATGCTTTAAAGATCATTGTTGTCAGACTGAGTTGTTTTCTCCCAACTGACAAAGGTCGTCAAATGGTAAACAACTGCAAGGTTGATTTGTGACCTTGTTTATTGATATTATTAATGTTTGATTCTTCTAACTATGGCTGGAAATCAATATTGGCTGCTGAGTTCTTACCAAGTGATAAATTTTCTTTGATAAAAACTTACATTAAAAAATAATTGAAGGCTGTAATCCAATCACAGGTCTCAGATAGCATTGAAAGCAATGGATATGGTGTTTTGCACCACTAATAAATTACAGCTTTTATCTGATTCACAGGTTAAATTAGATACATTGTTATACATTGTTATGTTCACTCTAGTTTCTCAGAAACTGTGAAAAATAAGATTAAGCTAATTGGAGTTTATATTAATAATAAGTCTGCACAAGTGACTTGCAGTAGTCAGTTAAAAGAAATAGGAAGCCTTATTATACTTAAGAACATAACAGATCAGACAAGCAAAACCAATTGGTACTTTTAGCCTGCTCTTCCATTGAATAATATCATGGTTTATCCTTTACTTCAACTCCATAAGACCATAGAGCCTTAAGAATGAGCACAGAAGTAGGCTGTTCAGCCCTCGAGCATGCTCCACCATTCAGTAGGTTCACGGCTGATCTGACATTTCTCATATCCATTTTTCTGCTCCTTCCCAGTAATCCTTGATTCCCTGGCTGATAAGGAATCTATCATCTATCCCAGCCTTATATATGACCAGGACTCTGTCCCACAGAGAGCTGTCAAATGGACTTCCAAAGACGCTTGACCCTCGAGATCGGAATTCCTCCTCATCTCAGTCTTAAATTGGCATCCCTTTATTCTGAGATTATACCTTTTGGTTTTCTGGACTTTCCCACAAGGGAAAGCATCCTCTCTGCATTTACCCTATTAAGCCCCTTAAATAATCCTATATGTTTCAATGAGATCACCTCTCATTCTTCTAAACTCCAGCAGGTAGAGTCCTAACCTGTTTAGCCTTTGCTCATAAGACTTTACCAGGGATCATCCTAGTGAACATTCTCTGAACTACCACCAATGAAATATCTTTGCTCAAATAAGGGAACCAAACTGCTCACAGTACTCCAGATGTGGTTTCACCAGCATTTTGTACAGTTGCAATAAGACTTCCCTATTCTTATACTCCATCTTGAAATAAGGGCCAACATTTCAATAGCCTTCCTGATTACCTGCTGCACTTATGAGTTGGCTTTCTGTGTTTCATGCATAAGTATCCCTATGTTGCAACTTAATGGTGAAAACTGCAGAAAAATAACACTCTACTCTTTTACTCTCCCTTCCAAAATGAACAACTTTGCATTTTCCCACATTATACAAAATTTGCCAACATTTTGCCCACTTACTTAATCTATTTGTATGCTGTTTGCATCCCACTCTCAACCTTCCTTCCATCTATTTTTGTGTCGTCTACAAATTTAGCTACAGTACATTCACTTCCTTCCTCCAAATCATTAATATATATTTTAAATCATTCAGTCAGCTTAAAACTGATCATTGTGGAACCCTAGTCAATAGCTGCAAATGCCCTGTAACTGCAGACGGGTGGAAGGCAAGACTTAATAGCTCCTTATGAATGAAGAAACCAATTCTCTTAAAGGTAATTCTCTCACAGTCCAGGACTGTCAGTGGAATGAAAACCACATCCCATTTTCACTGCAGTCAGTTACTGTATTCCATGATTTAAATGCTTAGAATCACAGACAGCTCCTCCTGAAAGAGGAAGTACATAAGTCAAGTATGCTAGGGTGATGAGAGGATCAGGTGCCAAGAGATACAGTCCCAAGTGGGTAGGGGTTAAGGTCTAGATAAGAAGGGGCAGGCACCAGATGGGTAGGGAGCCTGGACACAAGATGGGAATGGGGCCAGCTAAGTAATAGACTCTTTAGGATAGGTCAGAGTGGGCACAGATATCAACATAGGGTAGGGTCATTGGAAGGGGAAAGTCCCATAGGTTTCTCAGGTCTCGGGGAAGGTGGATGTCAGATTGGGGTCTGTGGAGTTCAAGAGGTCTAAGGTGGGTATAAGTTGGGCTATGTGAGTTAAGCCCAGGATCAGTTACTCAGGAGTTAGAGTAGGTTTTTAATAAACTCCTTTTCTTCTGTAGCTGGTTATATAACTGCAGCACAATTCTCTGAAATCTTTGGAAATTGATATTTTTGGAGGGTTTCTGGCTCGGGAGAATTGCTCAGCAAAATCTTCAATGTCCCAAGCAATTCCCTTGGAGTCTGCAAATCAGGAATTCTGTAGGGTCCCATGCACAACTCTCAGCTATTCTGCAGAAATAACTATCTAGCCATTGGAAAATTCTGGTCTCAATTTGCTCCAAATAAATTGTCATTCTTTCTTATTTCTCAGAAATACTGGAGTCAAACACCCAACCTCATTTACACGATTATCCCTTCATCTCAGGGCACAGTGTAGTTAACCATTATTGAACTCTGCCAAGGGCAAGTTGCCTTTCTAGAGGCAAGATCAAACCTGCAAAATGCCAGGTGTTACCTTTCTGTGTGTTATTTTGTGATTAATGTTCAAAGACACCTAAGTTCCACAAAATGCAAACGCTTCCTAGATTTCTACCATTCAAAAATTACTCTGCTTTTCATTTCCAATCAAATGGCATAACTTCACATTTTACCTCATTGTATTCCACCTGCCATATTTTTACCCATTCATTCAACCTCTGTATCCCTCTGCAACTTCTCATCAAACTTTGCATATGCATTAAACATGGATATGCTACGTTCCATCCCTCATCTAAATCTTTAGATTGTAAATATCCCAGCAATACCCTGAAAATATACAATTTATTTATGCTTTGTTTGCAGTCCATGAAACCATTGTCAATCAATGCTAATATACTACCACAACCTCATGGGTCTTATGGAACAATTTTAACTGGATTAATGAGTAGATTAATGCTGTGTTATATGGCAAGAAGCAGTTTCAATTAAATGAAATATAATCTTGAAATCATAATTCTAAATTATCCTGCCAGGTCAAGATCACAACAGAGGGCTACTAACACATGGTTGGATGTACACACAGAACCTCTGAGTAATTTTTATTTTTATTTTCTAGAATTGCTCAGTTGTTTGAACACTTTGTTGAAATCAGAATAGGAGCACAAATCTTTGGTTTGGATGGAGTGAATTTGGAACCTGCTTTCTTGTCCTATCTCTGGTGGAAGTCATGACATTGTGGGCTGGAGCTGCCTTTGCTCAGAGATCTGAAGAAGTAAAATGACATTGAGTATGGTGTCCCATGATAGATTTCATTATTACAAAAAGGATTTTCCTCCTGAAACTGGAAAAGCTCATTGAAATTCTTTCTGAGTCCTGATCCTGTTTGAAGGAGAGTTAGTCATTACTTCATTTTTAACAAGGGTAAACTGTTACTTGACTGAAAGGTAGGTTAAATAGATCAGCTCAGTGCAGAAAAGTGGCAGAATTGAAAGGGAGCAAACCCAATTTAAAACCACCATCACAATCATTACTGTGATTTCCATTTTATTGCATTGTATAGTGGGACAGTGGTTTACACTGCTCCCTCACAGTGCCAGGGACCTGGGTTTGATTCCACCCTTGGGTAACTGCATGTGTGGAGTTTGCACATTCTCCTTGTGTCTGCATGGGTTTCCCCTGGTTGCACCTGTTTCCTCCCACAGTCCAAAGCCGTGGAGGTTAGGTGGATGGGCCATGCTAAGTTGCCTGTAAGTGTCCAGGGATGTGCAGGATAGGTGGGTTAGCCATGGGAAATGTAGGATTGTGGGATTATGGGATAGGATGGGATGCTCTTCAGAGTCAATGTGGCCTTGATGGGTTGAAAGCCTGTTTTCACACTGTAGGGATTCTATGATTCTGTGAATGCTGTTGGAAGGATAACTCAGTAAATGAAGATCCTTGGAACCCGAGATAAGCAGTCCTTTTCACTATCACATTGGCTCAGAGACATATTGCTGCGGAGGACCTGCCAACACTGAAACATACTGCTTCTAAAAAAAAAGCAGTTGGCAATAGCCATTGAGGCCTGTCATTTTCTCTCCCCCTTTTGTCCTTGGAAGAGAAACTCAACACAATATTCACAAAACTGCCAAGACAAGGCAATGGATTCCCTGTTCCTCACATCATCACCAACATAAGGGAGGGACCCATGGATGTCTCCATGGTGGCCGATCATGTCTAAGTTGGAAAAGAGGAGAAGGGCAGCCCTAGTGGAAGGACGAAATCCAAACTGAAATGTGTACGTTCAGGAGATGAATTGAACACCAGCCAGTATGACAGCAGACGAAAGACTGAGCTGCATTGGACACAGCAGAAGTCTATATCCTTTAAGTGGTAGAGGATTAAAGAGTCACAACAAAGCTAGGAAAGTGAGTACACACATGCAAGCCAGGTGAACTTTGAGGAATTGAAACCCTTCCTGTTGATGAAACTTACAGGTCAGTCAGCCAATTAATGGTCACTTAAGGACCTCATCCATACTTTATCTAAGGAACAGGAGGTCTACAGCAAGCAGGCTGCATGGGCTTGCATCAGGAAAGGGAGAGGTCCTACTTTGAGGATCGAATGTAATCTTTGGGAGCAACTCCCACCTACATAGATAGATCACACTTGTCACACTTCCACATAAACACTCCCTCTGGTCTTGCAAACTTAATCCACTCAGAACTCTTACCAGATGGATCTGGTAGGTGCAAAGAAGCTGGAGAGCTGTCCATACAGAAGCTGCAACAGTATGGGGCAGCACTGGCAGTGCCTCTTGGTCTTCAGAGACAACAGGGATACGAAGCAGAGGTTGTGGAAGGGGAGAACTCTGCTATGTCAAAGTCAATCTCCTCTATACTCTTTGATAATGACAGACGTTTTCCTGGCAGGATTATGTAGATTATTAGAAACAGAAACAGGCTATTCCACCCAACAAATCAATACTAATGATTATGCTCAACTCAAACCTCCTCACATATTTTCCACATTTAAATTTACAATTGTAACCCTCCAATCTCTTCCCCCTTGTGTGCTTGTCTAGCGTCCTCTTAAATGCATTCACACTATTTGTCCCAAGTATTCTCAGAAGAAGCAAGTTCCACAGGTTTTGCCATTTTAATATTATTGCCTGAAACTTACAGCAAATATGCACAATACATTTATCCATTATAAAACTACTGAATGAAACTGCAGATAATTCAGACCCCTGTCACCTACATAGAAGGCAAATGTATTCAAAAGTACAAAGTCACCAGATTAAAATCTTAAACCTTGGCTATTTATCAAAGCAGTCTGAAGGCAGTAACAAACTGCAGAATGGTGTTTAAAAACTCTCATTGTAGCTGAGTGGGATTAAAGAGAATTTAAAGGATGAATTAGTTAGCACAGCAATATGAAATTACTCTCTTCTCCAAGTTCGAGCACATGCCCTTTGTTCCTATGATTCATTGTAAGTCCTCTTTCTCTCCTCTTCACACCAAAGGAAACCAACATTTCACCGTTATGTAGCTGAATTTAGGAATTCTCTTTCACTACTATCTTTTCACTGCATCACCTTCTTGAAATAGCTCCTCAAAACTGACCTGATACTATAATGTTGTTTACTTTCCTAACTTCCCTGCCCGCTTTCTGAGCCTTTCAAAGCTGACTCATTTATGGTGTATCAGGTTTCAGTCATGAGTAGCTATGGATAAATTTCATGTTTCAGAAGTGAACAACTCACAAACTATTAACAATCATCTTATCCATGCATTCTTTTCCTTAGGAAAATAATAAAATTGATATTCGTCAGATGGTATTGGTGCATTTGGTGCTTTCATGCATTGCTGAGCACTGTAGTGGGCACACAGTAGAATCAATGCGCATAATAATGTTGAGGAGCTGAATAAGTTGGCAGTTATCTCCCAGAACATTACATTTTCTCCAATCTAATCAACTGCCCTGAAGTCTTTACGTGCATATAGTGTGGAATTGTTTATCTGCATTTATACAGTGGGATTTCCTGAGGGTATCAAAAGCAAAGTGAATCATAGAATTATAGAATCCCTATAGTGTGGAAGCAGGCCATTCAGCCCATCAAGTCCATACTGATCCTTGAAAGTTCATCCCACCCAGACCCACCCCCTAGTCTATCCCCGTAATCCCACATTTCCCATTACCAATCCATCTAGCCTGCACGTCTCTGGACACTATGGACAATTTAGCGTGGCCAATCCACATAACCTGCACACCCTGGAGGAAACGCACGAAGATGCTAGGATAATCCACAGAGACAATTGCCTGAGGCTGGAATCGAACCCGAGTCCCTGGCACTGCTTTACAGTCCCTGAAGTATTTTTAAAATGTTTTGATGTAGAAGCCTTGACAACCAAATAACAATTAAATTGCATCACAGGTAGGCAGGGTGGCTAAGAAGGCATTTAGTATGCTTGCCTTCATTGCTCAGACCTTTGAGTGTCGGAGTTAGGATGTCAAGTTGAGGTTGTACAGGACATTGTTGAGGCCTCTTCTGGAGTACTGTATCCAGTTCCGGTTGCCCTGTTATAGGAAGGATACTAGTAAATTGGAGATGGTTCAGAAAAGATTTACTAGAATGTTGCCAGGAATGGCAGATTTGAGTTATAAAGATAGGCTGGATAGGCTGGGACTTTTTTCACTCGAGCGTAGGAGGTTGAGGGGTGACCTTTATTGAGGTTTATGAAATCATGAGGGGAGTAGATAAGATGAGTAGCAATGGTCTTTTCTCTTGGGTGGAGGAGTTCAAAACCCAGGGGCATATTTTTAAGGTGAGAGGAGAAATTTTTAAAAAGGACATGAGGGGCAACTTTTTTTTTACACAGAATAATTCGTATGTGGAATGAACTGCCAGAGGAAGTGATGGACACTTTAGATTGTATAAAAGTATGCTCGCTTTCAGTTCTTTTGATATCAGCTGCATTTGGCACTAAGTTTGATTTTCGGGCAAATTTTATAATTTAAAAAGTTCCATACTGTGCTTTACATTTTGACATACGGTTGGTGCATCAGTTTTATTGTTCCTTGTTAGTTACATGACTATACATACTTTTATTCTCTGTTTTCAACTAATTTCATTCACCATTTTAGATAATTTCTTTTCCCATAAATCACATACCATCACACAAATTCTATCCAATTGTCTTACAGAAAGAAATAAAACCTCCACAATGCTATACTGGCTCGCCAGTCAAGCCTAGATTAACATTTAACGAACAGGATTGCTTCAAATATTATCAGGTTTGAGGCAAATAGACTATATTCACTGAAGAATACAATGGCTAAGAAAGATTTTCTTCAAAACCATAAAATTTTTAGCATACTCATGCAGAGAACCCTGCATCTTTAAATAATTTTGGACTTGAATTAAAGAGGCTTATAACTATGTCTTGGCTCTGCCTGTGCTCCTCTCTTTGCTTAACTTTCTTTCATTGTTTGAAGATTATTTTGTTTCTTCAAACACAACCCCACTATTTGTACATACGAAATCTATCAAATCTTTTGACAGCACTGCTCTTAATCTTAAGCGTGCAACAACGCAACTAACATCCCATACTTGACCTTGCTGAAAACAGCAATGGAAAGACAGGGAGAATGTACATCATTTGCATAAATATTATCCCATTAAAAAACTACTTAATTGACTGTGAAATATTGAGGACATCCAGAGTTCGTAATAGACAACATAAAACTGAAGTTCTTCCTTGCTGCTTTCTTTCAAAACATTTCATCATTCGTAACCTGTGTGCTGGTTATTTTTATGTAACTTGGAAACCACAAACTTCAGGTCATTACTGATAATAAATTATGGTAATTTAGGTTCATTTGCATATGTATATTCTGTTAATAAAAACAGTCATTTGTAACTCAAGCATTGTTAACTCCTACCCTTAAAATTCCAGGTTACAATGATAGAGAGAGAAAATAAAAACGTAATTCTGTTAACTAGCTCTAATTTATACGTGCACATTAAGTTGAAAAATAGACATTACTCGTCAGTCAATTATTTTAGAGATCATTAAAATTGAAGTGTAGTTCACAATATCACGAGTCATCAAGTTGCCTTCTGACATCTGTAATTAATTGTACGTCCTAGTACTCAGATAAAAGGATTATATGTGAGGAATGTTGGAAAATGAGACAGTTAAAAACATACTTAACGAGGAACAAACTGCATGATTAATACAGGCAAAGTAACCTGACTCAAGTATCAAAATATTTATGTTCAATGACTAATCTGTTCACCTCGATTATTTTATTATAACTGTACAGACATTTTATGTTGTGATTGGAATGAGGTCAGCCAGGTGGACCTCATAGAATGAGTTCCCTGATTGGGGCTGTCAAACTGTTCCAATCAGGGAGCCCTGGCTGACAGATAAGAACAGGAGTCTCTTGGTTCTGTTCACTCTAGGAGCCAGCTCTGAGCTAGCTGGGTCACTGTCATGTACCATGCATATTTAAATAAAGAGTGACTTGGTGACTGGATACCAGCCTTCATGGAGTTATTTCAGTTTAATAATTGTCTACTAAATTTGTCTTCTTTCTGATTTGTTTGCAAAAAAAATGGGAGATTTACTGGAGGTGAAATCTTCACAGCGGTTCAGTGGTTAGCACTGCTGCATCACAGCACTAGGGACCAGAGTTCAATTCCAGCCTTGGGCGACTGTCTGGGTGAAGTTTGCACATTCTCCCCGTGTCTGCGTGGGTTTCCTCTGGGTGCTCCGGTTTCCTCCCACAGTCCAAAGGTGTTCAAGTTAGGTGGATTGGTCATGCTAAATTGCCCATTGTATCTAGGGTTGGGAGTGGTCCTGAGTGGAATGCTCTTCAGAGGATCGGTATGGGCTGAATGGCCTGCTTCCACACTGTAGGGATTCTATGATTCTATGACTATCTGAGGAATTACTAATTACAACTTAAATTGCCTGTTAATTTTCATTATGAAGGCTGCTTTCGTGGCTAACATTTGATCTAATACACTGCAGATATTTTCTAATCAAACAAATGTTATTACACATCTCTGGATCAGCTGGGACCTGAAACCTGGCCTTCTGGCTCAGAGGGAGAGACGTTACTACTGTATCACAAGAGCTCTCCTAACTCACTTCATCCTCCCCCACCAAGCAAGGTCCAGGTAATTGGGGGCAAACAAGCTGTTGCTTGGGGTCTTGAGCATGACTTAAGTGTCTATGACCTTTCACTGTTCACTTGCTGCTGATGGTTTGTATAGGGCTTTTAAAATCCATTGGGCCAATTTCTGGGACATTTTTTAAGATCGCACCAGTACAGAGCATCTGTCCTCTTTTATCTTTGCAGCAGGATATCCAATTTCCCAAAGAATTTGTGTGTTTTCTTCTTTGGTCCCTGAACCAGCCTGAAATGTGCTACTGTGCATCAGCCAAGCTACTTACCTTAAGTGCAGATTGATGCGCAAAGCCCATATCTACAACTCCTCAAAAACAATGTCTAATCAGCACTGGTGTACTAAATCTACAGCTGTCTGTTTAACACCTCCAGGTAAATTCAAATTATTGTAATCGACAGTTAGCAGAGTAATTGAATGCTAATAGCAGAATTGCAAACCGCCGCTCCTATTAACACGTCTCGTGCCTGTTTCACATTTCACCTTTGAAATAACGTTACTCAAGCAAATATTAAATACGTTATATAAGTTTGTTAATGGTCATTGTTATTCACTATCTGAAAATGAAATTTGACATGCTCATGACAAAAATACAGCTGAGTAGGAAATTAGAAAATCAGCAACATCTGGTTGGATTTGGACCAATTAACTGATGGGCAGATTTAAATTGCAGGATCATTACAAAATTAAGTGTCTGCAGAAACAGACTGGTAAAGAACCTTTGTTTTCCAGATGTTTAGCCAAGACTTATTCTCTCATACACTTTGGTGAATACATTGATGATAGTTTATAGCTCCTGCTACACAACACTGCCTCACAACCATCAAAAACCATGGCAAGTCCCTGGAAACCATCATTTCCTACACCTTGGGAACCTCCTCAGCATGAGCAGACATTGGTGACAATACCCAACACTGACTCCTCTGCACTGGTGCCTCTTGGCTCACTACACCACAAGGGCCCCTAATTGATCTGTTCAGATGTGCTATGACGAACTCTGGAGCAGGTGGGACTTAAATCCAGCTCTCCTGCTCACAGGTAGGGACACTACCATTGCGCAACAATAGCCCTTGTTCCTCAGGCTGATTTCTGAGGCTCAACCATCGTCTATTACTTCAAGAACAACCTTCCCTCCATCATGAGCTCAGAAGTAGGGATGTTCACAGATGATTGCACAACGTTCTGCATCATTCACAACTGCTCAAATACTTAAACAGTTCATGTCCAAATGCAGCGAGACCTGGACTGGCAAGTGGCAAGTGACAAGTAACTTCCATGTTACATGAGTGACAGGTAATCACTGGCTCCAACAAGACAAACTAAACATTACCCCTTGATATTCAATGCATTACCATCACTGAATCCCCTACAATCAACTTCTTGGTGCTTACTACTGACCAGACACTGAACTGGACTCCCCAAATAAATACAGTGGCTCCAAGAGCAGGTCAGAGGCTTAGAATATCATGGCAAGTGACTGTCCTCCCAACTCCTCAAAGCCTGTCCATCACCAACAAGGCACAAATCAGGAGTATAATGGAATACTCCCAATTAACCTGGATGAGGGCAGCTCCAATAACACTCAATAAGCTTGCCACCAACCAGAACGAAGTAGCCTGCTTGATTTACCCCCAGCCACAAACATCTACTTTCTTCACCATCCATAACAGCAGTGTATACCATCTACAAGATGTACTGCAAAAATTTAACAAGACTCCCTAGTCAGCACATTCAAAATCCATAACCCCTACCATCTAGAAGGATAAGGCCCGCAGATACATGGGAGCACCATTAACTGCAAGTTCCTCTCCAATCCTCCCACCATCCTAGCTTGGAAACGTATTGTCATTCCTTCACTGACATTTAATCAAAATACTGGGACTCCCTTTCTAATAACGTTGTGGGTTCACTTACAGGAAATGAAATGCAGCAGTTCAAGAAGGCAACTCAATCCCACCTTCAAGAACAACTAGGGATTGTCAATAAATGCTGGCCACGTCAGTGATGTCCATATCCCATGAATGAATTTAGAAAATTAACAGCTTACTATTGTCCCTCAGAGAATGCCTGATATCACAAAATTGTTCATTCACTAGCCCTCGTCACGCCTATCAGATGCGGCCATTCGATTAACCATTGATGAGGATCCTCACAGCTGCACACTATTATGGCGGAATACTGTGCCTCAGAGAGAGCGAACCTGTTGGGTCATGAGCGATCTACAGCAAAGCACGACGTCTGGGAGTGACAGCAGCCAAATTCATTGCACTGTGTGTTTATGTGGAAACATTTGACCAGTCCCCCTGAATGTTCAGTGAATAGAAACACACAAATGTATTTGGAAGCTTTGTCAGCAGTATGCCTCACAACACTTTTCATGTTAAATTTCTATTGTCAGAATGGCACAAAGAATAGAGAATGCAGAAGGAATGGGAGGTTCAAGTGTGTGTGTGGATGTGTGTCTGTGTGTGCATGCGTGTCTGTGTGTGCATGCATGCGTGCGTATGTGTGTGTGTTGTGCACGTGTGTGTGGGTGGATGTGTGTATGTGTGTTTATGTGGGAGAGAGAGAGAGAGACACTAAGAGTGCATGAGTGCAGGACTGCATTTCACCGAGACACAAATAGATTCACTGTGGTGATACACGTCAATAATTACACTGTGAGAGGTCAGTGTGTTTTTGTACACTTCAAAACTCAATGAGCATGTTAACATAATGCAGGACTTTCTACCCAGTGGCATTGAAGACAACATGCTGAGATCTATCTTACATCAATATGATTAGAAGCAATGGGATGAGTAAAAGACATTGAAATGTTCTTATTCTGAGATTATGCTATGCCCCTTGGATGCAGACTCTCCCACAGGAGAAACAACCTTACCATATCATCCCCTCCAAGTGTCTGTCTTATACATTTGAATAAGATTCCTTTATATTCCAACAATTATGCAATCATGTCAGCAAGTATTAGATAAGAGGTCTTGCTCCCTACAGGTACTGTAAGCATTGTACCTATGGTGAGAGCATACGTAGAGTGATGACTTTGGAGCCCCATTGACAGTCTTTCACAGGAATGTAACAAATCCAGGTTATGAAGCACTTCTCAGGAAATAAGCCAAACTCATTGATTTTTCTTTTCTCTTTTCAGGGATGGTCATTTTCCTGAGTAAGTGTGACTTCCAGGTAAAAGACTATTTCTATATAGTGCAGCATGCCGCACACCACTACAAATCAGACACCCTCACAGGGTGAACGCACCTGGAGCATATTGAGAATGCCAATAGCCTGCACTATCACTGTCACCACATGGCTGTTGTCGTGTCATTTGAGCTATGTTTACAGCTGCTGATAGGGAGTCATGCGCCTCCTCATAACGGGGTCGCCTTGATGGCCAAAGCCAATCACAGATCTGAGTAGGTGGTTGAATTAACTGAGGCAGTTGGAATTTCTCAGAATGAATGAGTTTTGGCAGCCACAGAGATCTGAAGAAAAGCTTTGCTGTGGTCACAAAAATACAGTTAGTGGAGTGTCTTTGAGCATACAAAAGGTGTCTGTTTGCTAATTTGGAGCCCTTATGGTGATGGTGGATAACTCCCTGCATCTGAGGGAACCCTGCTAATTGTGCAAAACCCATGTGTCTCTGTATCCAAAGCACTACATCAACCAGCAAGTTCATACGCTCCCCCACAGAAGCAAACAACATCACTTACTGCTTTGATATAGCTGTGAGAAACTGACTGGGATATTTCAGATATGTAAAGATTTAAAGCCTCAGTAACCCTTGCAGCCACAGTGGGGACATAAGTATTAACAGACTGCAGGACATGATGTTGTTGTAATGTGCCATACATGTCAGTGATCACAGCTCAGCTTAACTTCAGCTGTCCTCTCTGTTGACTTTTCGTCATATTTGGTAAAATGCATAATGCTCCCTTTTCTCACATGCTTTCTTTCCTGTCACCTCAGCACAAATGAATAGGGGCAGAAAAAAAAGTCACCCTCCCCACCTTTCTACTCCATTGTGTTAATGCCAGACACCGGCAATTAACTTTTTTGAGAATGATTAATGTATTCTCTTCCCATTTCCAAAAGGGATCCACAAAGGTACCTACCCTCTCCAAAGAACTGCGCCAACACGGGAGTTCCTTCTCATAGGTCTAATGTGAACAAGTTATAATTCCCACTCCAAATGAAAATCGTATCTGACTGAAGGCCGCTGCAGTTTTATATGTGCAGCTGCCTCTGTGAAATGTGCATATCTAAAGTGTGACCTACCCCCATTCTCTCACCTGCTATTCCCACAAAAAATGGTGGGGGCCATTTCAGGATTTCAGCCTCTTTTGCTGTTCTAACTATCATTCTATATGTACAAAAATTCTGGCCATAATTTTTAAAGCACATTGTCCTGGTTTCATCTTATGAATTTTGTCTGTTGATTTACTTTAACAGAGCAATTGGTTTCAGAATGTGAGCAATGTAAAGCCAGTAAGACACTCTGCTGTAGCATTTTACCTTGTAAAAATTTCAGTCAATAATTTTATATTGACTGTTAGCAAAGGAGAAGCATATTTGTTGTTTTGACCTTGAGGAGAAATAGCCAAGTTTGCAATTGTAAATTGTGCTGAATATTGTTCATTTGTGGCCCGAGCATAACATGATACATTCCAGTGAAGAGGTGCATAGTAGTATAGGGTTTCTATTCAATAGCTGCATCTCACTATACCAAGCAATATATTGAACAGATACATGCTTATTCTGGTTAAAAGCAATGCAAGGTGCATTTACAATAGTAAAGAGTAGCACAAAACTGAAGGAAATTTTGCAAGTCACAAGATATAATATTCAATTCCCATGCAAGAATCAATGGTACATGTAAATGTGACTTACACGAATTAATATTTTACCTGTAAGATGTTGAATACATTTTTCCAGAAGTCAATGTTGAACAACAACTTTTAGTAATAATTACAGAGCACACAAAAACACGCTGAAGTTTCAAACATATTTATTCTCTATTGATGAGGACTAAATGGGCTTGCTTTCCCACAGAGTTTGAGTGTGTACTAGGATAGAAATTTCAAGTTTAGTAATATTAGTTATGTGTCTACTGTGAGAAGTTAATCTCTGCATATATTAGCAGGATTAACGTAGATCTTTGACAAAATTAAAATTGTAATTAATGTCATGGATCATTAAAATAGTGAAATAGTTAGAAATTCGAGGTCATGGAAAAACAGTTTCTTGTATACAAAATAGAAATTGTTTGGCTTTAATTACTGAAATAGAGCCACAGTTCTCAAAATAAGTCAAAGTTACTGTCCAACTGAGCACTTCCTTTCAGAATTATCATGACGGCTAAAACTGGCAAAATCGCTCTTAAACAAATTGTTAAAATTTATCCAGTATCAGAAAACATTAACATTTATCAAAAAGGATAACTGGCACAAGATATAAACACAAGATATAACTGCCACCATTGTAATACTCTAGAATATTGAAGCTGCAATAAAAAGTTGGGATAGTTTTGAACAAGTTTTATTTTATATTTAACATCTAGACTTAGTCATGAAATTATAAAATATGAAATCCTTCATCTTGGTATGGCCAATAATTCATTCCCTATTCGTGTATATCTTTTAATGACCTCTGACAATATTAGTTTGATATTTCATAAATATTAAATGATACTTATGACCACAAGCTAACTCAGAACTATGAACTTTACCAAATGTTGAATCTGCTTGGAATCAACTTTCACAAAATTTTGTCTCTAACCAAATATCTATAGTGAATTCCTAACTCTCACCAAAATCCATTCATCAATGCAACCTTAATTGATGTGGACAGAGTGGGATCAAATTTTGCAGTTAGTTTTGAACGATCGGTATCAGCCATTAATCGAATCTATACTAGTTCACAGACAGACATTTTATGGGGGTTGCACTGGAAATTCCTTTGACTAGGAAAACGTAGTGCTCCCTAAAGGGGTTTTAGAACCTGGGAGAATGAGGAGTAACCCTAAATTTGCTGAGTCAGCCAAAATGAGGAAAAACATATGATGCCTGCCCTAATGAAAGGACAACCAGTCGAATGGTGTCTTAAGTGTTTTCTGAAGCTATATATATTAAACTAAGTGATGAACTGAATTGGTAACAGTATATATAGGTCAAGTCCTGTTAAAACCAAACTCAGGGCATCAGACACGATAATTGACCATTTATCTGCATGCCAACGTGAGGTTGAGTGCAAGGTCAAGTTGTGTAAACATCATCTGCTTGATTACACAAAAGCTGTGAGGATTGCATACTTGAGCAGCCATTAGCAGGCTGGCCGGTGGCCAAAGTTTGTTAAAACCCAAGGATAAGCATCTTAGCAGGGAAAACAAATGTATGCTCTAAGTGGTGATATGGGTGAAAGGTCAACAGACCATGATAGATGTTTGGAAGTGGTCAACTGATCAATTGATGAAGGCTGGATAGGGTCAAGGATTGATCACACAGGCTGCATGCATGGAAAGGAGTAAAAGAGAACACGTCCCAGAGCAGCGGCTAAGTAGTTCAGGGACAAAAGTCAACTGATCAATGACTGGAAGTTGGAATGGAGTAGGCTGATCAGCTGTCTTGGTCTGGTCCTCAGACAAGTCCACGTAAACTGGGTCACTTGCAATTGTAAGCATTCATGTATTCCTATTATTACAGTGTTTTTGTAGTGTACCTTTCTTTAATAAAGAACAATCAGGTATACCCAATAGTTGGGACTGCCTTGACTTATTCATACCCAGAGTAAACCCAAAGGACCAGGAAAAGTGAGAATAAAAGTCTACAATTGGAACTGTGAGCTTCTTAACCAATCAGATTTAAGAATTCATAATGAATAGCACAGCATCCAAACCAAGAAATGTCAGTTAGAACAATAGGATCAACATAAAATCAGATGAAGAATGTACTAAAAGAAATAGAAGAACTTAATGTTACCCCCCACCCCCAACCCCATTCAGCTCAGGTTTCCTAGCATCAACATCTTTACCCCCAACTCAATTCATACCCCTGTTTTATCCCTCCCTGAGCCACAACACCCTCATCCCTTCTGGCAGTGAATCTCTGTTGTTCCTACAGGCACCTCTGCTGAACCCTCCTTAACAATAGACAGATCCCAGACTGTATTCGCTGCAGACCTCTGACTGACTTTGACAGCAGCCCCTGGGCATGACTGACCAGACCCCTGACCACTATGTTTACTGCTCCCTGACTAATGATATGCAATGCCCCTAATCATTGAACATTCCCAAGACGTTAATGGTGCTGTAATGATTGAGAGTGTCCCAACTGAACAACTGACTGTGTGTGAACTGTGCCTCCAACTGATAGTACCAGGACCCCCTCAACAACAGCTTTCACCCTTAACTGGACTGAGGACTAGGACCCACCCAGTTCTGACATGGTCAACAGGGACATAAATGTGCAATATGTTTGCCGTGCAGACAGCTGGCACATGCTGTAGGTGTTAGATTGATGTCTCAGTGTACGTTTATCAAGATGTGTCCCTGGAAAGATCCTCATAGACAAGCAATATATCTGAGTATCTGGGTAAAAGAGCACCTCAAACAGGTAGCATAGAGAGCCTTTAGTTCTGGAGGCACCAACGTGACAACAGGCACAGTATAGCGAGGCAGGTATGCTGTGAGCATGCAGATAGGGGCAAAATGAGGGAAAACTAAGTCAGCAACCTGCAGGTGCAGCCTAGTACAATTTGAGAGTTGGATGCCTATCTGTGTGCACCAAATGCCCTAACAGCAGCATGTCAATGTTAGTAGCCAGTGTGCCCTTTAATATATATGTATTGTGACAATACTATAGTTTTTATGAAGAGAGGTTTTAAGACAGGGGAGTCTATTTGAGTCCAAGAAAGTAAACAGATTATTGGTTTTATTAAAGTTGAAACAATAGAAGCAGCCTGAAAGGGTCCGGACAACCTCCCCTACAGCCATGAATTTTAGTTTTAGTTTTTCAATAGCTTCTGGGGTCTTGGAGCTGGATGTAGAACCTGTTTTTCCTCTCTCTGTTACAGCTAATTGCTGGAGTTCTCTATCCACTGCTAGAATCGTATGTAAGACCATCTATTTTACTGAATTTTCCTTTGCCAAAAGTGTGTTTATGGGATGCTACTATGTTGGAACAGTTGCTATTTAGTAGTTAAATAATCTATTATTCTGTTAAGTTTTCCAGTAGAGTTAAGTTATTACAATTTCTTGTTTCTTTTGTTGTATTTTAACTATAGCGTATAAATAAAGTGTGTTTTGCTTCAAAACTGGTAGTTTGACTAATCGAATTGCATCTGGAATGCAATGCCTGGCACTTGCCTTTAAAATAAATTAGGGTCTAGGATATTCTCTTAATATATTTTAAGGAAATTTTGTCTAGTCTATAAAAGTACCTTGCAAGTGTATAAGATAGGTCCCATGCAATGTGTTGCCCGATGCTGGATTTTGCTATCCATGGATGGGGTGGGTTTGCAGCTGGTGCCTGTGAATCACGCCCCAGAAGCTGCTTGTTCATATACAACAGAAGTCATTTGGAGTAAGCAGCAAGCTGAATCTGCTCAGTACCCATGGATTTCCATTTCTATGTTTCTATTTTTGGCTTTCCATATTGGGTTTTCACTCATCTAACTTGGTTAGCAAGATGGGAATTTAAGTACTAATTAGATAAGTTGAGCTTTCAATGAGGAGTTTCAAAGACAAACACCCTCTTCGCTCACCCCCTCCCTGAAAATCACACCCCACTGACTAGTGAGAAATTCAGCACACCACTTGTGAAAAGCTCAGAAAGATGGAATATGATGCTCCTGAACCTGAGTTGGGCCTTATCAGTCACACTTCTTGTTCAATTCTGTCACACATATTGCCATAGTCCACATCGCTCGGACCTTCATAAGATTTCATCCAGGGCTGTAATTGCAATGTAATTTATATGTATCTGTGTCTGTGATTATCCAGCATCTGTTAAGACTGTGCCCAGAGTTACTTTGAAATTTCCAAATTCGTTGATAGCATCTAGGAGAAGATTACTCATCAGAAAATCTAGTATTCTCATGCATCTTCTTCAATATAATTCAATTGAAGGTTCAAGTTTTGATTGGGCTACTGTCCCAGCTATCATTAGGGATAGCAGCCTCTTCATATCATAACTAGACTTCTATAACCCAGAGCAGGACCTGGCCAGCTCTGTCTGTAAATTCAGGCGGAAGTTGGAGTATTTGAGCAGAGATGGGAACAGAGCATTTCTCACATGGTTTGACCTGTATCACATGTCTCACTGGATGCTCTTTATCCTGATGCAAATACCTTAGAAGGGTAATGGTTTTAAAATCTTCTAAAATAATTTTCAAACTAAAGATGTGAGCCTCCACATTCGTAATAGTTAACCTTTGGTGTCAAAGAGAGATTAATTGACTGTAACAAACAATGTTTATACAGTTAAAATGCACTTATAATTGTAATGGCCAATCTAAATATCTTCAGAGTTTAACTTTTATCTACTGTATAAACAGAGCTTCAGTGCATTTCCTGATATATGGCATACGGTAGTCTAACTATAGTAACTTCTTCAGACTTGGTCCAATGTACAAGACATTTAAGTGCCTATATCAACTTGAGTTACAAATCGAAGTTCCATTTTACATCTCTCCGAATGGTTTGACCCTGGGAGCATCTCTTCACATCTCCTCTTCAATCCAATACTAATCTGATCTTCTAAAAATCCTGCTTAAATCTCCTACAATGGAATTGGACCCTGAGCTGCTTTGATTGAACATTGATCTTTGTGGCATAAATCCTGATGAAATGATTTCCTTGAGTATAAAGCAGAAGTTACTTGATTTAACATGGGATTCAGTATGCTTTTTCACCTAAAGTGTACTTTCCTTCATCAGTAAAATCAAAATGGCTCCTGAAAATTCTGCTAAGAAATATATTTAAGTGTTCAGTTAAAGGAAGAAGCTATTTTCAGTTGTTAAATACATTCAATCGATCAACTCATAGCTACTGATCTTTAAAGACTATTATTTGTTCTCGCTTGTCATCACCTAATGTGTCCTGGTCCCTTATCTATAAAGCAATTGCTAGCCTATTAGTTTTGGATATCTAAAACACTGGAATGGTTAGATAAAGCTTGCTGCTTCATGATGGTGAATGGAATTACATTTTGACAGTAATTGCTCCTCCATTGCACATTTATAAATAGTCAATGGCTTTACTTCATCCAAGTCATTTCCTTATCAAATGGAATTCAGGTTACCAATCAGGTTTGCAGCAATTAAAAAATTAAGAATTTTTTCAACAGTAATAAAACTAGCAAATTGCATGTAATAATATAGAAGAAACACGATTTGGGATCGAAGAAGATCGATAAATACATCAGTTAGCACTATTGTGAAAAGGAATACTACGTGGCCAACACAGTTAGTCAAACATATCCATGTTTTACAGTAAGGATAGGAAAACTATCTGAGCTGCTGAAATGGACAGGTTGAGCATATAGGCCAATAATCAATATTCAAAGACACATTTGTTGTAGTTAGTTTTTCCTTGTGAATAGTTGTGGGGCATTCCTATATGTTGTTATCAAAGTTTCTGGTGGAACATAGTGGCATGTGCATACAGTATCCTGGATATTATTAATTGGGGCACAGAGTACAAGAACAAGCAGGGTATCTTGAAAACATCGGCGAGGGTATTATGTCTAATTCCAAGTGCTACACTTGGTACTGCAATAGCATGTGCACTGAGCATGCCCCCTGCAGGTTCATTGACAGCAAACAACCTACTTTTAAAACAGTGTCCTCTAATTCTAATTTCTCCCACAAATGGAAATATTCTTTCAGCACCCACACTATCAAATCCCCCTTGAATCTTATGAATATAAGTAAGATTTATTATTTTTCCACAATGCAATGGATACAGGCACAGCCTGTCCAATCTTTCCAGATAAGATACTATCCCAGGTATCAGTCATGTGAACCTTCTCTGACCACTTCTGAAGCATTTATATCTTTTCTTGAGTAAGGAGGTCAAAACTGTACACTTGCACCAAGGACTTTTGCACCCTTCTGAAAGTGTAGCACTTGGAATTAGACATAATACCCTAGCCGATGTTTTCAAGATACCCTGCTTGTTCTTGTACTCTGTGCCCCAATTAATAATATCCAGGATACTGTATGCTTTACCAACCACCTTCTCAAGCTGTCCTGCCAGTGTCAGTAATATTTGCATATATACAACTAATTCCCTCTTCTCCTGCACCACTCTAAAATTGTGTCCTTTATTTTGTATTGTCTCTCCATGTTCTTCCTCCCAACTGTATTTCTTCACATTTCTCCTCCCTGCCTACATCCCTTTCTTGGTCGTCAATCTGCCCTCCTCCTCCTTTTACTCTTTCAGAATTTATATGCCTATAGAAGACTTTGGAATTCTATTTTATTGTAGCTGACTGTCCATTTTTGTGCCCCCTCTTTGCCTCTCCTAGTTGCTTTTCACTCACCGCCATCACATCAGGCCCCCACCCCACCTTCAACGAACCCTGGAAAGCACACTTTTCTTCTTTATCTCAATTTTTATCTCCTTTGTCATCTGGGTAGCTCTGGATTTGTTTTGCCTAACCTGCCCATTCAAGGGAATATTTTTGACTGTATCCAAAATATCACTTCTCTGCAGGTAGTCCATTGTTCAACTACCACTTTATCTGCCAACCTTCAACTCCAATTTATTCAGTACAGTTCTATTCTTACTCCAATGATGTTGGCTTTTCCCAAGTTAACTATTCTTTATCTGGCCAGTCTAAACCTCATGATACAATGATCACTGTCCTCAAAATATTTCTTTACTGACACTTGATCTTATTGACACATCGCATTTCCAAAAAAACAGGTCTGGCAGTGCTTCCTTTCTCATTGGACTCTAAGCATATATTCAGGAAATGTTTCTTAACACACTCAAGTTGCTTATTGTCCTTTCCGGTCTGACTATTCACATGTATATTTGGATAGATATAATTCAATCATAATCAACTTTTAATTTTGAGAAATTCTGTATTCTTAATAAAGCTAATCAACTGTGAAATTCTCAGAAATTTGACTGGAAAAACAATGTAGGTATATTTCATGGAAACCTTTTAAAGCTATCTGCAGTTATTTTACAACTGGTTACATGCAAGAAAATTACATTTAGTATTGAAAATCTAGCTTTGAGAATTGCAAAGTAACGCAAACTTGAAGTAGAAGGCCACATGTGATTACAGAGTGAAGGCTGCACTATTAGAGTGCAACATTTAGTGTACAGAAAATCTTATTGGCAAAACAAATCAAACAGCATGTTGTGCAAGTAGATCTATAAAATGCAAGTTTCAGGAGGTTATAGTAATCCAATAAAGCATGCACAATACATTCCTTGGAGCATAGTGTTTAGTTTTTGTTGCTCTTAACATGTATCTTGGGATTACTGTTTAATTCATTCAGATGAAACACGTCAATCTTAGAAATAAAGCATTTTTCCAGTTTCAACATTCTGTGTCACCAACCAAGCTAAGGATAGGTTTAATGTTAAAATCAGTTCTTCTCCCTCAATAATGTACTGCATCTCTAACATGTGAAAAGTAAACTGATGTAATATAATTGTTAAAATTTCTAACAACAGCTTCTTTATAACTTTTCTTCCAAAAATTATCAAGCAATTATCAATTATTAATTTCAGGCAATTCTTGTGTTATGTGCTTAAATCTAAAAACTGGATGAAGCTTTATTTCAGAGAGGGGCTGAATATTTTCTGTGTCTGTACTACACATTCATAAAATTTCACTTTTCGATAACATGCAAATAGATTACTGAAACAAGTATGTCTAAATCAGTACAATGAGAAGAGAAAACTAAACCTTAAAGCAATTGAAATTGCAACATTAATACTGGTTTCATTTCATTTGTCTTGTAATTTGCAGACATTGAAGCTTTTGACAGACACAAGAAAATTAAATGTGTAGAAAGCCAAGACTCAGTGAATAAAGCATGAGCAATGAAAAGATCATTCACATAAGGATTTACTGAGATTGTTAGATGCAGACAGGTGATGGGACCCTTATGTGGAGCATAAATGCCTGCATGTAAGTTCATAGCAAAGGTAAAGTCATCATTGTCTTACCAGACCAGAGGGCTGTTCTCTCATCAGAGAGAGGTGGCTGGTGGTGATGTAATCTGAGGGTCACCACACATCAGGCAAGGGGAGAAGAGTCCTACATGGTAACCTTAGCAGCTGCAGGAAAAACTTTCCATGCTGTTGGCATCATTCATCAGTCATCCAACCAAACAAGCTAACCATCCCCAACACTCATCAATGAATCACATGTTTTGGAAAACTCAGTTGCTTTATTTAAAGCATTTAATTACAAGAAGACAAGTATCATAAGTAAAAAAAAACCATAATTTGAAACAGGAACATTGATAAACTTTTAAGCAAGGGTTTATCTTTTAATTGGTAGAAAGTTTGATTTTCAAACAGATTATTAAATCACAGATGCCATTATATAATGCCCATAATAAGTCTGTTCTCCATGTAAATAATCTTTTAACAAACTTTGTAAGAAAATATTTACTTACAAACATCAAGGAGATAGATATGCCTGACAATCAAACTCATCCTACATAAAATCAAATGTTTCGTGTTTGTCATATGCAGATTTGCAGAATGTGATTCTCCAAACTACTCATAGAAGAGTCCCATTTAAATAAAAACAGAATTTGATTCATTTGGTGTTAAAAAGCAAAGGCCCTACAGAGTAATAACAGGAGTTAAAGGATGGTCTGGGACTGTTTGACAGCTTTGTGCATTTTCTTAAGTGTTAGGTTACCTTCATTAAATTTTATCTTGCAGGCAAAGACATAACTAAAAAGTTTTTTTTCTGAAGAAGGGTCCAGACCCGAAATGTCAGCTTTCCTGCTCCTCTGATGCTGCCTGGCCTGCTGTGTTCCTCCAGCTCCACACCTTGTTAATTAAAAAGTGGAGTGTCCGAAGCAATGGCAAGTAGTCCTGAGTGTCTACATGGTGGCAAGTTGTGATCTAAACATTAAGGACAGTTCACTAAGCAGCTGCTCACACAGCCGTTTGGGTAAACACTTTCCCATAATCTTATGGAACCATGGAAAATCTCCTAGGAACTCTAGATGTGTGCAGACTTCAGTTTGAGAACTGGCAACTTAAATAGTACAAGCAGAAACATATTTTACAACTGCACTTTAAAAAAATAACTCTGATATTCAAACTAACATTGAAATGTATTTACAGGAAATATATTGTGTTCAAATGTTCAAATTTGTACAGATCTGAGCAGATTAAAGAATGCTGGGAATGGAGAAAGGGTATCCTGTAGGCAATCACACGTTGGTTAAGTTCACTATTCCCACATCTGTACAGGTGCCAATTTTCATTTAACTTGTCACCCTCTTTAGTTGGGTATGTGTGTGTTTTTTTTTCAGAAAGTATCTATCATATTATTAAGGATGTTATTAAGCTGAAGAGGATTCAAAAGAGATTTACCAGGATATTGTTGGGAATAGAGTGCTTGAGTTCTAAGGGGAGGCTGGATAGGCTTGGACTTTTTTCTCTGGAGTGTAGAAGATTGAGGAGTGACCTTATCGAGTTTTATGAAATTGTGAGGGGTATAAATAATGTGAATGGTAAGTGTCTTTTTCTCAGGATGGGGAATTTCAAGACTAGCGGGCATATTTTTACTGTGAGAGAGAAAGATTTAAAAAAGACATGAGGGGCAATTTCTCTTTATACAGAGAGTGGTTCATGTATGGAATGAACTTCCAGAGGAAGTGATGGATGTGGGTACAGTTACAACATTTAAAAGGCATTTACATAAGTATATGAATAAGAAGTATTTTGAGGGATATGGGCCAAGGGATATGGATGGGACTAGTTTAATTTAGGATGATGATCAGCATGGACTGGTTGGATCAAAGGGTCTGTTTCTGTGCTGCATGACTCTGACTCTATCTGGGAAAATCAGAAAGAAGTCAAGCAGTTGAATATTTTCTCAGTTATAAACAGAGGTTGTGGACTAGATTTTTAAATGAATGTGGGGCTCATGATTGGGGTGACCATGCAAGTAACTTGGTGCCAGTGCCTTCTTGTTAGTTTGCCACCATGATCCCAACCTTAAAGTCATTTCGAAGGAGGTAGAACCTCAAGCTATTAGCCACCCACCAATTGAGACAAATTATTGATTATGCCAAGGCATATGAAGGTCTCATTCACAGGTCGACTGAGCAACGTGAGCAGCCTTGTCCATGCCCAAGCTAATGTGATTATTCAGAATGGCAAGTGTGGAGGAGGGTGGTTGTAATGGAGGGATCCGCATCTCATAATACTAATCAGACTATAGATGCGGTTGCTGGCTGCTTCTTGGAGATTCCTCCTCTGCAATTATGCTCAGGCAGCTGTGACTTCTTAAAAGAAAAAATGAATGAAAGAAATCTCACATGATCAAAGAATGAGTCTCCATTTCAAATTTACAACTCCTAAATTAAAAACAATCTGTAGAACACATTCTAATAGATATCACATAGGTTGACAGGTATCACAATGGAAAGAGTAGGATTCTGTTTTTAATCACAGTTTGGAAATTTGGAATGATGCATTTCCAATTACCAGTAGTAAGAGTTGTCTTAGTCTGTGAATTTTGTGCAGATTTCACAATCCTGCAGGGTAGTATCAACAGCTGAGGAATGGTTGCAAAAGGACATCAATGCTGGCCATCGCCTATGAAACATTCTGCTTCCAAGATGTTTGGATTCAGGAATAGGACCTGGGTGCCCCTTTAACAGGGTATTTTTAAAATTCATTTGTGGGATGTGGACATCTCTAGCTGGCCAGCATTTTTGCCTCTCCCTAGCTGCCCTTGAGAAGGTGGTGGTGAGCTGCATTCTTGAATCGTTGCAGTCCACCTGCTGTGTATTTTTTTTTCCTTTATTCATTCATGAGATGAGGGCATCACTGGCTAGGCCAGCATTTATTGCCCTTTCCTAAGAGTCAATCACACTGCTATGGGTCTGGAGTCACATGTAGGCCAGGCCAGGTAAGGATGGCAGTTTCCTTCCCTAAAGGACATTAGTGAACCAGATGGGTTTTCCCCCAACAATCGACATGGATTCACGGTCATCATGAGATTGTTAATTCCAGATATTTACTGAATTCAAATTCCACCATCTGCCATGGCAGGATTCGAACTTGAGTCCCTAGAACATTATCTGGGTCTCTGGATTAACAATCCAGCAATAATACCACAAGGCCATCACCTCCCATGTTGACTCACAATGCTGTTAAAGAGGGAATTCAAGATTTTGACCCAGCAACAATGAAGGAACAGGTATATATTTCCAAGTCAGGATGGTGGGTGTCGTGGTGGGGAAATTGAAGGTGGTGGCATTTCCATGTATCTGCTGCCCTTGTCCTTCTAGATGGAAGTGGTTGTGGGTTTAGATGGTGCTTTCTGAGGATCTTTGGCAAATTACTGCAGTGAATCTTGTAGATACTACATACTGCTGCTACTGAGATTCAGTGGTGAAGGGAGTGGATACTTGTGAATGTAGTACCAAGCAAAAAGACTGCTTTGTCCTGGATGGTGTGAAGCTTCTTGGGTGTTGTTGGAGGTACATCCATCTAGGCAAGTGGAGAGTATTCCATCGCACTTCTGACTTGTGCCTTGCTGATGATGGACAGGATTTGGGGAGTCCGGAAGTGAGTCACTTGCCATAGTATCCTTAGTCTCTGACCTGCTTTTGTGGCCATTGTGTTTATGTGCTGAGTCCAGTTAAGTGTCTGGACAATGATAACCCCCAGGATGTTGATAGTGGGGATTCAGTGATGGTAACACCATTGATTGTCAATATTCAAGCCAATCTCCAACATTCATGTGACTGAAAAGAGCCAAAATAATGAAGTTCATTTCTGGTGTGAAAGTTGGAGTTGGCCTATATGCATTTTAATGCAAATGGTGATTTGAGAGGAAGATTTTCCCCAAATTCTTTGTGTTTTTTTTTAACTGTCTCTTTAAACTCTCACAATTCTATCAAGATAGATGGGACTGCAAAAGTGTAGGATTCAGAAATGTTTATAGCTGTCTTGGGGTTGCAAATATGTCACTTTTGTTGAAGTGTTTGCTTTCGTAGAATAGAATGAATACTGCAGCAGTATCTCTTCCTGATATTTGAGTACCTCTTACTGTGAGAGAAGCAGTCGGTCAAGATCAGGTTGTAGAATGAGAACCTAAAATTGCCAGCTCAAATTCACTAAATCTGTTTAGCAATCTGAGAATCAAGATTAGGTACTTAATTTTTAGACTCTGCTAGAACCAAGAAAAGAGGTAAGCAGGCACCAACAGTAACCCTGGAAGTCTGTGTGGTGGTTTCTCAGGTCATCCAATGATGGAATTCCTAAAGCACAGGAAAGGCCATTCAGCCAATCAAGTCTGTACTAGCCCTCTGAAGAGCATCCCACCCAGGCCCAACCTCATCCCTGTAATTCTGCAATTACCATGGCCAATCCACCTAGCCTGCACATCGCTGGACATTACAGGGCAATCTACCTAACCTGGTTATGTTTGGATTGTGGGATGAAACCAGAGCACCCAATGGACATCCATACAGATACAGGGAGAATGTGCAGACTCCAAACAGACAGTCACGTGAGGCTGGAATTGAACGCAGGTTCCTGGAGCTGTGAGGCAGCAGTGCTAACCACTGAGTCACTGTGCTGTCCTTGTTGGGGCCATTTTCTCAGAGGTTGAGAGTACTTGGATGAGTACAGATTAAAGTTATCAAACAGCCTTTTAACATTTGTTAATGGAAGACGGCTGGGATTTTTCAGTCTGTCTTTGGGTTCTCACAGGCAGGAGGGAACTAGTTTTATTAAGACATCCCCTTGGTGGGCCTAAACGCTGTTGCAGTCATACATTATACTAAATAAAAATGGTTTCCCTCCAACTAACCCCACCCTAATCCTCAGTGCTGATCTCGGTGCAAAACTCATTTTTCAATCTAAAAGTTGGTAAACAGTGGAGAGAGCATACCTGCCTCCATTTAGGAGTGCCATCTGCCTCACTTACTTTCTGGCTGGAAGACCTGTGATTGGGCCTCCAGCTTTGTGGCCCCAGCATTGTCTTTAATTAGACAGTGAATCCGCCTCTGGCTATAAGTCACCTGATTTGAGGAAAGTTACATGGAGTGAATGTTTCCACACAGTTCGGACTCCTGAAACTCATTGTTGGGATCATTAGCCAGAAGCCTTAGGTAAAATCCAGCCAGAATTCTCTCCTTTCCCAGTACACAAACAAATGTAAGTCATGAACTTAAATTATTTTTAAATGTTCATTTAGCACAATGGTACACTGTAATTAGATGAGAAGTCAACTAAGTACGCAAAGCTGCAATCGGAAAGCTTGTCAGCCATTTCTACATCCAGCAACAAATGCTTTGACAAGAATCACAATGTGTAGTCAGATCAAACCAAAATAGAAAGCAGCAAAGCTCCAAATGCAATTTTGCCCAAGTCTGATGTGTTGTAGGTCATGACCCTATTGTATTTGTTTAGAATCAAATCATGTTATGCCATTCTTTTGCTGCCAGACATTCATTTTATCTTTATCTGAAAATTATGAATAAACTTTTTATAGTTAACAGCAGTATCTAAAGTCCTGTTTACTCCAAAAAATCAGATGTACATTGTCTTTACCACCTTACTTCTCACAGCGTCCACGTCAGTACAAAATGTGTTGGTATATTGCAGGTTTTTTAGGATTTGTCAAAATACTTGTTGAATCCAGAAACAAAGAAACAAGTATTCTTAGCCAGCAGATGGTTGAATTTACTTCAATTACCGATTACATTTTTCCAGGATTTGAACAACTCTAAGCCAGCCTTATCCAAAATAGCACAAGGGAAAATCAACTTCAAACAATTAGCAAAGGACCAAGGAAGAAACAACATAGAACAAACAAAATAGCTGGAAAATCTCAGCAAGTCAGGCAGCATATGTGGAGAGAAACAACGCAAACCTTTCAAGGTGGCAATTTTTCATAGTTAGGATTCAAAGAGATCATTGGCCCAAAATGTTGGGCTGGATTTTTCAATGGCCAGAAAGTCATGGAGATGCAAAGGCTGGAATAGCACATTGGGACAATGAGGAATTGCCAACATCGCTGGTTCTATAGGAATTGACATGGAAATTGAATGTGAAATTGAAAGGGAATGGGGTAGATCATTTAGTACTGAGATGATGAGATATTTCTTCACCCAGAGAGTGCTGGAATTATCCACCACAAAAAGCAGTTGAGGACAAAACATTGAATATTTTCAAGGTGATGATGGATTTAGTTCTTAACGTGAAAGGGATCAAAGGTCTGGGAGAAAACAGGAACAGGGTATTTAGACATGATCATATTAAAGCACAGAGCAGACTCAAAGGGCTTACTCCTGCTCCTATTTTATATGTTTCTATGGCAAATTCCAACTCACCCAAGCCCACCAAAGAACTGTTAAAGATTAAGAACCTACTCTAATAACCGAGCAACCATTAAACTGACACCCTTCCAACTCACCACTGAATACACCCCTCTCCTTCAACCTCCCACACTCCTAATAACCTGAATCTATCCAATTTGACTTTGCCCTGCTGCCTCATCCCTTGTCCAGTGGCTTTACCTCTGCCAAGCCTGAGACCCTCCTTCGGTCCTCACCAGGCTGAAAACCCTCACTCCCCAGAGTCAATACCCTCTCCCTGCATCCACACTGGCCTGACCCATTTCCCCCAAATGTAAAATTCATCCAATCCACTACAGGCCTGATTTTACACCCCACTGCACTCCCTTCCAAACCAGGACCTGATGCCTTCCTCCTCCGTCAGTTTGGCCACCTCTTGGGATCAGACTTTCCTTTCCTCCTCTGCGTAGCGATCCAAGTTGACATAAAATCCTCCCCCAGACCCAATGTACCTTCATCCCTCCCCCATGACTGGCTTGACCCCACATCCAGACATGCCATCTCCCTCCAAAAACTTCCCTACACACCTAGTACCGTCTTTGTCCTCCCTTAACTGGTCTGATATCTTATCCTACAGCCTAAACACCCTCTCTTCTACCCCTCAGCATCAGATGGGCCACTCTCTCCACCCTGACCCCCACCCCCACCCCCATCCCCATTCCCATCCCTATCTGACAAACCCCTCCTTGAACCTGACAACATCTGCCGTCTTTTTGGATCACACCACCCTCACCCCTGAATGGACTCCAACATTATCCCACCCAACATAACACAAACTAACCCTCAGCCCTGGTTCTAGCCTGGACCATCAAGAATGGACATGTCGCCCCTATCTGTCAGACCCAAAAACCCTCTTCACTCCAGACCTGACACTCATGATCTACCCTGAAGCAGTCATTCACTTTTTATTTTAATAATCATTCAAGAGATGAGAGTGTCACTGGGTAGGCCAGCATTTATTGCCAATCCCAAAGGGTGGAATGGCAGTTTCCTTCCCTAAAGAACATGAGTGAACCGAATAAATTTTTCTGACAACTGGCAGTGGACTCGTGGTCATCATTAGCCTCTTAATTCTAGCGTTTTTTTTCGATTGAATTCAAATTCCACCTTCTGCTATGGTGGAATTTGAAGCCAGGTCCTCAAAACATTACTTGGATCTCTGTATTAACAGTCCAGTAATAATACCATTAGACCATCACCTACTCATACTTGCTGGATATTGCTAGCATCCTACTCACCTGATACCTGATCAACCTCGACCTGTCACTACTGAAATCACCCACCTGGCACCTACTTATGTCATCCAGCTGGCATTCTACCTGCTAACCCCACACCCATCTTCACCCTTACCCCAAACTTAACTAACATACTTAGCCTTTCATAGGAACTATCAAAGTGTCCATCTTTGCTGCTGGACATTTGAATCACAGAACATAGTGCAGTGACTGCTGTAAAAGGCAGTGTGCTTTTCACAAAGATTTTCCTGACTGTTGGAATCCTATACAGATTCATAACAAGAGACCCCTGTCATTGAGTCTCCAACATAAAAGCACCGAAATGCAAGCACGTAATCTGTAATCTAATGAGGGTTGGAAACAGGGTTTACCACATTGAACAGATTATCTGGATGGCATGGTGGTTCAGCTACTGGCACTGCTGTCTCACAGCACTAGGGGCCTGGGTTTGATCCCAGCCTTGGGTGACTGTCTGTGTCAAGTTTGCACATTCTCCCTGTGTCTGTGTGGGCTTCCTCTCACAGTCCAAAGACATGCAGGTTAAGTGGATTGGCCATGCTAAATTTCCCATAGTGTCTGGGTAGGGGGTGGGTCTCAGTGGGATGTTCTTTGGTGGATTGGTGTGGTCTCAATGGGTTGAATGGCCTGCTTCCACACTGTAGGGATTCTATGATTTACATTCCTCTCCACAAATGCTGCCTGAACTGAGTTTTCAGCCTTTGTTTCATTTTTATCTCAGCTTTCCAGCTTTTGCAGCATCTTATTTGGTTTTGTGTGAATGAAGATTGATATTCTCAAAAGAGATATATTTTGACAACTTCCATTCTGACTGAGATGATTCCTGGATTCACATTTCTGAATATCACACACACACACACACACACACACACACAAATCCGATGTTTTAAGAAACCTATCACAGCAAAATAAATGGAACAAAATGTCATTTTCAGGTAAATGGAACAGGTGATTAATAAACCTTTTCACTTACTGTGAATCATCCATTTTCCAGCTTTAGATTACAATGAGGTTGATGTGACACTAATTTACTCTTGTTACTATCACAGAGCTCATGGAACATTACACGCAGGGACACCATTAGTTTCTCACATAGGTTGAGATGACTGTGTTCCAAAATTCGACTAATGTTTTGGAAAGGATACAATCACATGTGGCAGTATCAATTCTTGAATTCAATATAGTGAGCAGCAGCCGGTCAATGATTACAGCACCAAAAGACCAACAGCAAATCAGTATATTTCACGTCTTATTTGATTTTTGCTGATAGAAAATAAAATGAGTGGAGTTTAATACACACGGCCAATTTACTATCACATAGTTTGTACAATCATTGGAAATCAATTTTATTCCCAGGATCTTCTCACAGGTTTGAAACCAAATTATATCAAACAACAAAGTTTTTGGCTTCCCACTGATATGTTCCATGACATTCAAATTCTGTTGATGGCAACACAGAGAAAATGTTACCTTAATTTTCACATTGGGCATGGAGATGAAGATGAAATGATTAACTTCACAATTCTACAGGAGTAGACAGCATGTGAACATAGCGAAGCATAACACTGTGTGCCTCCATTCTCAGCAGAGGGTCAGGGTGTGCATTTGGTTCGTACAATACAAAATTAACCTGAACATCTTAAAAGGGAGCCTGACCCACTTTGAGAGGGGCAGTACTTTTGCTATTGGGTCTGCGTCAACAATCTCAGCAAGGTGCTGATGAAAGTATAGAGGACTGCAAATGAAACAAAAGGCCTTAGAGTGGATATCAGTGCTTCCGGATGCAGTACTGAAGACTTAGTAGTGGATGTTGAGGAAAAGAAAGATGTTAGATTTCCACAGAACAACAGCAAGATACAGGCTATAATTTGGAGCACATGTCAGGGAAGCCAGTTCCTGCAGTCTAGTCCCGAGAATTTAGCTCAGTGCCAGAAAGTGGTCAATTGCTGAATATAGGAGGTCAATTTGTCACAAAGCCAATTCTGTGTGGGCTTGGATATCAGATACTATGTGGTACTTGAATGAGAAACTGAAAGGAACACTTGATATTATACAGAATGTTCTTCACCTGATGTACACAATGAGGTAACTTTTTAAAAAAATTGTTCATAAGATGTAGGCCACACAGACTAGGCCAGCATTTACTGCCTATTCCTAAATGCCCTCGAGAAAGTGGTTTTTTGAATTGGTGCAATCCATCTGGTTTAGGTATAAGGTTGATCCAGTTTAATTTCTATTCAATGGTAACCCCATAAAGTTGATAGTGGGTGATTCAGAAATAAGAATGCCATTGAATATCAAAAGAAAGACATGATTAGATATTGTTTTGCTTGAGGAGGTCTTTGCCTGGCACTTGTGTGGCATAAATATTACTCACCACTTATCAGCCTAAGTTGGATGGTCTCCAGGTCTTGCTGCATACAACTACAAGACATTCATGGTCAGAGTCATGAATAGTACTGAACATTGTTGACAATTGCACAAAGATCTCTACTATTGTCTATATGATGTAGGGAAGATCATTGATAAAACAGCTAAAGATGGTTGGGTCTAGGACACTACCCTGAGGAATCGCTGCAGTGATGTCCTTACACACAAGTGATTGACTGACAAACAATCAAAGCCATCTGTATTTATGCAAGGTATGACTCCAACTAGGACAGAACTCTCCCCACCTCCAACCCCGCTCCTCAATTCCCATTTTGACTCCAGTTTTGCTAAGTCTCCTTGATTCTATGGAAAGCGACTCACCTTTGGAGCTTAGTTCTTTTGTCCATGTTTGAAGAAAGGCTGTGATGAGGTTAGGAGCTGCGTGGCTGTAGTGGAACTCAAACTGAGCATCAGAAATAGATTATTGTAAGACAAATGCTAGTCAATAGCACTGTCGACAACTCCTTCCATCACTTTATTGGTGATCAAGCATAAACTGATCAGGTGATATTTGGCAGAGTTGGATTTGGTGTTTTCTTGTGTACAGGAGATACCTGGGAAATATTCCACTGCTGGGTAGATTCTAATACTGAAGTTGAAGTGGAATATTTGGATCATGGTATAGGTTGTCCTGGAGCACAAGTGCTTAGTATGATTGATTGTGTATTATCAGACCCCATAGCCTTTATATTATTCAATGGCTTCACTTGATTTTTGATGTCACATGGAATGAATCAAATTGGTTGAACACTTGAATCTATGATGCAGAGGACCTCTGACAAAGACAAAAATGGATCATCCACTCAGCACTTCTGACTGAAGACAGATATAGCAGCATAAGAAAGTTTGAAAAGGTTTAAACGTATGGCAGTATGCTCTGCGATAATGTCAGAGACCACAAAAGGACTTCTTGCTCAACCTTCAACAGAGCCAGAAATGTCTCAAGTACCTTGTGTAAACAGTTAACAATTGGTAATAAAATAATTACCACTTAAAGCACTGAAGTCTCAGCATCTTTACTAGTTAGTTCAGATTAATTATTAAAGGGTAACCAACCTTATAAGTGCACCTTACAACTTGATAAGCCATATGGGATCTTAAGATTTTGTCTTTTAGATGCCATTTACAACATGAGAGCAACTAGTGGAGCTAAATAAGAAAGCTCCTAGTACCATTGCACACACAAATAATCAAATGTCACAGAACCTACTTAAGACTGGGAGAGAGAAACATAGAGAACATAAAAATTCTACTTATGTTCCAATGAGTCACTGAGCCAGAAGTTAAAGATTGTGCAAGAAAGGTCAAATTGGCTTAAAGAAGTGAAAACTAAAGAAAACCTTGAAAAATGGTATAGAATACACTGGATGAATGGTTAACCTTTAAAAATTTAATCCTCAGTGGAGTCACAGGATAGATCAGAGAATGTAAGACGCAGGATGACAGTTTAGACTGTTGTTGGCTTAAGAATTACAGGTTTGAATACTGCTGGGGTCTGGAGGAAAATAATACTGTTGAAAGTTAAGAAAATGCTACAGCCACTATAAAAGCTTTAGATTGCAAAACAAGATGTAACAAGAAAAAAAGAAAAAAAATGAATAATCTCAGAAACAGGGTAAGAATTTCATTGATGAAAACAATCTAATGAAAGAAACAAAGACACCAATTAATGTTAGAAAAAATGGTCAATTTATATATCTGTCAGGAATATTTAAACACAATGGACTAAATCTGACAAAAGTGGGCACTATGGAGAAAGAGATCATTAAAATGCCAAATTGCTTCAAGATTAGACAACAAATCTGAAGAACAACAAGTTAACACAATTCATTATTCTGTTGGAGATGTAGTTGCAAGACAAGGAACAAAGGAAGACTCATACATATTTGTGAAAGTTTTAATTAAAAGGCTTTGATAGTTACATTGACTGCAAAACAAGATCCTTTATCAGTTGTGCCATAGATTATCGGAGCAGGGAGGTTTTGTTGGAGTTATACAATAATGTGGTTAGGTCACAGCTGGAGTATTGTGCACTTTCTGGTCAACTCACAAAAGTAAGGAGGTGATTGCACTGGAGGAGCTGCGGAAGAGGTTCATGAGGATGTTACCTGTTTTGTGAAGGAAAGCAGGATGTTTTCTTTAGAGCAGAGAAAGCTGAGGTAGGATTTGATTAAGATGTACATCATGAGAGGCATGGACAAAGTGGATAGGAAGCAACTGTTCCCCTTAGCTGAAGGGTCAATAATGAGGGGGCATCATTTTAAAGTGAAGGACAGGAGGTTCAGAGGGAATTTGAGGGAAGGATTTTCACCCAGGGGGTGGCAGAAATCTGGGAGACACTGCCCGACAGGGTAGTAGAAGCAGGAAACTTCACAATTACCTGGATGAGCACTTGAAATGTTATAACATTCTAGGCTACGGGCCAACTCCTGGTATGTTGGATTAGTGTAGCTAGGTCAGTGCAGCCTCAAAGGACCAAAGTGTCTCTTGTGTGCTATATGATTCTATCACTCTCTATGACTCCCATAGTCAGCTCCTAGGCAAATCAGTAGAAGATTTTATAAATGCATTATTATAGATTATTTTGAAGGATGTGACAACAGAGATTTGAAACAGAATTGATTAGAGGCCACATCGTTAGAATAATTGATGAGTGTCTGTTGGGTCTACAGCAGTTAGAAGAAGACCTCATCCTGGAAAAAACAAACATTTAGTGCAACAGTCATAGGTTTAGAATCAAGACAGAACAATCCTCAGTGATGAGCAAAAGCCTTGGTACTAGCAATCAAATCAGTACAATTCCAAACCACAATATTGAATGACCAAGCAAAGGAAGGCACACCTGGAAGGGAAAGTGAAAGATGCTGCAAAACTCTGCCAGTTCAGTGGCAAAGAAACATTGGGTGAAATCAGTGTCCTACAATAAAGCAGAATATTTCCAAAGTAAGAAAATTAGTCATTATCAAAAACATGTCAAATAAATGTCAAACGCTTAAAAGGACCCGAAAAAAACATTGAAGAATTTTAAGATAACTCTGTCCCAATTATGTAATATTGCCACCACCTCTGGTAGATTCGTCCTGTTTGTGGAACAGGTCATATCAAGGATTGGTGATGGTAGTACGTAACAGCAGTAAGATGCAGCATCCATGAAAGCTTTGCTAGATCTTTGCTAAATGTAAATCTGTGACAGAGTATTGTTCTTTCAGCCTGAGATATGACAATGGTTAGTCAATGCATCTTCTAATAACAGAAATATCACCAAAGTACCTACATTCCTAGCATGCTACCTTCACTCATCTTAACAATGTTACCAGTTTCCGTCACTTGCAGCTTTCACCCCACTCCAGCTATTTAGCTCCATGAGGCACATCAAAGTCATTGCAATACAGTCATTAATTCCTTTTCTCTTGCAGGACTTGCTAATGTTTATTTTCAGGCCGAAGTGGAGAACCAGCAGGGACAAGCATGACATGAATCATCAAATTCCTTTGGGGAAGGTACAGCTTCTCAGATCAGCAGACCTTTTATGACTAAGGTCATTTCAATCAACATCCTCAAACAAATCTACAATGCTGACATGTTTCAACCTTTTGCATCTTCCTGAAACCCCTTCCCCCTAATTCTATTACCTGGCATGAAGTGAAAGTTGCAGATGCTATAACCATGGAGCTCTTGTTTTCCATCCCACCAGGCTTCCCTCACCCCAAAATCTCCTGCATTCTGATCTGCTTCATCATGCTGGACAAGAGGAACGTAAGTCCATTGAAGCAGAAGAAGTCACTTGATCTGACATTTTCAATCATTATCTCCAATACTGGCACACATATATCTTAGAGCCAGCTATAGGGTTGAGATCAATGTGTGGTGAACCTCCAGGCATAAATGGTTTACAGCCAGGTTGAGGTGAAACAGTAGATTGAAGTTTATACTCATTAAATAGAGAACCAGGCGAGTTCTATTGCAGAGAGCTCAGCTGAGGGATTTAATGGTTTGGCATACAAGGCAATGCATATGAATATGCATTCAGTACAGTGGTATGCATTTACAGACCCCATAGGGCATTAATAGTATCTGTATAGTCTAAAATGGCATTGAGAGATTCAAATCACCTTTGCACACACTTTCACGTCACAATCCTTACACTTTCACATCATAATCTTCATACCTCAGCTGCTTCCGATATATGTATGATATACCCACAAAAGCAGTCTTACAAGTTGGAACTGGCTGGAATGTTTTCAGAGTTTCAGGCTTCAGTGACACAATGGAGTCTGTTTTTTGTGGAACAAAAAAACTTTCACTTCTTTCTTTCATTTTTCCAATTTCCAACTAGGGCTTGCATATATTAAACTAGTTCAGATTCAGATGTAAGTGTTATCATGCCTCTTTAATAATTCTAGTCAAATAACACAGTACATTTTTAACAAAGTCCTTAACATTCTTTAATAAGTTGTTTTTGTTTCATGTTTTTGTCAGTAATGGTGAAGGTAATATTTTGCTAACATATTTGTATGAGAGTCAAGTAGAAAGGATCAAACTATACACAGACTGCTGGAGATTAGTGGCTAGTTGAAAGATTGACTTTGGAATGTGTAGTTGAACAAGATTTGTAGTTATATGATTGTAAACAAGTCTTCACAACAGGTAATAAAAATTGAATTTTGAATGACCTTTCAGCCAGATTAAAATGAACAAAGAAAAGTTAAATTTTTAGATGCCGTTAGATCTCAAAACTCAAAAGAAGAAAGAAAATGTTATCTATGAGGAACAGTTTAGCGCATGAATCAAAACATAAGGTCATAAGAAATAGGAATGACAGTAAACCCATCAAACTGCTCCACCAGCCGATAAGATCTGAACGAGGCTTGAACTCCACTTTCTTGCCCATCTCCCAAAGCCCTCAACTCCTTTGTCGGTCAAAAAGCTGTCTGATCTCAACTTCGATATATTCAAATACTCCAGCCTCTGCAGCTCTTATGAAAGAGAATTCCAAAAGCTCATGGCTTTTTGAGAAAATAAGTTGCTCATCTAAATGTTAAATGGGATACTTGTTATTTTACCTTGTTTCCCTCATCTAGGTTCCCGTACTTGAGGAAATATCTTTCTGCCATCCACTCCATCAAGTTCCTTCAGAATTTCATTCGCTTCAACAACATCATTTCATAGTTTCAAATTCCAATGAGTAAGGACCCAATCTGATCAACTTTTTCTCATAATTCTGGAGTGAGGGAGTGGTCTTATCTTTGAACTACAAGTGTCTCTCCTTAATCAAGGAGACCAAAACTGTACATAGTACTCTAGGTACAGTCTTTCCAAAGCCCTGTACTGCAGCTGCAGTAAAATTTCCTTACTTTTGTACTCCACCTACTTGTAAAAACTGTCAAAATTCCCTTTGTAATCCTAAATACCTGCTGTACTTCCATGTGAACATTTTGGGATTCATGTATGATGAAGACTCATGATCCCCCTGCACAACAGCATTCTGCAATCTTTTGTTTATATTCATTTGCAGAATGTGGATATCGCTAGCTGGACCAGCATTTATTGTCCATTCCTAATTTTCAGAGGGCTTTTAGGAGCTAACTACATTGCTGTGGGTCTGGAATCTCCCGTAGATCAGACCAGATGAGGATAGCAGTTTCCTTCCCTAAAGAACATAAATGAACCAGATGGGTTTTCTGAAAATAGACAAGCATTTCATGGCCATCATTAGACTCTTAATTACAGATTTTTTTTATTGAATTCAAACGTCATCATCAGCCATGGTGGGATTTGAACTAGGTCACACCCGGCACTTTTCCCTGCAACCGCAGGAAGTGCTACACCTGCCCCCATACCTCCTCCCTCACCCCCATCCCAGGCCCCAAGAAGACTTTCCACATCAAGCAGATGTTCACCTGCACATCTGCCAATGTGGTATACTGCATCCGCTGTACCCGGTGTGGCTTCCTCTACATCGGGGAAACCAAGCGGAGACTCGGGGACCGCTTTGCAGAACACCTACGCTCGGTTCGCAACAAACAACTGCACCTCCCAGTCGCGAACCATTTCAACTCCCCCTCCCATTCCTCAGACGACATGTCCATCCTGGGCCTCCTGCAGTGCCACAACGATGCCACCCGAAGGTTGCAGGAACAGCAACTCATATTCCGCTTGGGAACCCTGCAGCCCAATGGTATCAATGTGGATTTCACAAGTTTCAAAATCTCCCCTCCCCCCACCGCATCCCAAAACCAGTCCAACTCGTCCCTGCCTCCCTAACCTGTTCTTCCTCCCACCTATCCCCTCCTCCCACCTCAAGCCGCACCTCCATCTCCTACCGACCAACCTCATCCCGCCCCCTTGACCTGTCCGTCCTCCCTGGACTGACCTATCCCCTTCCTAACTCCCTACCTACACTCACCTTTCCTGGCCCCATCCCCGCCTCTTCGACCTGTTTGTTTCCTCTCCACCTATCCTCTCCTCTATCCCTCTTCTATCCGCCTCCCACTCTCTCCCTATTTATTTCAAAACCCCCTTCCCCTCCCCCTTTTCTGATGAAGGGTCTAGGCCCGAAACGTCAGCCTCTCTGCTCCTATGATGCTGCTTGGCCTGCTGTGTTCATCCAGCCCTGCACCTTGTTGTCTCGAAGACTCCAAGGGAACAGCTGCCATAATATCGTAGGATTTAGCATTCAACTTCAGGTTAGAATTGAGGAACTTAGGTCATAAACAACTGTGCTAAACTTAAATAAGGAAAATTACACAGAAATGTGGCTGGAGTAGACTGGGAAAGGAATCTAGCTGAAAGGATAGTTGAGGAATAATGGCAGATGTTTAAGTATATAAACCAATGACTCACAACAAAGATATATTCCTGTGAGACAGAAGGATTTTCGGAAGGGGATAAGCTGACCATGGTTAACCAAGCAAGCTAAGGATAGTACCAAATTGAAAGAAAAAATATACAATGCAGCAAAGGCTGGTGGTGAACTAAAGAATTGAGAAAGCTTTAAAAGCCAACAAGATTACCAAAAATTTATAAAGGTGGAGAAAATATACCATGATGCCAAACTAGCAAGTAATATTAAGATGGACAATGAGACTGTCTTTAAATTTAGGAAAGGAAAAGAAAGGTAAAAGCGAATATATCTCATTAGAGCATAAGGCTAGAGAAATAACAATGGCAAACCTCAAAATGGCAGAGGGTTTGAATAAATGCTTTGCATCCATTTTCATAGTAGAGGCATTAAGAGCCTTCCAAAAGGAGGCCCAAAGGAGGTGGGGAGGGAATAAATGTAATAACTATCACTATAGAAAAAGTACAAGAGAAACTAATGGGGTTAAATCCTGATAAGGCTCCTGGACTTGATGGGTTACAGGCTAAGATTTTATGAGAAGTAGCTTCAGAAATATGGGTGCATAGGTAGTACTCTCCCAGGAATTACAGATTCAATCAAGGTGCTGGGGTATTAGAAAGTTGTCAATGTAACATATTTGTTCAAAAAGGGAGGGAGTCAAAAAAAATGGTAATTATCAGCTCATTAACTCCTGCTGTCAGAAAAATGTTAGAGTCCATTATAAAGGACGGAATTGCACACCATTTAGGAATAATTGTAAAATCAAGTGGAGACAGCATGGTCTCATGAAGGGAAAATCATGCCTGATGCATTTATGAGAATAACAGGATAGGTAAAGAGGAAATAGTAGTTGTATAATATTTGGATTTCCAAAAAGTGTTCAGTAGAGGACAGTCCATAATATTACTTAATAAGAGCCAGTGGTATGGGAGTTGTATATTAACATGGATAGAGGATTCACTAATCAACAGTTGGGATAAAGGGGGCATTTTCAGGATGGCAAACTGTCACTAGTGGATTGCTATAGGGATCAGTGTTAAGGCACAATTATTTTCCATATATATTTATGAACTGAATGACAGAATGGAATGTACTTTCAAGTTTGCTGATGACACAAAAATAGATGAGAAGGCCAGTAGTGAAGATGACACAATGAGACCACAGAGGGACATGGATAGGTTAAGTATGAGAGTAAACTCTTCGCAGTTGGAATATAATGCATGGAAATATGATGATATGCATTTTGGCAGGAAGAATAGAAGACTTGAATATAATTTAAATGGAAAAAGACTGCAGAAAGCTATAGCATAGAGAAATTTGGGCGTCCTTGGGCATACCTCATAAAAAGTTAGCGTATATCACTGTGGGTAATAGGGAAGGTAAATGGAGTGTTAGCCTTTATTTCAAAGACAATGAAGTATAAATATAGGGAGGTCTTACTAAAACCATACAAAGTGCTAGTCAGATCACACCTGGAAGTATGTGAATTGTTTTGGGCCCCTTATCTAAAGAAAGATATACCAACATAGGAGGCAGTCCAGAGAAGTATCAATCAGTTAATTCCATGTATAGAAGGATTTTCATATGAGGGGAGGTTGAATACATTAAGCGTGTAATTAATGGAGTTTAGAAGAATGACAGGAAGTCTTATTGAAACATGAAAGGTTCTGGGTAGATGCAGACAGGTTGTTTCTCCTTGTAGGAGCATCTAGGACTAAAGGACATAACCTCAGAGTAAAGTTATTCAAGACCTTGATGAGGAAGATATTTTGTTTTCTCTCAGAGGGTAGTGAATCTGTTGAATTCTTTACCACAGATGGCTGAGCAGGCTTATTTAGTTAAGTATATTCAAGGTTGAAATGGACAGATTTTTAATCAGTAAAGGGATCAAGGGTTCTGGGGATAGGGCAGGAAAGTGACATTAAGGATTATCAAATCAGTCATAATCTCACTGAATGACAGAACACACCCAATGGGCCAAATGGTCTACATCTGTTCCTATATGGTATTATGATGAGATGTAAACATACTTTAAACTTTTTGTGGCAAATTTTCTATTACTTTCTCACTTACTTATGTACAGAAACCCACAAGTGACCTGTAAAGTGAGATACCAACCTGGTGGAGGGGAGCTGATCTGAAACGTCAGCTTTCCTGCTCCTCTGATGCTGCCTGGCCTGCTGTATTCCTCCAGCTCCACACTGTGTTATCTGTTATTACCAACCTGGTGGCTTGCTTTCACTGCCACTCATGAAAGCTACTCCTCCTGTGGGTGGCTATGTGGCAGATGCAGACAGTTCATTAGCGCCTGTCCAGGTCCATAATGCTTGAGTGTGATGGGCTCAGTGTGTAAGTGACAAGGATTCTGCCACAGTTACTGCACTGGCATTGTTGTAGGGCGAGCATCTTGTCACAGGTGATCACTCTACAGATGCTTTGTTGACTGGTGGGAACATAGAGGCAGATGGTGTTGGAGCCCCATGAAGGGTGTCTCCCCCCTTATTACTACCTCAATCTTGTCCTGGCACAGCAGCCTCCCTCCTCACTGTTCCTCCTCCATGCCCTTTAGATGAATGTCAGTCTGAGCAATGGTTCTCAACCATCCTGCAAGCCAGGCTCAATGCTGTCCTGTGCACAGCTGCTTAGGCTAACAAACTGTTTTCCATTTTAAAACTGCAATTTAATCATGTTGCTGCAAGGATTCAGCATTGGAATCCGAAGGGACTGTAATGTCAGGGTTTATTCCACAGATGGAAATCCTGCACTTAATGCTGGATTTTGAAACCCTCTAGACCAACTACCGACAGGCTCTAAATTTGTTTTGACTGTATTCCCCCCCTCGTAACAATTTTCCGATTAAAAAATTCAATTTCACTATGCCACACACAAATTCACCATTGTTTTTCTTTAATTTGCATGTTCTTGCTGAATATAATTTAATTTGTGCTTCTATGATAGCACAAAGCTTGTAATATATCCACTTAGCAAAGCGGGTTGCAGCATTCCCTTAGGATGGAAAAGTAACAATGTAATAAAAACTTGTCAGGTACTACAGTTGACCCCATCATAGAAGAGTGTATTTGGTTTCAAACAATGTGTGTGCAGTCATTGCTCTTCTCCACCAGGCTCACTTATCACATTTAAAATAAAGTTCACACAACTCGTAATCACCATAACATGTCTTTCACTAAATCCCGAGTGAACAAGATTTGACAGGCCAATATTTTAATTTCCTAACGTACTCAATACAACCTGTGGAAAACCCATAAAAAGTAGTTTTTAATAATATCCTGAATTGCAATTTAATTTTTGTCAGTTTATCATGTCACCAATTGCTGTGCTGAAAAATATAAATTTCCTACCATACAATTTTTCAAATCATTTTCAATTGCCTTATCTAAGTGACCAGACAAGTACATCACAATGCTTAAATATAATGAATGCAGCATTTTATTAATAATCAGATAAGGTAGCAATTTAAATATGAACAATCATTTGAGTATTCTGAAAAATATATTTTATCTAAGTTTTTCTTCTTGCATTCATCAGGCCAGTTTACCAGAATATTGATCCAGTATAAATGTTGGCTTTCCCATTGAATGGTATTCTTACAAATGTTCTTAAGCGTGCAAGATGAAAACTTTCAACAAAATGTCTTTTTCAGCAATATTCACATTCTGTACTCCCAAACTATGATTAACGGTTATTTATGAGGTCAGTTCTCACCTTCCATTGAAATATACTTTGTTCCCATCCCTTTGTAAGGTAATTGCTTAATACTTCCCAGTTTCCAAACAAATTATATGAATTTTAGTCCATATAATAATGTAATATTCAAGGCAAAATGTGACTGTTCATAACAACTTTACATCAGGAGATTGTGTTTCTGTTTAAAAGACAATTTCTTTTCAAGCTGTCCAGATTCTCCTGAAGACTTGTTTGACTGGATGGAATTGCAAAATTAGGCATTGTAGATAGATAGAACTGCACCAAGTGGGTACAATGATCCAGCTTTACTCATGCATATATTTATGTAACAGACTATCTAATGCATTTCCTAGCCTTGTCATTGGAGTAGCGTGAAAATTATATTAATTTTCAGTTTAAGCCCTAGTGTCAATGCTTTAAAATCACATAATCTGGGATGTAGTATAAGACTGTAGTTATGCCACTGCATTTATCAGTTTCAGATTGTGAAGTTTATAACCTATTATGTTATGAGAAGCCAGATGCACATTGTCCATCATGACAGAGCATTTAAAGCTGTATTTCATATCCACACTGAGGTCATATTCCCCAGAGTGAACAGTGTGAGATTCCCCCACGCCCATAAAGCTAAAACTGCTCAATTGTAGACTATTCTGCAGCCAGATTGGAAACTAACTCCATGTTTATGCCACCACTTCCACCTCAATGTGCAGTAAAAGCCAATCTGTGTGAAAATAGTAACATAAAAGCTGTTAAATTTTAACTCGTGTAACAATGCGAACACTTGAATTCTCATGCCATCTGCAGTTCACCTTTTCATATCTTGAGAAGGTGAATTTTTGTTTTGTTTTTCAGCTCATGAGAAGTTTTTATCATGATAAGAGTGGAGACCTTATTATAGTTATAGCGCGTGAGTGCAGGAATATAATCCTGGAAGAAGAAAATCTGATGTCAATAGTTATCAGTAACTGTGCGCAGAATCTTTTAGGGATGTGAGCAATGTGGCATATGGCAAAACGTGCGGTAGAATAAGGCAAGAAGTGTGACGTGAGATTATTTTACTCCATTTCATAGTTATTTTTGCAAGCGGTTGTGATGGAATTCTCGCCAGGAACAACAAGTGAGATACTGATTAACAAGAATTAGCACTCCTTGGTTACACCACTTCATTAATATTCACACTCTTATCTCAGCAAACTCTCCAAACAACATTGATGATGGAAAAACTTCACAAAGAAACCAAACCATGCACATGGCAAACTAAGCTTGCCGCTTGCTCTGAAAATTCTGAGGATGAATTTTGGAGGGGTTGCGTGCGCGATGGTAGGGGTGAAATAGTGGCTGAGTCTCAGCATTGGGGGCTGAAAACTCTGGGCGATGTTGTAAGGCGGTGGCGGAAGGCAGCATTAATTTGAAAGTGCCAGACTGAAATGCATGGCTAGGAAGTGTGGAATAAGGGAGAAGGGGTCATCCATAGTCAGTAACATACTGGCGTCAAGGGGAGAGGGGGAAAGCCTGAATGATAACTCCAGGCACGTTCACATCATATGCCTGTGCCGCAGTGGAAGGGGTAGATACGTATTGGTGAATGTAAATCCGGAACTTGTGGGTCCTATGGCGTCAACAGGCGGGGATACTTGAAAAGGGAGGTGGATATTTGGTGCTTCACTGACACAGACAGGCTGAGGCATGGAGATATGCTTGCTGTCGCCTTCCACCACGGTAAAAATAGAGAGTGCACAATGGAAAGTGTGGCTGTGACCACACTATGTCGATGAAGTAAGTGACTCGACCTGTGAGCTAGGGGACTGCACCTCACCCGGTCAAAGGGGGAAAACAGAACAACGTCATATGCCTCTAAAAGGCGTAACAGAAAGGCTTGCAAAATGCAAACTCCTTGCCCACTTGCAACTTTGACCCTCTCTGAAGATATTCACCTCAGTAGCTCGGCGAATGCTGGACAATGTTTTGACAGCTATAGCAGGAACCAAACATGAGAGATCATCATCCAGGAAGGCTAGAGGTGCCAGGAGTCCACATTTTTCTCCCTGATTGTAGCTGTTAGTGTTGGCTGTGTGCACACATTTCAATCCATGAAGATTCTTATTTGGCCATGAAGTGCTGCCAGATGGTATGACAATGTGTTGAGCGCCTACATAGAAAAAAATCTCAAAAACAAAACAGATGCTGAAAGTTGCAGGCAGACAATTTATGGACCAAAGTAACCTCAATGCTTTTGAGGACGGAAACGTCCACAAGATGTGAGAGACGGGGAAGATGGCACTGTGATTCTTTGGATGACTTGGAAAACTACCAAAGGAGGTCACACAACTGAACCCTGCAAGCTTGATCTGAGGTTGCCGCCTGGGTCAGTGCTGTCTCCACGGTATGAAGGAACTCCAGCTGTGGAGGAAAACGGTCAATGATCTCTTCTGCTCGGTCAGGGTCCCCCCCACGCCGCTTTCTTGTCTTTCATTACACCTAACCACCTTTCCGCCACATATATCGGCATTGACAGCCATATCACACACTGTAATCCTTCTCTTCTCATTCCTTCTCTTCCTTCTCTTATTCCTTCTTATTCTGACTGTGTGTACATTCAGAATGCCAAAACTTGTCCAGGTACACTTCAGAGTTTCGCAGATGATGTGGGTACAAGGGATGCCTGTCTTTAGGCAGATATCCAGTGAAGGGCGAATTGTTGTAGGACGGTGCCTAGTAAGATGGGGTGGGAGTCAGACATGAGAGATACTATGGGGCGAGGGTAGGCAATGAATGTGATTAGTCTGGTAAGTTAAGGTGAGAGAATGTGTTAGACCTCACGGTGGCAAACCCTGCAAAAAAATCTAAGCACAATTTGAACGTTGCCAAAAAAAACTTCAGTCCCATGATACCTGACACGTTTTGGTGAAACAGTCCTGAATTCATCTCTTTACAATTAAATATTTGCAGTCAACTTGGATTATGGTTTAGAGGTGACAATTTAATCCTAAAAACAAAATACATTTTTGTTTAGCCATAACATGAAGACTAACACAACAATTAATAATATTCCTCTTCACTTAACTCTCTGAATCTCGTGCGGCAATGGCTGGATTGTTACCTATAACTTTAGAACATCAGCAAATTGTACGAATTTGAATAGGTTTAAGCAAAATAAAAATTAAAATAACCATTAAGGAACGCGTAATGAAAACACAGGATCTTATATTTACAACAATGATATTAGCCGGATCGACTGGTCTTTTTCAAAAAAATTCTGGTCTCCACTATTTAGGCACACGTTAATCTGAATTGTTATTGCAACTTGCTATCCCTATTTAGTTTATATGCCAAGTTCAGTAGAAACGATACTATATTCTCTTATAAAACAATGTTATTTTCGAACAAAAATGTGTTTTATTCAAACTCGAACTAGATTTTAGGAAAAGTTTTGGAAGCTTTTCGTCATATGTTTGACACTTTGGGAATTTGACCCTTCCTGGAATTAGCTAAATCCGTCAACACGACTGCACTTCCACCTCTGTTTTCCACAATGTACCAACGCAATGGATCCGAAATTCATACCAATTAACAGCTTGCTTATAATCTGCTCTGTATGACATTCATGCAGATCTTCACCACCCTTGGCAGCTTTGCCTCGTGGAGGATCCCAAAGCTCTCGGTCTCTGTTTCCTGTCTGTCTGAGGCTACTTGAGAGAGAATGGATGGAACAATGAGCAATTCGGCTAAACGTGGACATTAGTAGCGGGACTTCCAGTTGAAATTAGTATTCGCCGGCAAAAATATATCTTGGTAGCGTTGCATCCTTCCGAGCGGCTTCTTTAATCGTGACATGCGGTGGAATTGTCCGGCAGAGAACACGGCCGCAGTGTTTTAATTGCGTGAATGTGTGCCGTGGAGGTCGATTGTGTGTAATTATTAACAGAGCTGCTCAGGGTCTGCTCCGGGAGCATTAGTCCCGGACACAGCTCGTTTAGTATGCGTGTCACATCGCACTGCCCATAGGACGCAGCTACGTTTGTGTGTGTGTGAGGGAGAGCATGAGCTTTAGTGCACATACTTGGGAGCTGCTTTTGGAGAGGAGTATTAGCAGCCGCAGTCATACAGCGCCCTGCCTCTCAGCTCCACTCCCAGAAACTACTACCGCCCGTAGGAAGAGGGAAGCAATACTCGCCGTGTCAGCATTCCAAGGATGCAGTGAAGAGGTGCTGTCACATCTGGTGACTCCCACATGTGTCAGCAGTGACCTACTGACAGATACAACGAAAACCTCAGCCGCACTGGTTTTAGAAGACAGATTGGGGGAGATGGAGCGGGCATGGGAAGTGTCAACAGTTTAACTCAGGTATGTAGCCCCGTATTGTACAATCCAATGTTAATCGGATGGTTCGATGTATATACCTGTCGATTTGACTTGTAATAACCGTTAGACATTAAAGAATACATTAATATCGTGTATTTTATTGGACAAGCCTTTAGCTGTCTTCTCGCCCCAATGTGAATACAACAGACTTCACTGTCAGCATGGGACTCATTGGGAGTTTGATGAAATGCTTCGAATGTTCAATCTTTATAAACACATGCGGCAGCTGCAAATCTTATTCACTAGTCAAAGAACATGACCGTATTTATTGCCGCAATTTTCACAAAACATAAGCCCTACGGTTGTTTTTCTCCCCCCATTTAATGTTCTTTTCTATAAAACAGGCGCAACCATGTGATATTTCACAGTTATAAAGTGCCACCAATCTCCCCAGCTTCAGGCTGGTAACACGTTTCAGTGCGCGTCTCCGCGAACACTCCTTCCTGTGCAGACACACTGCCCCCGGGCAGCGTTACAAAACACTGACGCTGAATGCACCCCTCCCTCAAACCCTCTTCCCCCCCTTCCCCAGCGCTGGTCAGTAACTGCTTACCTGCGGCAAGGTCATCAAAGAAATCGGGATGCCTTCGTCAGCTACAAGAACGGCTTCAACATTTAACAGCCGCCGGGTTGCCACCCCGGCTCAGTCTCCGATCAACAGAGGTTCCTTGTTTCCTTTTGTAACAGAAACTTTTACAGGTCACGTTGGATCTTTCCCGTTTGGAGACTACAGTGCAATTCATTATTTCAGGTAAATACAGTGTAAAATTCTTGCGATTACTCTAGACAATGCAATTTCCAGAATACATTCCGGTAATTATTTTGCTGTCAATTTCAATGAGTGAAATAACAAACGAGCGAGAAGTGATAAACAGAACCTTTCTTCATATTTTCCTGGTGGAATATGGCTGCTCAAGTAGATGTGAGAACGTTTATCGAAATTTTGTTTGAAAAATGGTCATTAAGGTGCACGTGCCTGACTGATAGCGGTAACTATCGACTTATGAAACGTACTTGTTGACATCGTTTTATACAGGAACCTGTACTGTTAAATTGTCAGCATTTCACTTGATGAAATTCTCTTACCAGTAAATCGGAGCACTAGGAAACAGAGACAAAGCCTAAAAAAAGTAAAACGAATTGTGCAAGTCTAATGGAATTTTACTTCAAATAAGACTGAAATATCACATGCAGAGTAAGAAATAGTTATCCAAACTTTGGTATACAGTGTGAAACAAAAAAAAAGTCATGTATGAGAATAAGTAGGATATTTACATGTACAGCATATATACGAAGTAAAGGTTAAGACTGGCTGCACCCATTCAGTGCTGACATACTGTAAGGAAGACACACCCACCTATCCACCCCAAAAAACTGATACACACCAAAAGCTTTGCATCAGGATGAATACATATCAGAGATGTGGTTAAATAGCTGGGAATTGGTGGCATTATTTTACGTTGATTTATTGTTAAGTGTTCCATCACATAAATCACCATTCCCTTGTATACTTATGCTCCTACAATATTGTTCTATACCTCAAACTGTAGGCATGACAAACAGCAATTTTCAGGAATAATTTTCAATTATGGTTCAATTATCTATCGTTATTTTACCAAACTATGTCCCTGTGCTCCTTATTCAATAATCAATACTTGTCGCTGTGCTGCACGTACAATACTACTTACATTATTTGCAGAGCAAATCCCTGTAGTTTAGCACACCACCTACGCTTTCGTTACTGCAATGAATACTAAGTGCTAAATTAGACTTTATATGAATTCAGTTTAATAATCATGAATGCTCAATAAGAAAACTTTTCTCCTTTAGTGATCAGACTGAATTCTGTGAAGAGAATTCCATTGAAGCTGTTCTTATGCCTTAGCAGTTTACAATAAAGCCAGACAATATCTGAATATAAATGAGGGGAAGGAAAATGCCCTATCAATACAATATTGTAAAACAATCTAGACCATAGATTTCGGTGTGTAGACCTTTAAAAAAATCAGCACATTGTACTAAACTTAATGATTAAGCTATGAGTGCTTCATTCTTTATTAAGTCTTCGAGGAGGTTATCACTTCAGTGCAGAGAAGACTTCTGCAGGTCGCTAGGTCTGAATTGTAACAACCTTACAGAAATTGAACAATGTTTACCTTTTTACATATCTGTGCTCATTTTTGTTTTCAAAAGGTTCTTTAAGACCCAAAAGGACATTGTATGACTTATATTGGTTTATTGTCATTGCAGTTTGGAACCTTCATCTAGATGCAACAGCATTAACAATGCCCTTGCAGGGCATGGCTATAAATTAAGATTGTTAAATGAATGTGAAAATAATATGAATTCCCTTATTTAGTTTTCCAGCTACATAGAGAACAAAAGACAGTGTTATTATGACAATAATGCCATGACCAAAGGATGCTGTAATTTGGTGAAATATTTTGTAGTTTCTATATGCACTAGTAATCTTATTCCGCTTGATGCTTTCTTAAAGCATTTATTTGCTAAACTTGATAGTTTACAAATGTGTTGGTGTTTGATTTTATTTTCCTCATTTTTAATACGCAATTCCATTGCCGATTAGTTTTACATCATGCCTTCAGCAGGTTGCGTCTGGACTGTGGTCTAGTCTATTCTCTCATTCGGGTTGACATAGAGTTCATCCCTGCTGAGGTATCCAATTAACAATTTAGTTGAACATCAATGTCAGTTGACATTGGGATCTCCTCTGAGTACCCAACATGGGAGGTGTGTTTTGTTGAAGCTCTTGTGGATCATTAATTACTATTAACTCAGCCATTATGATTTAAATTGTATGGTAGGAAAGTACGGTAATTTGAGACATCTTGTAGTCAATTCTGATAATCTATGTAATTTGGAGAGCAAAATAGCTTGACTAGCAATTTCAGATAATGTTGATTAAAATTACAGGAATTTTATATTAAAAACAGAATTTGAATTGTCCAATCATAAACTAATCTCCCTAATTCTAAATGGATTGAATCACAGAATGCATTTTCAGAATATAAATAAAATCTCTAAAATCCCATGTAATAAAATGGAATTTGACCAATTCCCTTATCAGTGAATGAATATCGATTGCTATGAATAAAGTGCACAGCAATCATGAGGATTATATTGAAGTAAATGAAGACCCAAAGGAAGGAAAATGTAAGTTCACCAAGCCTCTGACACATATCTACTGAAACTTCACTCTAATCTTTACCAAAATTTAACAGAAGTAAGAATGACTCCTTGAAATATGCCAATTTATGAACAGAATGCTATATTTTAGAAGTATTTTGTTTGTTATATCAATTATGCTAGTAATTTTTATTAGTTTGACAAGACTTGATAAGTCAATTAAAAATAAAAGGTATGTGTATGTTGCAAAGACTTTTAATGATATGTGCTTTTGGATTACATAACACTATTATAAAGTAAGTTATTCTGTATACCTTATTATTATTTTATAAGCTCCTTTGAATAAAGATTACAATACACTTCATATTTCTTCAAGTTCTTTCGGTGAAAAGTCTTTTATTCAACCAAAGAAATGTGGGTGTGACCATTGACCATTACTTAAGAAACCTGTGTGAGCAAAGTCAATATAATAGATGGAAAGTTCTCATGTTATGATTTCACTGCAAACAAAGTATCCGGTGAAAGTATGAAGCTTAACATTTGTTTGTCTAATGTCTACCACTTGAAAATTAACCAAGGCCACTATTTTGCAGGAGAACTGAGCAGCTGGAAGAGTGGCCCTGGGCACCTGCAGCTTTATCCTGTTTCTCAGGCAGCTTATGGTCAAGCAGCAGATATGATGGTTCTCTGTTGCTGCATCTATCATTCAAGGTGACCTGAGCAGCTGCTATAGGGATTCATTTAGAATTTGTTTATTTAAGATGACATGAAACAACCTTAAGACTTAATTATTGAATTGGAGCTGAATAATTTCATTTAAAAATAACCAATATCTGACAAGTCCATGATTCAAACATTTTACAGAGTAATTTCTTCTCAGTTTGAAATTAAGTATGGAAATTGGCAAAATATTCCATTTAACATTCTGCAGAAGAAATGAAGAAGTTTTTTGTATCGGGGTTGAAACTGCCACACTTTAAGGGGATACAGAGAGATGCAGCTGTAGTCAAAAAAAGAGTCCTTCCTTAAAATGGATAGAAAAACCCAACATCCAGAAATCTTCTGATGGGAGTAACTACCAAGGAAGCTCTAGATCTGGGTGATCCAATACTGAAGACAAATAAATACAAGAACACAAGAATGTAAGACATAGGAGTCAGCCATTTGGTCCTTCTTGCTTGCTACACAATTCAGTAAGCTCATGCTTGCCATGACTCTGTCCTTAAATCCACCTTAATACCTGCCCCTATAACCTTTAACTGTGTTGCAAATCAAAAATCTATCCAATTCATATTAGAATATATTCAATGATTCATCTTTCACTGTTCACTGAGGAAGAGAAATTCAAACTTAAATAAATTTACGAGTGAAGAAAATCCTCCCACTTTCCATCTTAAATGGAATACATCTTATTTTTAATCCATGTCTACTTCTAGATTCCCCAATTCTAGACTTGATTATGTACTAAATATATAAAAGGAAACCAAAAATACCAGTGACTAATATGCATTTGACTACATGACAAGGCGAACACTTGGAATATCTGCTCCTGTGAAACTGAATATTACATCTCAGAAATGTCCAACTGGGATTGGCAGACAACTGTGGAAAGATCTTGCCATAATATATGTTGATTGGGCTCCTCCTTTGGTGATGAGAAACTTTCTTTCTGATGGTTCTTGTATCTGAGGAGTCTCAAGAAAGAAAATAATCAGTAATCAGTCAGCCACTTAACTAAATTATAAGAGACAACAAGGTGCAGGGCTGGATGAACACAGCAGGCCAAGCAGCATCATAGGAGCAGAGAGGCTGACGTTTCGGGCCTAGTACCTTCCAGGTGAAACAGCACTTTACCTGCACTTCACACAATCTAATCTTTTGCATTCGTTGCTCGCAATGTGGTCTCCTCTAAATTGGGGAAATGAAGGGTAGACTGGGTGTCTGCTTCGCAGAACATTTATGTTCTGCCTGCAAAAAAGACCCTGAGCTTCCAGTTGCCTGCCACTTCACCACACCACCCTGTTCCCTGGCCAACATCTCTGTCTCTGGCTTGTTACAGTGTTTCAGTGAAACTCAGCCCAAGCTAGAAGAACAGCACCTCATTTTCTGCTTGGGGACCCTGCAGCCTTCCAGACTCAATATCAAGTTCAATAACTTTAGGGTCTGAACTCTCCCATATCCCAGCCCTCTACTCTACACATCAGGCCTTGTTATCACACAGTCTGCCATTACACACTACCTATTGTTAGCCACTAACAATCTCCATTAACAGCTAGTCACTGTCCTAGACAGAGATGAAGGGTCTAGGCCCGAAACGTCAGCCTCTCTGCTCCTATGATGCTGCTTGGCCTGCTGTGTTCATCCAGCCCTGCACCTTGTTGTCTCGGATTCTCCAGCATCTGCAGTTCCTACTATCTCTAACTAGATTATAAATTGGGGGAATACTTACTTCCATAAAAACCAAATACTGCGGATACTGGAAATCTGAAATAAACATAGAAAATGGAAAATCTCAGGAGGTCTTGGAGCACGTGTGAATTTAGGAACAGAGTTAACATTTTGAGTCTGGTATGATTCTTCTTCAGAACCGAAAATTATGGATAACTTGATTTTTTTTTATACTTTTGACAGAGGCAGAGGAGGATCAAGGCAGCTGATGGTGTAGAAACCCAGTGCAAGAGATAAAAGGTTGTTAATAGTGGTGAAAGAGAAAAAGGACGTGTAAAGTAGTTATAAATTAAAGTGTAAAAGGGAGAATTGGGCCTCTGTAAGAGCAAAGTAAACATACAAACAAGACAAGGCTGGGAGGGGGTGGGCATGGGAGACGGAGAATTTTTTAAAAATGGAGAACATAAAGTAGTCAGTTTCTGAAGTTATGGAATTCAAAATTGAAACTTCAAGGCTGTAAAGTGCCAATTGGAAAATGAGATGTTGTTCCTTGAGCTTGCATTGTTCTTCATTAGAACATTTCAGGAGGTGCAGATCAGAAAGGTTAGAGTGAGAGCAATGTTATTCATTGAAATGGTATACAACTGGGAGGTCAGGCTTTTTTTTACAGACAGAGCAGAAGTGTTCCACAAAGCAGTCATCTAGTCTCCATTTGGTATTGCCAATGTAAATGAGACAACATTGTGAGCAGCAAATTCATTCAAAGTCACTTTAGTTTTGACATCTTCACAAGGTTTGTTTTCCAATGATAAATCGCTGAAAGCTGGTCATTTTACAATTAAGATATTTTGGTAATCTCTGAATGCTCTTGGTCTTCTGCTGCAACACAAGAGATTTTTGTACCATAATGAAGCTATACTAACTAACTGTTGCACTGAAACCCTTACTAGACTAAGGGTTTGATTTGACTACTTAAGTGCAGATAGCACATCTCACAATTACGGTGACAACATAACCATTTGACAATTTAATATGCTTCTTAAGATCCAGCCCAGTGACTGGCCCCCGTTCTGATGATACATTTGGACTTGTGCATACTCTCTAGGTCAGATTCTTTCTTTTTCTATTATCACACCATATTTTCCCTTTTCACTTGGAACCAATTATATGCCTCATACTTTTCTGATGGACAATCCATTTCTGTTCCTCATTTCTCATGTGCAGTTAGCTTTAACTTATTGTCCTCTGTCTCTCAATTTTCTGATGATGTCTACTGAAGGTTGTGAGTGAGTAACTATTGTGGGTTTTCGTATGACTGAGCAGGCCAATTCTTGACATGCAGATCTTTCAGTCTGTGGACCAGGATATCTCACAAGTTCATGGGATCTGGAGTGCAGAATTTACTTCCTTGTTTGGAGTTTCCTTTTCTGCTGCCACTCTGCCTCAAAACTGTCCTTGAAGTGCGGCTGCATTGATATTGATGACTGAGGGAGCCTGTAACCAAACATTCAAAGTGGTGACAACTTGTCCATCAAGCTAGAACCTCCTTTAAGTCCAATGTTTGTGCAGGTGTATCTTGAATTCGTACACATCATTTTGACTGCATGGTGCATAATTGCCTGTTCAATCCCGTTCATCCATTTACGATATGATTAAAGCATGTATTTCTGACATGAAAAACTGTGTTTGACTCTTAATGCATGCATATTATTTCTTAGTATATTTCTGAGTATACACAGATTATAGGCTGAAACATGGTTTTTGATGCTGAAACATTGTTCCTCTTGACCAATATGTTGCAATCTGTGGTACAGGGAGCTTAGCTGAGCCTGCAAATTTGGAATACATTCATATCTATAATTGCTCATTTTGTTTCTATTAAATTGGTTGTGGAAATTGATGCCAAAATATCAGAATTCTATGTAACAGGATTAGAAAATATCTTGTATTTGGGATTACTTAAAGTTTTTTTGAGATTACAGAGTTGTTACATTGCAGAGAAGGCCATTTGGCCCATTGTGTCTGCAGCAAGTATTGTGACTTAGCGTCATTTTTCCTGTTTTTATCAATAATTCTGAATCGAACACACTCTTTAAAGCTTTAATTGAACCTGCTGCCACCACATCGATAGTCAGTGTGTTCTTCACTGTGTGATTTTGTTTTGTTTTACATTACATGTGAGAATGTGCAATGAAGCTTTTATTTAAAGCTGCCTACTTGATGCATAAACTTTAGTTGCTGAATTATAAAGGGGAAAACTGATTTGCTCGTTCTTGCTGGTAAATAAAACATTATGTCTGCTCCCTTAATGGGACTTAATATCCGGGCTTGAAATATGCAACCGTTTTTGACAAATGAAAAGAATAACTTAGATGAAGATGCTATATCAATCTGTCTCTTCAATATGCCCCAAAGTGCTTTATGCAGAAAAGGTTGGTTTAGTACAGTGAATACAGTTATGCAATCAACAGCAGCAGCCATTTTGTCCATAATAAGTTCTTAGAAACAGCAACGGGATAAATAGCAGTAATTGCACTTTGAGTCATTTACAGAAAATCTGAAATTCAAAGGAAGCATTAGTTATGCACACAATTGATTTAATTGTGTTTTTATTCAACTTACTTGAATTATATTGCTTGATTCCAGTACCAAATGGACTGCTTATAGATGAAACTAAATTATTTTTGTGATATTTGGCTGGTTTTGAAATGGATCAGATGTTACAAAAGCAACTTGTTTATTCTTACTGGATTGTAACAAAATTAAAGAAAGCATCACAAAGCCAGAAGTGGCTTTCAATGCATGGGAGAAATGATTCTCCTATTGTTTCTCTAGGATGGTGTTGATTGACTGATGAATGTTGGGCTGAACAATGGGGGAAACACTTTGCTGTTGTTCAATTATGAAATCTTGGGCTGCTGTTTCTTGTCCCAGGTAGAAATTGAGAGCCAGGAGTAATCCTGCATCCAGCTCCCACTTTCATCTCAAGACTGCTGGGAGACAAAATTTACAAGTGTACATGGCCTAGAAGTGGAAATGGTGATAGGGTATGTCCGAAGTAGGCAAGTAGAAAGGTCTGCCTCTGTTCCACAAAAAAAAACTCAGCTTGATTCCTTTGGCACTATCAGCAGCTTATTTCTATATTCTTGAATCTTCTCCTCACTTTAAACTTTCCTCACCACCTCAGCTCTGTAAGCTCCTCTTCCCAGTCAGCCCCTCACTCATCATCCACTTCATGAGCCAAACTCACAAGCTCTATCAAACTTGGAAGCTCTTGACTACCTGTAAAATGCCCAAAGTAAATTTATTTTAGAATTGCTATCTTAATAGGTGTCTATACTGAAGACATAAAGCAATCAGAAAGCTTAAACAATTGGACATTATTTTCAAACTAGTCTATGCTTACATTTTTATAAAGTGTATTTTATCATTTTATTCATTTCATGAGGATTTTTAAGTCCACCTGAAGACTTCACCAGTCGGCCTAAATAAAAATTTGACAAATACCTTGTTTAATGGGTAGTTATATCTTCCAATCAGAGCACTGTTATGACTAGCCTTAATGAACAGAGATACAACTCATTCAGCAGCAATTTGTGATGAATTATAAAACAGGAAGTACCTTTTAAACTCCTCTGCCACCAGTCAATGATTCATGCCTCCATGGAGTTGGAGTAAGATGTAACAGTTACTAAATTTCAGCCACCTTTCTAAATATGAAAAGATCTTAACTAGGATTGAGCTCTCAATAAGCTTACTATGATGTTAATGGCTCCTCCTTAATAGGATCAGGCATGTTCCAAGCTTTCTTTCACCCCTGCACTCATGAAAAAACTGAGGCGGAAATGGAGGTGGGAAGTATGTGCTGTTGCTCAGTGGTCATTTTTTCTTGCCCTTCTGTTTGTTGATGGATAGAATCATGAAAATCCGACCCTATATCTTGAATTTGAACCACTCCCTCAAGGATCTGCAAGAACGTTGTATGTATGCCCTGGATTGAAGCTTGAACCTGCCTTTATAACAGTAGGCTAGCAGCAAATTCAAGGGACAAAATTGAATTTTGGGAACCGGGGTCTCGATGGCCAGCTGCAGGGCTAATGTGAGACCCATATCATCTGCTTTTGGAAAGGCCACCATGTTGTGTTAATCAGGCACTGAATTGAACACCATAAGATGTTTGCTAGGATAAAGGACCCAAGGTGAAAATTCCAGCCAATGAAAGCTGTGGGTCAATCAGAGACCAGCTGTTGTCTTTTCCATACAGTTCAGAGGAGATTTACTAGATCAGTATATATAATGAGTGAGTGACCTTAGGAGGTTAAGTTAGACAGCCTGGACTTGGATCTGCTGGAGTATAGATGAGTGAGGGATGACTTGATTGAAGTATGAAAGATCCTGAATGGTATTGATAAAATGGACAGGCAAAGGATTCTTTCTTTTGATGATGAGCCCAGAATTAAGGGGCATGGAATTAAAAATTGGGGGTTGCCTTTTTAGACAGAAATTAAGTGAAATTTTCTCTCAGAGAGTTGAAAAATGTGGTGAAGCCGTTGTTATTGTGCTTTTTTAAGACTGATAGGTGTAAATTCTTGTCAGTCAAGGGAATGAACGATCATCAGGAATAGATAGAAATGTGGAATTCATAATGCAAACAGATCTTCCATGATCCTGTTGAATAGGGGAGTACCTGAGGGACCAAATGGCCTACTTCTGCTATTTTTTTATGTTTGTAAGATTATACATTTTATAAAGTTTTATTTTCCACAAACCAGAATGTATTTCTTCTCTCAAAATCAATGGTGTGTTTTTTATTAGATGCTGAGCTTTTTTTTTCTCAAAGAATGTAAAATATTTTCCTTGATACTGCATAGAAGTTGAATGCTGCACATTATGCATATGAAGCACAATGTGGGTGATTTGAGAGGTCATTAAGGATATGTAGCAGCAGAGGGATGGTATGAGGTGGCATGTGTTAAGGATGACAGAGGTGAGGGGAGACATTTAACAGGTTCATAGTTCCTTGAAAGTGGAGTCGCAGGTAGATAGGATAGTGAAGAAGGCTTTTGGTATGCTTGCTTTTATTGTTCAGTGCACTGAGTATAGGTGTTGGCAGGTCATGTTGCGGCTGTACAGGACATTGGTTTGGCCACTTCTGGAGTATTGCGTACAATTCTGGTCTCTCTCCTATAGGAATGATGTTGTGAAACTAGAAAGGGTTCAGAAAAGATTTACAAGGATGTTGCCAGGGTTGGAGGGTTTAAGCTATAGGGAGAGGCTGAATAGGCTGGGGCTATTTTTCCTGGAGTGTTGGAGGCTGAGGGGTAACCTTATAGGGGTGTATAAAATTATGAGGAGCATGGATAGGGTAAATAGGCAAGGTCTTTTCCCCGGGTGGGGGAGTCCAAAACTAGAGGGCATATGTTTAAGGTGAGAGGGGAAAGATTTAAAAGGGACCTAAGGGGCAACTTTTTCACGTAGAAGGTGATGCATATATGAATGAGCTGCCAGTGTAAGTGGTGAAGGCTGGTACGATTACAACATTGAAAAGGCATCTGGGTGAGTGTACAAATAGGAAGCATTTAGTGGGATATGGGCCAAATGCTGGCAAACGGGACTATATTTATATAGGATATCTGGTCGGCATGGACGAGTTGGACTGAATGGTCTGTTTCTGTGCTGTAAATCTCTCTCCATGAGATGTTTAAACATTATCGGGAGATGGAATATTGTTTTGGAGCACTGAGATGGGACCTCTAACTGTCCTCACCTCTACACCCTCCTCACACACAACAGCACAGCTCACAACCTACATTATGAACTCAACCCCAATTTGAAAAGGCAAAAATGGCAGGGGAAGTCATCGATGAGACAGTTAAGCAGTTTACAAGTTACAAAATGTTTAGGTCAGGTTTTTCAGAACTCAGATAAAGATGCGGGCCTATTCTTTGCAATACTGTATTGAAATGGTTAACTATCAAAAATCAACTATTGTTACTGAGGTCATACTTTGGATATTAACAATAGCAAATTGATATAATTCTGTTCTTGAAAGCACCATTCCTTATACCTGAGAATCGATAAAATCTGAAACCAGAGAGACCAGATTTATATTAAACACCTTCAATGGGATGAGACAGACTGTCCACTGGGAAAATATGTAATGGGTAAAACAGCAAAAGTTTTGTTTAAAAGTACTAAACATTTTAAGTTGATGCAGTGCTATTTTACATTATTAAAAGGACAAAACAAAATTCTGCTCACCAAAGAAAAGACTGTGGTGACAATAAATGTAAAGGGCAATGTAAAAAGAAAAGAACAAAGCACTCAAGAATGCAAAAATATAGCACAAATCATAGTGAATTTAAAAAATCCAAAGAAATGCCAAGAGTGAGAAGGCAGTTAGCAAGAGCATCAAAAAGTAGTTGTGAAAGAACCTTGTAAGGGATATCACATTGGACACAGTCAAGAATAATTGAAGCCCCTTTAAAAAAGACTGGTTATATTGTGATGAAAATAAGGTAATGGAAGGCATGTTAAATAATTATATAGCATCAATATTTATAGCAGAGTAAGTCGCATGGAGATCCTGGGCATCCCAAGGAAACTTATGTTGTATTCAGGACAGGGATTTACTGTACTGTAATTACCATAAGTAAATTAACTAATAAAAATGATGGTGCTGAAATATTTCAATGCAGATGCTTTTCATCCCAGGGTTTTAAAGGACATTGCAGTGTTCCTAACTCATCACTGCCAAGGTTGTTTTGATTCAGAAACTATTCCTTTAACTGGATAACTTCATGTCGCTCCATTCTTTTAGAAAGGTGAGAAAGTCAAACCAGAGAATTAGAGACCAGTTATCTTAATACTGATTTTCAGGATATTGCTGGAGCCTAAATTCAGAGATAGAATAACTGAACACCTTGAATATTTTCAGTTGAATAGAGGGACGCCCATATTCCCTATCTTTTTTGAAGAAGTGACGAAGTATTGAATGGAGGAATATCTATGGTTATTCTTGACACCCATATAAAATCTCGTTTAGTTAAATTGAAGTTTATGAAATCAACCGAGCGCTCAGAGGCTGAGTAATGATAGTTAGAAGATCAATAAATTGGCAGGATGTAACTCGTGGCACCCTACAGAGATCTATCCTAACTGTTCACCATATTAAAAATCTATGATGGACAGTCACAAATCCAAGTTTTCTCCTGACATAAAAGTTAGGTGCCATTGTTAAGTAGTGTACGTTATATGGATGGTCTCTGAAGTGTATAAACTGCAGTCGAAATACATGTCATTCCTGGTAGAAGAGCATCTATTGTGAATACGGAGGCTGGTTTGAGAGCAACAGTACTGGCACAGGTGAATAGTTTTGGCCTAAGGTCAACTAATGTTTTTCCTTCTGGCAGCCCCTGTTTCTACCATCTTTTTTTCTTGTCCTTTGCTTTTCTCCCTGTCCTTCTTAACTACTTGTCTCCAGCCACTCCAGTCTGTAGCTAGGACTTCCTATGCTTTGACTCTGATCCTGATCAGCTTCAAGTCTTTTTTGCAAATATCATAATATTACAGAAGTAGGTGAGCTATTGGTCTCACCCTGGCAGCAAGCTCACAGCAGCATTATAGCTGAGAGGGGAGGGGTGTACTATGTTTCTCAAGTCCCACAAATCCATGAGTCCCAACATAAGTTGTTTTACTCAGTTCCCAATATGGCTGATCATATGCTTTCTTGGTATAAAAATGACCATTGACTAAGTTTCTATAATAAACACAACAACGTTAATTTACTATAACATAAACAGTTATTCAATGAAGATGCACAAACTGGTTACTACAAACAGATTTTAACATAAAAACATAAATGTAGAGCTTTCTAAGCAACTATAAACATACGCACAGATCCAGGTACAGGAATTTAAACTCTGATGAAGAGTCATCTGGACTTGAAACATTAGCTTGCTTTCTCTCCATGGATGCTGTCTGACCCGCTGTGATCTCCAGCATTGTTTTCAGTCAAAGGAATTTGAACATTTGGATTAAAGGACAATGTCCGGATATAGACACACATGATATTGACGAGGCCTGTGATTGTTGAGAAGTGCAGAGCAAACCTTCCAAGGTGACAATTGAATCATCATGCATACAATTTTTTTATGTGAAATCCACTCCACACTCATATGTTGCATCTTGAATTTCTTCTGCGAGAAGAACATTCTCTTTTATAGGATCCTGTTTGAGTGAGCTTAGTTTCTTGGAGCGCAGCCATGTCCATTCTGAGTTTTGTAAGTCTTTTTTTCAATCACAGCAGCCTTGTATGCAGCAATACTCTGCAGAAGGTCATTGATAAGGGTAAGATGCATGGTCCTAATGTTCCAGATTGCAATGTGAAAGACTGGTGTCTTCTATTGCCTGCAGAGAAGGGCAGTTTGCTTATTTGGCGATGCAGAGTGATGCCAATGATACGGGTCCAATTCCTACACTGGCTGAGGCCACCATAAAGGTCCCACCTCCTCAACCTTACCCCTTGTCTGAGGTATTGTGGCCCTCAGGTTAAATCACCAACAGTTGTCATGGTCTGTGACGGAGCAGCCCTATGGCCCTTTGGGACTGTGGTGACCTTATCTGATCTTGCCTGGTGCACAGATTAGCCCCATATATTCAACGAGAGCTCTATAAACTCCAAGTACTCACTGCAGTAAACAAAACAAGACATGTACCTTACTGACTGAGGGTTGCCCAAATTGAGCTACCCAGGATACACAATTGTTTCTCCAGCCATGACAGGTAGCTCTTGGTGCTTGTGCTTTATGTGAATTGAATGAGAGCTTCCAACTGATAACGTTTTGTTCCTGTGTGTAGCAATGTTATCCACAAAGTTAAAGTGTCCTTTCCAGGGAAGAGGCCTGAATAAATTGTTCTGAGACCCCAATTTGCCCCAAACTTAGAGCTCCACTACCTAGCTTGGCATTGTTTGTACTTTTCAAAACCAGCACTGTTCAGTACCAATTCTGTGGTTGAAGTTGCTAAAAAAACTGCCTGATAAATGACTGGTTACCACCTAAAGGATTCCTGTCCAGATTTTCTGTCAGGGTTTACTTGCTGTGCCTTGTTCTCTCCTGGAATACCCACAAGCTGGGGATTAGGCTCTTGGGCACCAGGAAGTTACCATATGCTAGTGGACCTACATACCCTACTCGGAGTATCTTGTAGTTTAACCTGAATCTGCCAGGCACCCAGTTTATGTGGATTGGCGCACGGAAGCACTACGTAGGGTTTTATAGAATTCGCCTTGGCCCAAACAAGATGGCGGCCACAGGTTGGGGCCTGATCCCAGGAATCAGACCTTGAGCATAAACCACGGGGCCCTCTGATAATTATTCGATGCTCTGTGCATACACCAGGTATTAATAAGGCCTCCATGCCCACATGCCAGCTCCCTCACTCCTCTCGGCTCCACACCCCTCCGTTTATCAACGGCTGCAAAAGCCTCCCAAACGGTGGTAGCAGAGTAGGACGTTTCAGCCGGAGCTCGTCTTCTCTGCCTTTTTCTCTTTTTCTCTTTTTTGTGTTTCTTCTTTCTTTTCGGTGACAACATCCTGAAATCCCAGCCTCAGTGTGGTCTCGGCGAGGCGTCCTCTCAGCCTGGCATGGCAGTCTCCTGGCGGCTTGGTATGGCAGTCTCTTGGTGACCTGATGTGATGGTTTTCTTGGCCTGGTTTGGCAGCCTCTTGTCCCTGCGAAGTTGGTGGCCCGTGGTGGCCGTTTGGCCTCAGCGTGGACTTCCAGCCTCAAGGTGATTCCAGAGCGGTGTCCCGGCCTTGCGAGTCTCGGAGTCTGGAGTCGAGACCCGGTGTGGACTGGAGGTGAGGTGCCAGTGTTGGGTGGGTTGGATGGACTGTTGTTCTGAATTTTTTAATTCTCTATTTTCTAACTTATTCCTATGATCTGCAATGCTGGACATGTTATTTCTTTATTTTTCTATTCTTTTCCCTAAGAACTTGGGCTGAAGAATCTATACCTAGATACCATAAGTAGCCACATGTAAACTTTTCACTGTACTCGTTGACTGTATGTAACCATAAAGCTAATTCAATTCAAAGCTCATTCAATTCAATAATGTAGAGACTCAGTACTGGCAGGACAGGCCTTTGCACTAAGCTCTCCTTTCACAATAGTTATACTGCTAGCCTGAAATGAGAGCTAACAGCAAGAAATGACTAGTAAGACTGACCACTGCACCAACCACTATGCTAACATATGCAGGATATTGCATCAACAGGAGACTCACAAACATAAAATGACAGCAATGGTAACAAAATAAATGCAGGGGCAAAATTATTGGAAATGTAGCACAATGTGAGACCATCCACTTTAGATCTAAAAGCGATAGATCAGAGTACTTTTTAAATGGTCAAAAGCTAAAATCACTGCTGATATCAAAAGACTTAAGGTCCATGCGGATTGATCACAAAAACATTATGTGCAGGCACAAAAAATAATCATAAAGGCTAATGCAGTGTTGTTCTTTATATCTTGAGAATTACTGTCCATTGGCTTAGACATCATATTGTATCTGTACAAAGCCCTGGTTAGTCTACATCTTGAGCACTCTGTGATCAGTCTGGGTAATACCATTTAGGAAGGGTATATTGATCTTGGATTGAGTACCGTGAAGATTTACCTGAATGATACCTAGACTCCAGGCATTAATTGTGAGAAACAAATTGTGTAAAGTGGTTCTGCATTAACTGAAATGTAGAAAACTAAGAAGAAACATGATAAAATATTTTCAAGATATGGCAGAGAAAGGAAAGAAATATTTCCTTTGGGAAGCTTTGAGCTTGAGGGCACAGCTTTTCAGGAGTGAAGTTAAAAATACTTCCACGTGAAAATGACATTGGGAATTTAGAATGCCTTCTGCAAAATAGCAGTTGACACTGGATCAATAATTCATTTTAATTCAGATTAATAGTTATCTATTATTCAAATGAGGGATATGGAGTTAAGTCACAGGTTGGTGATGACTTCAGTGAATGGATGCAGGTTCAAGGGCTAAATAATTTACTATTGTTTTCCTGCATTCTTCTCCATGTCAAATAAATTCAGAATGGACATTTTTTCATTTTAAAGAGGATCTAACTAAACAGTTGATGAGCATGCATTGTATATTAAGATCAACATTTAATCAAAATACATCTTTAAATTGAAGCATTAAATTTCAAAACTGTCAATCCAGTAATCATTATGGGAATAGATTACATAATTAATGAATTTGTGCTTCGTTGTTGAGTTTGAAGTCAAATTATGTTCATAAGTAATAAATCTTCTGATGTCTATATTATTTTAAATGCGCTGAAATAACAATCCTGAAATATAGATATGGATTCTGCAGCATCAGGCATCTTGCAGCGTGTCCTGTTACTCCCAATCATGTATGCTTAGGCAAGGGTTGGTTTCGCTCAGTTGACTAGATGGTTGGTTTGCAAAGTAGTATGGTGCCACCAGCATTGGCTCAATTCCCATAATGGGCTGAGATTACCATGAAGGATTCCTCTTTGAACCTCTCCCTTTGCCTCTCCCTTTGCCTAAGGTGTAGTTGCCCTTGGGTTAAATTACCACCAGTTATCTCTCTGTAATGAGAGAGCAGCCCTATGATCTGTTAAGACTATGGCAACACAAAGAAAGAAGATGTTTGGTCATTCAACTATCTTGTGCCAGTGAAGTTTCTGCGAGTGCAAATAATGACAGGTACTGAGGATGCCATTGAACAATGGAACAAGCAATATAACTCTTTATTCCATGGAATTAAAAGATTGAGAAATAGACAGAGAAGGGTGAGTCCAATGTCAAATCAGAGACTTAAAGGTAAAGAGAGAAAGCAATATTAGTATGAGATGAAGAGAGAGAGAAAGCAAGATAGAGAGAGACAGAAAAATGTTGATCCCAACTTGAACAGAACATTGAATTCTATGCATAAGTTGAGAATCAATATCCATGACATCAAACAACATTTGATCAAATGTAACATCATAGAACCCCAATTATTTTGCAGTCAATAGGAATTAAGGGGAATTATCTCCACTAATTGGGGTCATGCTGAACATAAAGGAAGATGGTTGTGTCATTGGAATCTAAACATCTTAGCATCAGGACATTACTGCAGGAGCTATTCCAGATGGTGTCCAAGGCCCAGCCATCTTCAGCTGCTTAACCTTCCCTCCATCATAAGGTCAGAAGTCAACATGTTTGCCAATGAGTGCCTGATATTAAATTCCATTGGTATTTCGTCAGATATTGAAGCAGTCTGTGCAGGATGCAGCAAAGCCAAGGCAAAATCCAAGCATGGGCTGGTACATGGAAAGTAACAGTGCACCACACAAGCATCAGTTTAAGCATTGCACTTAACTTTCAGTGGAATTACCATCACCGTGTCCCTCATTATCAACATTGTGGGAGGCACCATCAACTTAACAGATCAGCCAGATAAATGCTGTGGCTAAGTGATTCACCTCCTAAGTGCTACAAAAGCCTTCTGCTCCATTTCCAAGGCACAAGCTCGAATTGTGTCACAATACATTTCACTTGCCTGGATGAGTAAAGGTCTGACACTAAAGATGCTTGCCATCATTCGGGACAATGCATTCCATTAGTGGGTACCTCTTCCATCATCTGAAATTACACCTTACTGCACCCCCCACCGCCATGCAGCCAGAGTGTATACTACCCACCAGATGGACTATTCACTGAGGGACCTTCAACAACACTTCCAAACCTCTGATTTTTACCATCAAATCAAAAACATGCAATAAATGGATCTGCAGAAACATGAACTGTTTACTGGGCAGGCCTTTTACCAAAGTGCAGCAATGTTAAAATTTGTGTATGTGCAGATGAATTGAGGGTTTGCACATAGTTCTATGCATCCTGGTAGGGGACACCAGTGTAATGTCAGAACAAAAGAACAATATTCATCAAAATTAAAACATCCGAACAAAAAGCACAGGAAAAATCTTTAGAGCACTAATCCATGTCCTGATCAAATTGGCTCTCACAGAGGCAGTTAAGTATAAAGAAGCAAAAAAAAAATTTGAAATTTCTGTTTTTAATCATCCTTACACTTCACTCATTAGATAAATTTAAAGGTATTCCAAGTCAGAGTTACATGGATGGTTCATATTGCCAATGTAATAATTATCAGTTACAGATCAGATACATTAGCTTCAATTGCCATTGACTTTGGCACAGAGGTATTACCTTTTTATTGTCTTCACAACAGGCTGGAACTTTCATCAACTTGACTGAGAGGCAGTGTACTGATTGCATTAGCTTGCCAATTGTGCTTGTGTTTCTTTTTGTGATTATTATTTCTATCTACCTAATTATTTCTATCCATCTGCTTTCCAGACAGAGGATAAAAACCAATAGTCTCTTCCTTTGGAGGCACAATACAGAGCAAACTTACCATTATATAAGAAACAGCTGTCAAAATTATAGGGATCCTACAGTGACAAGGTTACTTGTCAAATATCAGGAACATGATAACAGTCATCTACTTTTGTTTTGAGGTGTAAATTGGGTGATGAATGTTGGCGAGGATACCAGAAGGGCTCAAATAATAAATAAATGCTTGAATCTATTCTCCTAACAAATTTATAAACCAGCAAAATATTTGGCTAATATTTTACAGCTTGCTTAATGATTTAAGGCAGAGTTGTTGGCGGTTTCCATTTCTGTACTTGACTAGCCCACATACTGAAACAAATTAACAGGATCAATACAGGATACAGGAAGTGCACAGTTGAAAGAGCCTTGACAGTATTTGAAACATCCACATTTCTTCTTTGGGAACAATACAGCACTATATTTTGCTACAATATTTGCATCCATTTCCCTTATAACCTTGAAAATACTTCACAACTAATTACTTTCATTTACTACCAACAACTCTTCACAAACATGCAGTGAATGATCAGGTAATTTTGGAAGTATTGGTTGAGGGGTGGGTATTTGGCAACAAATAAAACTAATTCCTTTTGTCCACAAAAGCAACTGGAACAGACAAATAGGATCTTACTTTAACATAATTTCTCTCGCATGCCAATATTAATATTACTATGCTCCTTTGGTATTGCATTCAAATGTCAGCCTAGCTACTTTGCATCAACCGTCATTGTGGGAGACACCAGTAGCAAGCTAGAACTTTAGGAGCATCAGAGGTGAGTGTAGCTGTCACCACCAAAGGGAAGGTTCTGGGGAAGTTGAAAGTTCTGAAGGTGGATAACTCACCCGGGACAGATGGACTAGACTCCAGGGTTCTGAAGGAGATAGTTGAGGAGATTGTAGATGCATCGCTGGTAAATCTTTAAGAAATCATTGGAGTCAGCGAGAGTCCCAGAGGACTGGAAGATGACTTTGTAACATTCCTGTTTAAGAAGGAAAGGAGGTAGAAGATGGGAAATTAGAGGACGGTTAGTCCAACCTCTGTCACTGGTAAAATTTGAGTCTGTTATTAAGAATGAGATCATGTAGTATTGGAAGTGCATGGTAAAATAGGGTTGAGTCAGCATAGCTTCACCAAGACTCAGTCATATCTGACTAATCTATTAGAATTCTTTGAAGAGGTAATGAGCAAGTTAAACAAAGGAAAACCAGTCAACATGATCAACTTGGATTTCTAGAAGGCCTTTGACAAGGGGCCACACAGGAGGCTGCAGTATAAGAGCCCATAGTGTTAAGGGCAAGGTATCGGCATGGATAGAGGATTGGCTGACAGACAGAAAGTTGGGATAAGGGGCCTTTTTCAGTATAACATCCAGTCACCAGTAGAGTTTGACAGGGATCAGTGTTGGACTCACAACTATTCATGCTATACAATAATGATCTGGATGAGGCATTGTTGCTAAGTTTACTGATGACACAAAGATTGGTGGAAGGACAGGTAGTGTTGAGGAGGCTGCAGAGAGACTTGGACAAGTTAAGAGAGTGGGCAAAGAAGTGACGGATGGAATACAATGTGGGAAACTGTGAGGTTATTCACTTTGGTAGGAAGAATAGAAGTGTAGACTATTTTCTCAATGATGAAAGACTTTTGAAATGTGAAGCACAAAGGGAATTAGGAATCTTAGTTCAGGATTCTCTTAAAGTTAATGTACAGGTTCAGTTAGGAATGTTACTATTCATTTTCAGAGGGCTAGAATGAAAAAGCAGTATTGCTGTGTCTGAATAAGTCTTTGGTCAGACCGCATTTGCAATATTGTGGGCTGTTTTGGGCCTTGTACATAAGGAAGGGTGTTTTGGCCTGGAGGAGGTCCAGAGGAGATTTACAAGAATGATCCAAGGGATGAAGGCTTGTCATATGAGGAGTGGTTAATCACTCTGGGCCTGTACATGATGGAGTTTAGAAGGATGAGGGGGCGATCTGATTGAAACTTGCAGAATACTGAGATTTCTGGATAGCGTGGATGTGGACAGATATTTCCTCTAGTAGGAGAGACTCGGACCCGAGGGCACAGCCTCAGAATGGAGGACTTTGGAACTGAGATGAGGAGGAATTTCTTCAGCCAGTGGGTGGTGAATCTATGTAATTCATCACTACGGAATGCTGTCTACTGAGTGTTTTGCGATGGAGATAGATAGGTTCTTGATTAGTAAGGGAATCAAAGGTAACAGGGAGAAGGCAGGACAATGGGATTGAGAAACATAGCAGCCATGATTGAATGGAAGAGCAGACTCAAGGGGTGGGATGGTCTATTTCTTCTCCTATGTCATATGGTCTTATGAACTCAAACTCTGGTATGGTGCTTCTGTGCAAAATCTTTTGACTGAAGTCGAAGTATTACCAACTAAGATAAATTTTACGCACGTTGTGAGAAAAGTGCTTTTTAAATGATTGTTTTGGAAATGTTTCACTTTAATATCTGTCATTTTACGAACGTAAAATCATTTAAAGCCATTTGCATTATAAACAATATGACAACTTGTTTACATAACTGCCTCAATCTATGAGCCCGTCAAAAGAAAAACAGATGTGGGCATTGAGGGAGAATTCGAAAGGAAAAGTCTTTTGGATCCATAAGTTAAAGGGCAAATTATCTTACTCCATATGAGATTAATATAAGTTAGGCAAGTGCTATTAAGATATGATAAATTCCAGCTTTACAACACTGTGACTTGTGCTGATCTTGTTTTATTTTGATAGAGCACATACAATAGGTACTAAAATTCATAATGAACAATTTTGTCAGTAGCCTTAGATTCTGGCAATAATGTTAAAGAAAAAGGATGGATTTTAATAATTCAACAAAAAACTGGAGGAATATTTAGACACCTATTGAGTTCTGTTCCTTCTAGTCACATGTTAATGTGTTTAAGGAATTTTACATCCTCCACATGAAAATGTCCAGAAATTTTCAACACTTATTTTTCCACCAAAGTGAGTGCATAATTTCTGGGATTTGAAATGCCAAATTTTGGAGGCCCTGGACAGTGTCATATTTTAAATTTTAAAATATTTTAAATTATTTCAGAATTCAAAGCGATCATCCAGATTTCATTTAGTCTGGATAATTGCACTTGAAAGCATGTATCAGCAGCACATCTAAGCTTCCTTCATGGTAATATTCCATTTTTTGCACCAATCTGATATGGTATTGTTAGATTTTGTTCAGAACTCACTTGCTAATTTTTGAGCTATTACCACTTACAGTTGTAACGTTGGTGAAACTGCCTATTGCTTGAGATGCAGATTGCTATAGATGGATTCCAAATGGTTCAGTTTCACTTGTGGAGCTTAAACTGTGGTGGTTCTAAAAGTAGAATATAAGGACTTAAAAGACAAACTCCAAAGTAGGACCTCAAAAGGTAGCAATCTCCGGATTACTACCAGTACCATGTGCTAGTCAGAGTAGAAATAACAGGATATATTGGATGAACACATGGCTAAAAAGATGTTGTAAGGAGGAGGATTTCAGATTCCTGGCTCATTGAGACCAGTTCTGAGAGAAGTGAGACCAGTATATACTGGAGAGGTTATGTGTAGCCAGGACCAGGACAGAGTTCTTTGGGGGAATATTTCCTCAATGGTTGGGGAGGTTTTAAACTAATTTAGCAGGGGAATGGGAACCTGTACAAAGAGTCAGAGAAAGGGGAATCAAAGACAAGAACAAATGACAGAAAGGGGAATGAGAAGTGATAGGAAGAGAAATTAAAGGCTGGAATCAAAGAAGGCCATTGTAAAATTAGGAGGAATGTGACAAGGAACACTAAAAAGTTAAGTCTTTAGGCTTTGTGCCTGAATGAAATCAGATGGGTGAATTAGATGTAAATGGGTGTGATGCAGTTGGAGATATGGCTGCAGCGTGACTAGGAATAGCAACTGAACATCCAGGGTATCTAGTACTTAGAAAACACAGACTAAAAGGAAAAGGTAATGGAGTTGCATTACTGTGTAAAGAGGATATAAGCACAATATTAAGGAAAGATATTAGCTCAGACATTGTCGAATTCAGAAAAATCAAGAGGCAAAGATCATTAATAGGGGTGGTTGAGAGACAACCAAACTGCTGTCATCGAGTTGGGAATGGCATTAAACAGGAAATCAGAGATACATGCTAGAAAGGAACATCTATAATTATGTATATACTCCGGTCTGACCGACACGCAGAACGCCTGAGCCGGTGACTTTAATCTGCATATAGATTGGGTGAATCAAAATTGTCACAATATCATTGAGGAGGAGTTCCTGGAGTGTATATGGGATGGACCAATATGTTGAGGAACCAACTAGAAATCAGGCCATCTTATACTGCAATGAGGAAGTAATAATTGATAATGAGGTTGTGAGAGACCCTTTGGGGCTGCCCAATCATAATATGATAGAACTCTTCATCAAGATGAAGAGCGAGATAGTTGATTCTGAGACTAGGCTCTTGGATTTTAATAAGGAAAACTGTGATGGTATGAGGCATAAGTTAGCTTTGATGGATTGGGAAATATTACTGAAAGGAATGACATTGGATAGACAATGGCAAATATTCAAGCAGCAAATGGATGAACCACAAAAAGTTGTTTATTCCTGTTTGGCACAAGAGTGCAAAGAGAACAGTGGCCTAAGCATGTCTTACAAGTTAGAGATAGTATTAGATGTGAAAAAAAGGCATTGAACTTGGAAAGAAGAAAACAACTTATCTGAGGTTTGGGAACACTTTAAAAGTCAACAAAGGAAGACCAAGGGATTGATTAAGATGGACAATAGAATATGAGGGTAAGCTTGCAGGAACATAAGAACTGACTGTAAAAGTTTTTATTGTTATCTGGAGAGAAATTGATTGGTGAAAACTAATGTAAGTCCCTTCAGTGAGAAAATAGGTAATTCATATTGTAGAAGAAAGAGATGGCTAACAAACTAAATTAACACTTCACAAGTCTTCACAAAAATGGACATGAGTAACATACCAGAAAGGATGGGGAACACAGGGTTTAGTGAGAGGGAGGAATTGAAGCAAATTGGTATTAATTGAAAAAATGGTGTTAGAAAAATTGATGGAATGAAGGCTAATATATCCCCAGGGCTATAAAATCTACATCCCAGAGTATTTAGGGAAGTAGCCCCTGAAAAAGTGGATATATTGGTGGTCATCTTCCAAGATTCTTTAGACTCTGGAACTGTTCCTACAGATAGCAGGTCAGCTAATGTAACCCCACTATTTAAAAAGAGATGTAGAAAGAAAACTGGATCATGGACAAGTGAGTCTGATGTTGATAGTAGGGAAGATGCTACAGTCCATTACCAAGGATTTTATTGCAGAGTACTTAGAAAACAGGAGTAGAATCATACCCAGTCAGCATGGATTTACAAAAGGGATATCATGCTTTACAAAACAACAGGAATTCTTTGAGAATGCAACCCGTAGAATTGATCAGGGGGTGTCACTGGATGTGGTTTATTTGGACTTTCAGAAGTGTTTTGACAAAGCCTCACATAAGAGATTAATGTGTATTGTTAAACAGCATAGGATTGGGTGTAATGTACTGAGGTGAGTAGAAAATTGTAGCAGACTGGAAAAAAAGAGTAGGAATAAATGGGTCATTTTCAAATAAATGGGACACAGTGATTATTGACTCATAGCTTCATGGACTAGGACCCCAGCTTTTCACAATATATGTTAATGATTTAGATGAGTGAACTAAATATCTCACAATTTGTAGATGACACGAAGCTGGATGGGAAGGTGAGCTGTGAAGAGGATGCAGAGACATTGCAGTGTGACCTGGATGGCTGAGTTAGTGGCCACATGCGCGGCAGATGGAGTATAATATGGATAAATATGAGGCTATCCACTTTGGTAGCAAAAATAAGAAGGCATATTTTGTTATTTAATGGCTGTAAATTGAGAGAGGGGAATGTTCAATGAGAGCTGGGTGTCATCATGCACCAGTCAATCAAAGTAAGTGTACAGGTGCAGCAGGAAGTAAAAGAAGGTAAACTGGATGTTGGCCTTCATAGCGAGAGGTCTTGAGCACAGGAACAAAAATGCTGAAGACGATTAGGGACTGCAGATGCTGGAAGCCAGAGTCCATAGGTGTGAAGCTGGTAAAACACAGCAGGTCAGACAGCATCAGAGGTACAGGGAAGTCAACTTTTTGGGCTGATATACAGGGTATTGGTGAGGTCAAACCTGGGGTATTGTGTGCAGTTTTGGTCTATTTATCTGAGGAAGGCTGTTCTTGCTACAGAGGGAGTGCTGCAAAGGTTTACTAAATTGATCCCTGGATGTCAGGACTAACGTATCAGGACAGACTATGTCAATCAGAATTGTATTCACGTGAGTTTAGAAGAATGAGATGGGATTTCATAGAAACCTACAAAATTCTGACAGGGCTAGACAGGAACAATGCAGGAAGGATGTTCCTGATGGTCGGGGAGTCCAGAACCGGGGTCATAGTTTAAAGATAAGGGGTAAACATTTTAGAACTGAGATGAGGAGAAATTTCTTCACACTGAGAGTGCTCAGTCTGTGGAATTCAGTACCACAGAAAGCCAAAACATTGTGTTTTCAAGAAGGAGGTAGCTATAGCTCTTGTGGCTAAAGAGAACAAGGGATAAAGGGGGAGGGCAGGATTAGGGTATTGAGTTCAGTGATCAACAATGATCATATTGAATATCAGAGCAGGCTCCAAAGTTCAAATGGCCTATTCTTGCTCCTATCTTCAATGTTTCTATGCTTCTGCTATTGGTCAAGTAGTCATCAAGTATTTGTAGTGTTGTGTTAATATCCCTACCTCTGAGGTAGGGGATCAGATTCCAAATGGCAACTGCTCCAGTGGTCTGTACTAGCATTTCTGAATAAGTAGATTAATCAGAAAACATCTAAATGGTGGATCAATAAGTATTCAAGATTGAACAAAAACCAAAGTTGCTGGAAGCTCAGCAGGTCTAGCAGCATCTGTGAAGAAAAAAATCAGAGTTAACTTTTCAGGTCCAGTAACCTTTCCTCAGAATGGACCATCAGCAGACCTGAAACATTAACTCTGATTTTTACTTCACAGATGCTGCCAGACCTGCTGAGCTTTACTAGCAACTTCTGTTTTTGTTCCTGATTTACAGCATCTGCAGTTCTTTCAGTTTTAATTTAGCATTCAAGATTGACATGTTTTTAATATCTTAAAAATCTAAAGGGATATGAGAATTACATGGGAAAATGGCTTTGATGTAGATTTATTTGAGATGTGGAGCAGATCTGATGGGTAGAATAGGCTAATTTTGCTCCTATTTCCTATGCTCCTATACCTAAAATATTTGTTTGATATAAATTTGTTGTCACACGCAATGAAAATGCACGTTCTGTTTGCCTCTTAATTCAATCTGCTTGAAACTATTTCGTTGTATAGTCACGTCTCAAATGATACAAATATAAATAAAAACTCTATTGGGCTTATTTCAAGTACATTCTCAGCAAAATAATGTGACATTAATTCAAAGCAATACTCTTAAAAACTTAACCAAACACCATCATGTCCCACCCATTACCTGCCTCACATTAGGACTTGTGTTTAGAAATTGAAAGTTCATTAAAATAGGGTGGACTGGGATTGAAAGCCTACCTAGGGGAATGTGCTTCCAATCAAATACAGTTCAAATCCTAACTAGTGTAAAATAAATTGGCATTTAAGAAGAATGGGATACAGGATGAATGACAGATTTTTTAAGATGGCTAAATATAAATCAGACTCGTAGCAAAGGTTTGGATAATGGGTTTTGAGCCCCTTTTCAGTTTTCAGGAAGAAAAGCAATGCTTTATTTATAATCAATTAATTATAATTGAAATTCAGTCGTAGTTGTATTAGCAAATATAGCAACCAAATAATACAAAGGATGCCATGAAAAGAAAACAAATAGTGACCAAATAATCCACTGCTGGTGGTCTTAGTTTAAAATTTTAATGATCAGTCAGGCACAATTAGAGATGGTCTTTGATAATCCCCTGAAATGGAAAATGAAGTCTTGCTTTAACAATAAAGGAAAAGTGAAAAATGAATGGTTTATTTGAGTACCATTAAATATTTTTATGTAAAGCAACTGCCAACAATCTGAATCTCAGCAGTATCTGACTAATGTTACTCTAAAGTACCTAATTACACATTAAAATCACTTTGATAACATTGAGTGAAGTTTTGTCAAAATGAAATTGATTGCTTCTGTAGAGCTTACTTTCTTGATGGATGCAAGAAGGTTCACTTGAGGCAGAATTCAGATTTTAAAATGCCAAAAGGTTTATAAATGGAGGTATAAGCATGTCATTTAATTTAGTTGAGAATATAACTAGAAAAAATGATTAAAATTCAAGTGAGACTGGAGATCAGAATTTTTTTTTTTGCTCACCAAAAATAAGTATGTAGCTAATGCAAATGCTAGAAATAACAACAAATTCTAGACTGATCAACTTCATCAACGCGAACTAGACAAATATCTGTTCAAGAACAGATTGTAAGACAGAGGAATGGTTACATATGATAAATTACTTCACTATCTGTTTGGAACACAGGTGATTCACCAATGAAACTGAGCTCAACCATGATGCTAATTTCAATCTGAATGCAATACTTGTCATCCTTAGCAGCTTTACAATTATTAGGTTTAAAATTGTGGTTCAGGATTGTGGCTTCAATATAAGGTGAAATGAAGAGGCTCATACAACTTGGTTTGCTGACTGCAATCCTGGACAGTTTGATTGGTAAAGATTATAAATAATCCAGATTGTTTTTCTGGGATTGCAAGTTACAAAGTGCTTTTTTCAAACAAAAAAAATCAACATGCTTAGAGATGTTAAGACACACCTCTGGAAGAGGTAGTACTTGAACCTAAGCCTGGTGAAAGAGAGGTAGGGACACGACTACTACACCACAAGAGGCTAAGGTGCAAGGTGTGTTTTTTTCTATCATGTCCAAAAGTGCTCTTAGACACAAATGAACATTTTTTTCTTTCTCATCACCAAATCAATCGTGGTTAGAGGTACAAGGTGTTTATGCTTGGAGACATTGCAGCCATTTCTGTGCTAATTATGGATGGTCTGTGAGTGCCCTAATTTCCAGAAAAGAGTTGAGAATGTCAGGTTGTAAGCAATTGTGCTTAAAACTGTCTATTTAGGTCAAGATGGAAAACAAATGGGTTTACTTTTTTTCATTTCTCTGACACACAATTGAATTTTGTTTTAAATCATTACCAAATCATCCATGGTTTTTGTTTACATCTATTAAGCACTGCCAGTAATCCATCCGTGTTCACCAACTGATCAATTTATATGCAAAGCCTGTCAAGGGCAATGCAGACTATCAAATGTGAGGGATAATAGGGAGAGGGGGCTAAATCACAATGGAGTGGGAAGTGGGAGAGTTGAGTTTATAAGGATAGATAATCAGCATCTCTACCTGAATATGAAGTCTATGCAATTTAACATTGCCATGGGAATGTGCTTTGGCAGAGGAAGGTTTCTGAGATATCTCTGAAATAGAAACATAGAAACATAGAAGATAAGAGCAGGATGAGGTCATTCGGCCCTTCGTGCCTGCTCCGCCATCCTTCATGATCATGGCTGATCATCCAACTCAATAGCCTAATCTTGCTTTCTCTCCATAACCTTTGATCCCATTCGCCCCAAGTGCTATATCTAGTTGCCTCTTGAATACGTTCAATGTTTTGGCATCAACTACACCCTGTGGTAATGAATTCCACAGGCTCATCACTCTTTGGGTGAAGAAATGTCTCCTCATCTCTGTCCTAAATCGTCTACCCCAAATCCTCAGACTGTGACCCCTGATTCTGGACATACCCACCATCGGGAACATCCTCCCTGTATCTACCCTGTCTAGTCCTTTTAGAATTTTGTAAGTCTCTGTGAGAACCCCCCTCCCGTCATTCATCTGAACTCCAGCAAAAACAATCCGAACCTAGTCAATCTCTCCTCGTACGTCAGTCTCTCCATCCCTGGAATCAGCCTGGTAAACCTTCGCTGTAGTCCCTCGAGAGCAAGAGCATCCTTTCTCAGAAAAGGAGACCAAAACTGCACACAATATTCTAGATGTGGCCTCACCAAGGCCCTGTATAACTGCAACAACACATCCGTACTCCTGCACTCGAAACCTCTTGCAATGAAGGCCAACATACCATTTGCCTTCTTTACCGCCTGCTGCACCTGCATGCTTACCTTCAGCAACTGGTGCACAAGGACACCCAGATCCTACCCTCTCCCCTCTCCCAATTTACAGCCATTCAGGTAGTAATCTGCCTTCTTGTTTTTGTTTCCAAAGTGAATAACCTTACATTTATCCAAATTATACTACATCTGCCATTGATTTGCCTACTCACCCAACCTGTTCAGATCATGCTGAAGGATCTCTGCATCCTTGCCACAGTTCACCCTCGCACACAACTTGGGATTGTCTACAAACGTTAAGATGTTATATTTTGTTCTTTCATCCAAATCATTAATAGGTATTGTGAATAGCTGGGGTCCTATCACCGATCCTTGTGGTACCCCATTAGTTACTACCTGCCAATTTGAAAAGGATCCATTTATTCTTACTCTTTGTTTCCTTTCTGCCAACCAGTTTTTTATATATCTCAATACACTTCCCCAATCCCATGCACTTTAATCTTGCACAATAATCTCTTACGTGGGACTTTGTTAAACACTTTCTGAATGTTCAAATAAACCACATTGACTGGCTCCCCCATATCAACTCTACCAGTTACATCTTCATCGAATTCAAACAGATTTGTCAAGCATGATTTCCCCTTTCATAAATCCATGCTCACTCTGTCTGATTCTGCCACTGTTTTCTAACTGCTCCCCTATAAAGTCCTTGATAATGGATTCAAGAATTTCCCCACTGCTGCTGTTAGGCTTACTGGTTATAATTCGCTGTTTTCTCTCTGCCGCCCTTTTTGAATATTGGAGTGGTGACATTAGCTACCCTCCAAACTGCAGGGACTGTCCCAGAGTCTATAGAATCCTGGAAGATAACCACCAATGCATCCATTATTTCTAGTGCTACTTCCTTAAGTAATCTGGGATGTAGATGATCAGGTCTTGGGGATTTATCCACCTTCAATCCCAACAATGTTCCCAGCACTATTTCTCTATTAATATTGATCTCCCTCAATTCTTCCCTCTTGCTAAATCTTGCATTCTCCAACATTTCTGGTATCTGATTTGTGTCCTCTTTTGTGAAGATAGAACAAAAGTATGTATTCAGTTGCTCAGCCATTTCTTTGTCCCCTATTATACATTCTTCGGTTTCTGTCTATAGGGGACCTACATTTGTCTTCGCCAATCTCTTTCTCTTTGCATACCTATAGAAACTCTTAGTGTCAGTCTTTATGTTCCCTGCAAGTTTACTTTCATACTGTATTTTCCCATTCTTAATCAATCCCTAAACTGCTCCCAATTCTCAAGACATATTATTTTTCTTGGCCAATCTTTATGCTTCTTCCTTGGATCAGATACTATCTCTAATTTCCTTTGTAAGCCATGGATTGGTCCTCTTACCCATTTTGCTTTTGTGCCAGACAGGAATAAACATTTTCTGCAGTTCCCCTGTGCGTTCCATGAATGTTTGCCATTGCCTGTCCACTGTCATCCCTTTAAGTAACTCTCCCCAGTCTATCATCTCTCCCCAGTCTCTCAAAGTTGTTCTGCAGAGAGAAAAGCTGGAGGCTGGAAGTCTTTATAGTTTACACTCTGGAATAATAATGGAAGCTCACACTGATAGAAAAGATCAAGTGTCCATACTGTCATGGAATCGCAGAATTATTACAATACAGAAGGAGGGCATTCAGGCTATCATGCCTACATAAGCTCATCAAATTTGTGGAGTGTTGGAGTAAATTTTAGATTTTGCATTATAGTCCATAAATGATATTTTTCATACTAAAAGCAAAAACTGAATTCAGCTTTATATTGAATGAACCTTATGCATCCTAATAGTTTGTATCAGCAGGATTTTTTTGTAGGCACTTGTGTAAAACAGGAAATGTTAATAAAAACATTCCAATGTGAGGGGAGACAAGGGTCAATGCTGTTAAGGAAGGAGATAACAACATCTAGGGAAAGATTAATTACTCCAAGTGAAAAATACTTCAGCAATATGTAACCTATAATACAGAGTGCATGTCTATGTTTTATGTTTATGTGAAGGAAGATTTGAACTTTATACAATGAGATGCTAACAGTATAAAGACACTTGACTTTTTGTATACTTTGGAATTTTGCTTCAATTCTTTAACTGAGGTGAATCTCTCCCTACATTGCTTTAATAAATTGACCATTAAAACTGTACTCAGTCTCCAGCGATTGATTGAGCTCAACCAGTTTAGACAACACGGAAGTGAAAATGAACTTGAAACCTTGCCTAGGTTTAGCTAGAGAAGTCTTCTGGAAGACCCATACTGTCATGGAATCACAGAATTATTACAATACAGAAGGAGGGCATTCAGGCTATCATGCCTACGTAAGCTCATTAAATGAGCATCATTACCTAGTGCTAATCTCCTGAATTTTTTCTCCTTGCATTTGCACATTATTTTATCCAAATAATCATCCAATGCCCTCTTGAATATCTCCGCTATATTTCCAGGCTGTATATTCCAAACTTGGAACTACCCGCTGAGAGAAAGAAACTTTTCCTCAATTTGCCCTTGCTTCTTTTACAGATCACTTTAAATCTATGCACCCTTGATTTTGTTTCTTTTATGAGTAGGAACAGTTTCTCCCTGTCTACTCTATCCAGCCCACTCATGATTTTGCAAACCTCCATCATTTTTCCTCCTAGTCTTTGCCCAAGGAGAACAATCCTAACTTTTTTAATCTATTCTCATAACTGAAGGTACTCATTCCTGAAACCATTATTGTAAACTTTATCTGTACTCTGTCCAATGCATTTTCATCCTTTCTATAATGTGACACCCAGAATTATACACAATTCTCTAGGTGAGGTCTAAAATGTCTTGTACAGGTTGAACATCTTTGCTGTTGCACTCTATGTCCCCGTGAATAAAGCTGAGGATACTGAATATTTTGCTGCTGCTCTTTCTACCTGGTCCTGCCACTTCCAATGGTCTGTGCACACATGCACCCTGGTCCTTCTGCCACTGCACCCTCTTTAGAATTTAAGCCTCTATTTTGTATTGTCTGTCAATGTTCTTACAACCACAATGCAACATATTGAAAGTTATCTGTCATTTATCCACCACTTCACCAACTTTTCTATGTCTTCTGGAGTTCTGCACTGTACCTCCCCTCACAGTTTACAATTCTTCCATGTTTCATCATCTGAAAACTTTGAAACTGCACCCTGCACAACAAGCTCCAGATCATTAATATACATCAATAAGGCTTCCTCCAGCCTGAAAAATATTCATTAACCATTACTCTTGGTTTCCTATCACTCAGCCAATTCGATATTCCTGTTGCTACTGATCCTTTATTCTGTGAGCTATAACTTTCCGTAAGTGTGTTGTGTGACACTATATCAAATGTCTTTTGAAATTCCATATACACCACATCAACAACATTACCCTCATTGAGCCTTTGTTATCACTTCAAATAACTCTAGCAAGCTAGTTCAACATGATGTACCTTTTTAGAAATCCGTGCTGACTCTTCCTAATCAATCCACCTTTTTCTATGTAACTACGTAACTCTATCTCAAATAGTTGTCTCTGGAAACTTCCCCATCACTGAAGTTCACCATGACTTCCCCATGACTGGTCTGTAATTGTTGGGTTTATCCTTACGATCTTCATGAACAAGTTTTGTGATGGTTGCAATTTTCCAATTTTCTCGCACCTTCTCAAGCCTAGGGAAGACTGAAAGATTGTGGCCACTGCCTCTATAATTTCCACTCTCTTCCTTCAAAGTTCTTGGGTGCATCTCATCCAGTGCCTTGTCAACTTTAAGTACCCACAGTCTATCCAATACTTCTGCCCCAATTATTTTAAATCTCGAATAAAAACCGAAAGAACTGCGGATGCTGTAAATCAGGAACAAAAAACAGAAATTGCTGGAAAAGCTCAGTAGGTCTGGCAACATCTGTGAAGAAAAAAATCAGAGTTAACCTTTCGGGTCCGGTGACGCTTCCTCAGAACCCTTTGCATCTGTCTTTACCAAAGTAGGTTATTGAGGCCATGGTGAACTGAGGATAGAACTGAGTCACTAGAGGGATTTAAAATAGAGTTGATCTTTCTCTTCTCCTTCTCTGTAACTGTAACACTATATTCTGCATTCTGTTCTATTACTCTGATGTACTTATGTAAGGTCTGATTTGTCTGGTTACATGCAATACAATATTTTTCACTGTATCTCAGTTTTATTTTCTGTTATTAAAACTGTTATTCTGTAGTTTAAACTCTAACCTGCTTTCAAAATAGTATTTTGTCCAGAGTGCTTTTAGGTTGTCACTGTATATATCTTTAAAACACAATTTTGTTTCATCATTCAAGTATCACTTGTCTGTAAAGGGATTGTAATAATCCTGAAAAAAATCATAAATTTCAAGGTTTATCCAGTTTGTTGCTTCCCTCAGGAGACTGGGTCGAGCAGAATCTATAATGGAACAAATTATGTGTGCACTGCGAGTAAAGAGAACAGATTGCAGGAGGAGTTTGTTGTTATTCCACATTTGTGTCCTTTCAAATTTTTGAACAATTGATCGACTGTCTTCCTGTAATTGAAATTTTCTTTAGCTTGCACTTCATACTTGACAGTTGAATGAAATGTTCCCTTCGGTATTTATGAATAATATTGAGTATATTCTGACATCATGTCCACTCAATGTATGAGAAAGCAATGTATTTAATAGAATCCAAGCCTAGGGGTGTGAATTCAGGCTTAGGACTTCATCTTGGTCACAAAAGGTTAACAGCTTCTGGGTCACCACACCTACCTCCAACCATGAGGTCCACTTCCGCCTTTTTGTATACTTTACTCTTTTGCTTCTGGGTATAAATGCCATTTTGATGATCCCTCTATCTGATTGCACACTATCACATGCCATCTACAGACCACAAACTTATTCAGAAACTCACTCCTTGATGATACAAGACAGACACTTGGTGACTCACACAACGCAATTAATCAAGTGCAGATTCTGGAGATGGGGAAGCAGTGTACAAAATCCATGTCAGAGGGCACAGGATGCTAAAAGCTCTACTCAGCTGTCTGCAGTATTTGTACTTCTTGAGAGTTGTCAGCACGCAGGATACTTCTCTAAGGCAGTGCCACACAATGTGCTTTGTTTTGGCAGAAATAGGAGGAGATCATTTTATGCATTAATTTCTGTAATGACACAGAACTTTATGATGTCTTCAGCCGTGGAAAGGGGAGCCACCTGCAACAAGGAATAAATATGGTAATCACACAGGTACATACAGGGCTTCACCATTAACTTGCACATTTTGAATGCTGTTGAACTGCTTTGTTATATTAGTTTATCTCAATAATTTAAACAGGTAGAGCATATAGAAGTGCAGCTGTATGAATGCAGGGTCGGATCTTATTTTGAGATACCATGCAAAGATTTGAATTCATGCAGTGTTTTTCATGACCACTGGACATCTCAAAGTCTTTACAACCAATTGAATACTTCTGAGTTGTAGTCCAAATTGTAGCTATTGCCCACACTATTATGATTGTGTCCCGAGTTTTTTTTATTTATGACATTAATTAAAGGAGAAATATTGCTCGAGACACTAGGAGTAACTTCCTGTTCTTCTTCAGAATGGCACCGCAGAATTTTTTACACCCACTGAAGTGAAATTGCAGCCTTAATGTAATATTCCATCTGAAAGTTGGCACCTCCAGTGCAGCACTCCTTCTGTCCTGCACTGGACTATTTCATTGTCCACAATTTCAGTATGGGAACTGGTCAGAGAGGTTCACTCTCATTTATTATACCACATCTTATACATGATTTTTGTGTTCCATCAAAAATTACATAACAACTACATCAGAATAACGACATGAATTTAGTGAACAAGTCCATTAAAGCTGATAAAATCAGAACACTGTACATTCCTAAATTGACAAATTAAAGAACTTCTCAAATATATCTCAAACACTAAGATACAAACTCTTTCTAATCCTCTCCCACTTGCTGCCTCTTCTGCAGGCTGACTGTCTTCTGTTTCCTGACTCTACTGTACAACATCTTCCCACTCACTGATGCTATTTCTCTCCCATTCATCTCTGTGAATTCTCTCTTCCATGGTCTGTCTCAAGTTTACTCCCCAACATATCACCCCTACTACCAATACCCACTCAAAAAAAAACTAACCACTTTCCAGCCTGCTACTCTCACACTGGCCGTTTTCCCATTCAGCAAGTGAGAGAAGTGAGAAGATTGGAAAAAAAGTATTGGTGATATGGAGTTCATGAGTAAGATGGTCAGATACTGGGGGAGAGAGAGAGACTTGAGGAGCAGGGGGGACACTCCAACATGGTTCTAATCGAGTCATGCTCAGTCAGTCCCAGTGGATTCATCCCTCCCATCGACCAACCAAGTTGCACCTACTGCCAGCGTCCAACTATCACCACCACTCCGTTACCCCTCCTCACCCTGTCTTTATCTGCAGCTGTCCCTATTCCCATATCCAATCCTGAAGAAGGGTAATACCCAAAACATTGACTTCTCCTTTACTCCAGATGCTGCCTGGCTTGCGGTGTTCCTCCAGCCTCCTGTTTGTCTACCTCGGATTTTGTGTCTAACCAAGTTTTACCAGTATGAAACAATGCTGAGTGCTTGAACTGGCCCTATTATGAAATATTAAAAAGATATAATGCTAAATGAGTTATCAGGCCATATAGACAACATCACAATTACACCAATGTGAAACAGCTGTCCCAGTGTTGGTACTAGCCTCCAGGTGTGAGTAAGAGTGACTTTGGAAGGTCGACAAAGCTGAATTGCCCATTTTTCAGTGTCAAGGTCAGGAAATCTGTTCAATTTGACATTTTTTTTAGAAGCTTAACACTTTCATACAACTACACCAACTGGACAACTTGCTAGACCATTTCAGAGGGCAGTTATGAGTCAACCACATTTCTGTGTTGAGACATGTAAGCTGGACCAGATAAGGATTTCCTTCCCGAAAGGATGTTGTTGAAGCAGAATTTTTTGTGATTGTTGACAATGGTTTCACAGTCATAATTAGTCTTTTAATTACAAATTTCTTTGGATTTGCATTGCACCATCTGTTGTGGCAGCATTCAAACATTGGTCATCTGAGCATTACCTGGGATCTCTGAATTACTCGTCAGGCAACAGTACCAATACACCGCCTGTTCTGTTCTGAGGAAGGGTCACTGGACCCGAAACGTTAACTCTGTTTTTTCCCTTCACAGATGCTGCCAGACCTGCTGAGCTTCTCCAGCAACTTTGTTTTTGTTCCAATACACCACCAGTTCCCTACGACAGAGTTGTGGATGCTCACTCAAATATATTCCAGATAGAGATTGGTGGTCGGTCATTTGGATACAAAGGAAATCAAGGGATAAGGTGATAATGCCAGAATGTAGACTTAGTCTTGTTGAAGATGCCAGAGATGGTTCGAAGAGCTGAGTGGCCTGTTTTTATGACTCTTTCTTCTCTTTAGCAGCTGCTTGAACTTGAGTAATTTCAGCATTTTCTACTTTATTTCAGTTTTTCCACATCTGCAGTATTTTATTTTCTATGTCACCTGACAACTAGACATGATGTAACCTGATCAGAACTTCAACATCATGACCTAGAATAATACTTATTTAGTCAGTAATATAATACGGAAATATGTTTATTTTGCTAAATGCTATGCTGGAATGATTGTGGGGAGTGTTAAGTTTGCCTGAATTCCCATATTTATTTCTCCACTGGAACATTCAAAACGATTGTTGAACAACTGCAGTTTACATTTCTGTAGAAATATCTAAGTTAATAACCTTTTATTTGAAATTTAGCACAGACTCCCCTAGGTCTCTGGTTTCACAGGTTTGGGTAGTCTAGAGGTTTTGTGCTCCTATATTTTCACAGGAAAAATCATCAATACGAATGAAAGAGATCATGTTAAGCAAGAAACAATCCTTAGATATCATGACTGAAGAGCTTCATTGGTCAGAACATTAAGTACAGGAGTTGGGACATCTTGTTGCAGCTGTACAGTACGTTGGTGAGGTGACTTTTAGGATACTGTGTACAGTTTTGCTCATCCTTTTACAGGAAGGATGTTGTTAAACATGAGGGGCTGCAGAAAAGATTTACAAGGATGTTGCCAGGACTGGAGAATTTGAGTTATAAGGAGAGGCTGAATAGGCTGGGGTTTTTTTCTCTGGAGTGTCAGAGGCTGAGGGGTGAACTTATAAAGATTTATAAAATCTTGAGGGACATGGATGGGTGAATAGCCAAGGTCTTTTTCCTAGGGCAGGGAGTCCAAAACTAGAGGGCATAGGTTTAAGGTAAGAGGGGTAAGATTTAAAAAGGACCTGAGAGGTAATATTTTCACACAGATGGTGATGCGTGTATGGAACGAGCTGCCAGAGGAAGTGGTGGAGGTGGGTATAATTACATTTAAAAAACATCTGGATAGGTAAATGAATAGGAAGGGTTTATAGGAATATGGGCTAAATGCTGGCAAATTAGACCAGGTCACATTGGAATGTCTGGTTGGTGCAAATGAGTTGGCCCAAAGAATCTGTCTCCACGCTGTATGACTCTATAACTCTATGTGCCTACATCTAACTGCTGTGAAGGACCCCCGATAATTACCCAACTGCATTATGTGAGGTTTGAATTTCTGAGAATGTTTTCAACAGTTACTCCACTGGCATCCATAGAAAAGCCAGAGAACCATTAGAGAAGTGAGAGCAATGCTAATTACACCATTTTCCTGGGGTTCAGTGATTTTACCTGCAAAGTTGTGAAGTCCTTTTGCATTTGTTTGCTTTGTCATTTTAGACTCCTTATTTCACCAACCATGATTAATTTGAAGTATAACTATTTTACAGGGCAGTGGTCTTCAAGCTCGAGACCACTTTTTTGAATTTAGGTACAATCCTGGATCTACCCCAAGAAAATATAGAATGAATTGTTTACATCAGTGCTCTATTAGTATTGTACATAGACTGCAGCAGTTCAAGAAGGCAGCCCATAATGGCAACTACGGATGGACAATAAATGCTGGACCAGCCAACGATGCTTGCATCCTGTTAATGTATTAAAAAAAACAAACATAAAACAAAGTCTGTAAAATTATTCATTTTGTCCTCGACTTACCAACTCTCAGTGTGACAACTGCGACTGCACGTTATCTGCCAGTGCCTTAAAGTCTGGGTTGTAGTTTGAGACTGTTAGTCCATCAAATGGCTATCTGTGAGATTGGTGCAGTATTTAGAATTGATTATCTTCAGTTTGAGGAACCCTGTATTTTAGAGATATGTGGAGTTAAAGAAAGTTTTCACTTTAAAAGCAGAAGACAATAGAAGTGTACTTTTTTTATGTTTCGGCATCCCCAGAAACCATTGTCCCTTGATCTGACTTTCAGCTCAATATTATTTTGCACCGTAATTATCTCCATATCAACTCCACTGTTTTGTAAATCAATTAGACTGATGGAATTTGGCAGCCAACCCAATGTCTACTTGAAGGCATGGATTGGAGATGAACATCATGATTTGTTCCATCACAGCTAATTCCTCGAGTTACCTGTTGACTTCTGCTAACTTTCTTAGATGTGCACAGAGGTTTACTGGGCAGAACAATTTTTCTGATTTTTTCTACTATTTTCCCCAGACTCAAAAAGTATACCAGTGTATTATTTTTTGAATTGGGAGGACTACAGACCCAGTTTTAACTAAATCAGAATGATCATGTGTTAAGTCTCTGTCCTTTCTCTGAAGTTGGTAGTTTAGTTCATTCAGTTTCATAATTATGCCTGTAAGGAGCCCAAAGTCAAGCAACCATGCAATTTCTGACAGCTCGCTCCACACTTCGATTTAAGAAAAGTGACAATTTCAGGCATCAGATCTAATAATATTTTTGGGACTTTCCCTCAACTTAACCACATCATAGCAGGACCGTTGTTTCATCAAGTTCACTGAATAAGCATTTAAACAAGTAGTGGTGAAGCGGTCTTGCTCAAATTAAATTTACAATCTTAACAATAGCTTTCATTACATGAGAAAAGCAAATAAATCGATAATGCTTGCTAGTAGATTATACAGAGGTAATTGATAAAAGAGGAGAAATCAATCATTTCTGCAAAATGCAACAGATACTGCATTTGCACTAAGCACGGCTGGTCCACCATCAGTTGAAATGGGAACCAATTTGTTGATAGGAATATTTTTCTCAAACATGTACATTTTGAATTCCTTGTATACATTCTCACCCCTTGTTTTCTCTTCAAGTGGTAAAAGGATGAGAAGGTGGTCTGTTGCTATGTCCTTTCAAAACCAAATGCACTAGAATTATCAGCTGGGCTGTGACAGTCATGTTGATGGAGTCATCGAACTGCAGTCCCCATTTAGTCCCACAGGTCTTGCTGTAGTTGATAAAAGATGGTTTTGGACAAATTTTCTACTTGCCACTGTGGAAGCTGCAAATGACATGTTTTAGATTATTATTTCTTCTCAATGTCTTAAATTCTTAAAGCCTTCATCGGTCAGAGCATTGCCTATGGAAGTTGGGATGTCATGTTATCATGTTATGGCTATATAAGACATTGGTAAGGCCACATTTGGAATGCTGCATACAATACTGGTTGTCCTGTTATAGGAAGGGTGTTATTAAACTGGAGAGGATGCAAAAAAGATTTCCAAGGAAATTACAAAAACTGGAAGGTTTGAGTTACAAGGAAAGGATGGATAGGGTGAGATTTTCTTCCCTGGAGTGTTAGAGGCTGAGGGGTGGTATGGAGGTTTATAAAATCCTGAAGGTCATAGATAAGGTGAACAGCCAAGGTCTTTACCTCAGGGTAGGAGAGTCCAAAACTAGAGGGCAGAGGTTTAGGTGAGAGGCGAAAGATTTAGTAGGTTCCTGAATGGCAACTTTTTCACAGAGGGGGTGGTACATATATGGAACGAGATGCCAGAGGAAGTGACAGATGCAGGTACAATTATAACATTTAAAAGGCATTTGGACAGGTACATGGATAGGAAAGGTTTAGGGGGATATGGACCAAAATGCAGGCAAATGGGACAATTTCAGTTTAGGAAACCTGGTTGGCATGGACGAGTTGGACCAAAGGTCCTGTTTCTCTGCTGTATGACTCTATGACAGTATCACTCTTTGAATAAAGAGTCAGTGGCCACAGTAGCCATTGCTTCCTTAATTAGTTTGGCACGTGTAAGTAATTACTTGTGTTGCGTCGAAAGATAACAAATGCAAAATGATGCCTCAATACAGGTCTTACCTTCTGCTGCTGGTTCTTTGTCTGAAGCATGCTGCTCAGAAAAGAATACTATTTATGAATTTACTGCAGATTGTTGTGTGGTGTCTTTCCAAATTCCATTTTTTTACGTATTGATATACTTTGGTTACATATAAGGCAATAGCTGTTATCTTTCACACTTGCAAATAGAAAAGTATCTTCCCATTCCATGTGGAAGTTGTACATATTTGTTTTTTGTCCAATGATCCAGATTCATCATTCATTGTTATTGCTTCACCTTGTAGATTTTGATGCAGATAGGCCTCTGGAACATTCAAAATGTAGCTGGCTGCTTTTGCATGTGAACATAGGAGCAGGTGTAGGCCATTCAGCCCCTCAACTCTGTTCCACCATTCAATGAGATCATTGCTGATCTGTGGCCTAATTTTTTGGTTCGCATATCCTTTGCTTACCAAATATTCTCTATCTTGGATTTAAAATTAATAAGTAATCTCGCATCCACTGCCATTTGAGAAAAAGAATTTGAAAAATCTACCACTCTTTGTAAGAAATGCTTCCTAACATCTCTCCTTTTATCCAGTAGATTCTTCTAACCACCCAGTTTTATTCTGTCCTGGAAATCAACATACAGTTTGAAGTATAACTATTTTCGAAACTTGACATTCCTAGTATCTTCCTGTGAGACTTGGAGCCTCACAGTCTATCTACCATCGGCCCAGCTACTCTTACAATGTCTACAGGTATGAACATTTTGCACTTCCTTCCCAGTGAAAACTAGAACCATGCTTTAACAATCAAGCCATCTAAGCTAGTGTATGTATTTCAAAACAGGTCAGAACACAATTCATTCCAGCATTTTGCTGTAAATTACAGAGATACTATCAAAACATCATATGCTTACAAGCCTCAGTGTAACAAAATTCAATTCTTCTTTCAACATGCGATTATTTCTCTTTCTCTACACAATCTTTGAGTTCAGCCTCTCCATGTCCTCCATCCTGCTGTTTTTAAACCAATTTTTAAATCTCATTTGTTGAAAAAATACATTGTTGATTACCCTATTCATTAGTTTCCAGCTTTTCTAATTCCAAGCCCCTAACCTCTCCAGTGCCAAGTTTGTCCAACATTTCCTCATAAAAAAACACCCCATTCCAAGTGTTAGTTGAGTAAAGATTTTCTGAATTGCTTCCAATATATTTACATCCTTCCCTAAATAATAAGAACAACACTATATACAACTTTCCAGATGTGGTCTCACCAATGTCCTGTGTAACTGTAGCATAACCTCCCTGCTTTTGTATTCAGTTCATCTCGCAATAAACAATAATGTTCCATTAGCATTTATAGCTTCTTGCAGTTGTACACTACTTTGCAATTCATACATGAGGGCATTCAGTTCTTTCTGCATCTCAGAGCCCTGCAGTCTCTCAATGTTTGGATATATATTTTTTATTTTTCATGCCAGGATGGATAATTTCACATTTTCCTACACTGTGCTCCATTTACTGGAAATTTGGTCTTTCATGTACCTATATCAATATTCCTCTATGCCTCCTGATATTCTTTTCACATATTAGTTTCCTACCTGTCATTAACAAATTTAGCAGCCACACCTTTGGCACCCTCATCTAAATCATTCATATGAATTGTAAGAAGTTGGAAGCCCCAACACTGGTCCCTGTGGTACGCCATTCATTACATCCTGTCACCCAGAAAAAAAAAGATTTGTTAATGCCAACTGTTCTTTGTCAGCTTCTAGCCATGCTAATTTGGTACCCCTACACCATGTGCCTTTACTTTCCACAATCATCATTTTGCTGAGGTCCCCAATCAAACATCTTCTGAAAATCTACTCGTACCTCGATATCCATATTCTAATTCCTTAGAGAATTCCAATCAATTGGCAAAATGTGAGTTTCCCTTCGCAAAACCATGTTGACTGGACCTGATTGCCTTGAACTTATTGAGGTGCCCTAGCATGACTTTGTTAATGAAATCTTCTCACATTTCTCCAATGACAGATGGCCTGTAATTTCTTACTTTTGTACACTGCTTTGTGAATTCACCTTAAAAACCTTCTATTTTCTAATGGCTTTATGAGTTCTGCAATCCTTTTCTTAGAACATAGAACGTAGAACAGTACAGTACAGTACCGGCCCTTCGGCCCATGATGTTGTGCCGAACTTTTATCCGAAACCGAAGGTCTATCTAACCTCCACCGCTACCTTATACTATCATCCATATGCCTATCTAATAGCCACTTAAATCCCCCTAATGAGGCTGACTCCACTACCCTCTCTGGCAATGTATTCCACACCCCTACCACTCTCTGAGTAAAGAACCTACCTCTGACGTCTCCCCGATATTTACCTCCTTTCACTTTAAAACTATGTCCCCTCATAAAAGCTACCTCCACCTTAGGAAAAAGTCTCTGGCTGTCTACTCTATCTGATCATTTTGTACATCTGTATCAAGTCACCTCTCATCCTTTGTCATTCTAAAGAGAAAAGCCCTAGCTCTCTCAACCTTTCCTCATAAGACCTTCCCTCCATTCCAGGCAACATCCTGGTAAATCTCCTCTGCACCTTTTCCAATGCTTCCACATCTTTCCTGTAATGAGGCGACCAGAACTGGACACAATACTCCAGATGTGCTCGAACCAGGGTTTTGTATAGCTGGAGCATAACTTCACAGCTCTTGAACTCAATCCCTCTAATAATGAAAGCTAACACACCATACGCCTTTTTAATAACTCTATCCACCTGGGTGGCAGCTTTCAGGGAACTGTGAACATGAACTCCAAGATCCCTCTGCTCCTCCACACTGCCAAGAATCTTTCCGTTAACCCTGTATTCTGCTTTCAAGTTTGTCCTTCCAAAATGAATCACCTCACACTTTTCAGGGTTAAACTCCATTTGCCACTTCTCAGCCCAGCTCTGCATTCTATCAATGTCCCTTTGTAACTTAGAACAGCCCTCCGCACTGTCCACAATGCGACCCACCTTCGTATCGTCTGCGAACTTGCTAATCCACCCTCCCACTCCTTCATCCAAATCATTTACAAAAATCACAAATAGAAGAGGACCCAGAACAGATCCTTGTGGTACACCACTCGTAACTAAGCACCATGTTGAATATTTTCCGTCCACTACCACCTTTTGTCTTCTAAGGGTCAGCCAATTCTGAATCCAATCTGCCACATTTCCCCCTATTCCATGCCTCCTTACCTTTTGCATGAGCCTACCATGGGGAACCTTATCAAATGCCTTACTTAAATCCATGTATACCACATCCACTGCTCCACCTTCATCCACGTGTTTGATCACCTCTTCAAAGAATTCAATAAGGTTTATGAGGCATGATCTACCCCTCACAAATCCATGCTGACTATCACGAATCAAACTGTGCCTTTCCAAGTGATCATAAATCCTATCTCTCAGAGCCCTTTCCAATAATTTACCCACCACTGACGTAAGACTAACTGGCCTGTAATTTCCGTGGTTATCCCTGTTCCCTTTTTTGAACAAGGGAATGATGTTTGCCTCTTTCCAATCTTCCGGCACTATACCCATGGACAGTGAGGACAAAAAGATCATCACCAAAGACCCTGCAATCTCGTCCCTCGCTTCCCAAAGAATCCTTGGATAAATCCCATCAGGCCCGAAGGACTTATCTATCTTCAACTTCCTCAGAATTCCTAGCACATCTTCTTTACTAACAGCAATCTCCTCTAGCCTACCTGCCTGTTTCACAACGCCCTCCTCTACAACTAGGTCCCTCTCAGTTGTGAATACTGAAGAAAGGTATTCATTGAGGACCTCTCCTATCTCTTTAGGCTCTGTGCACAAATTCCCTTTACAATTCTTGATCAGCCCTACCCTTTCTGTGGTCATTCTCTTGTTCTGCACATACGTGTAAAAAGCCTTGGAGTTTTCCTTGATCCTATCCGCCAAAGTTTTCTAATGCCCCCTTATAGCTCTCTATTGTCCTTTCTTCAGCTCCTTCCTGGCTAACTTGTATCCCTCTAGAGCCTTGTCTGTTCCTCTTTTCCTAAACCTTACATAAGCCTCCTTCTTCCTCTTAACCAGTCATTCGACCTCTCTTGAGAACCATGGCTCCCTCACTCAACCGCATCTTCTCTGCCTGCTAGGGACAAACATATTGAGCACATGCAGTATGCATTCCTTAAACAATCTCCACATTTCTGTGGTGCTCTTCCTTGGCAGCATCTGTTCCCAATTTATGTTACCCAGTTCTTGCCTAACTGAATTGTAATTACCCTTCCACCAATTATAAACTTTACCCTGCCGTATGTATCTATCCTTATCCATGACTATCGTGAAAGAAACAGAGTTATGATCACTACCGCCAAAATGCTCTCCTACCAACAGGTCTAACACTTGGCCCGGTTCGTTGCCAAGCACCAAATCCAAAGTGGCCTCTCCTCATGTTGATTTATCTACATACTGTGTCAGGAATCCTTCCTGAATGCACTGGACAAAATCCGCTCCATCTAAACTATTACAACTAAAATGTTTCCAATCAATATTTGGAAAGTTGAAGTCACCCATGACTGCAACCCTGTGACTTCTGCACCTTTCCAGTATCTGCCTCCCAATCCACTCCTCTACTTCTCTGCAACTATTAGGAGGTCTGTAAAAAACCCCCAACAAAGTGACTGCTCCTTTCTTGTTCCTGACCTCAACTCAAACTGACTCTGTAGACATATCATTCTCGAACTGCCTTTCAGTAGCTGCTATACTAGCCCTGACTAGCAAGGCCACTCCCCCACCTCTTTTACCACCCTCCCTATTTCTTTTAAAGCATCTAAATCCCGGAACTTCCAACATCCATTCCTCTCCCTGAGTTACCCAAGTTTCTGTAATGGCCACAACATCGTAGTTCCAAGTACTGACCCATGCTCTAAGTTCATCCGCTTTATTTCTGATACTCCTTGCATTGAAGTATTTCTACCTCAAACCATCTTGGTGTCCATAATTATGCTCCATTGACCACATTTCTTTATAAACCACCTCACCCACTGCTGTGTCTGTTGGAAGGCCGAATACCTCATCCTCTGAATTATAAATCCGGTTCCCCACCCCCTGCCAAACTAGTTTAAACTATCCAGTACAGCTCCAGCAAACCTCCCTCCCAGGATATTTGTGCCCTTTCGGCTCAGGTGCAACCCATCCTTACTGTACAGATCCCACCTTCCCCAGAATGTGCTCCAATTATCCACATAATGGAAGCCCTCCCTCCTACACCAGCCCTGTAGCCACGTGTTTAGCTGCACTCTCTCCCTATTTCTTACCTCATTATCACATGGCACTGGTAGTAATCCAGAGATAACTACCCTGTTTGTCCTGGACTTCAGCTTCCAACCTAACTCCCTGTACTCGTTTTTCACATTCTCAGCTGCTGGCCAATACACAAATACTTTTTCACAGCCTTCCGAGCTAGCTTAAATGACTGTTTTCTGCCACAATGTAAACTAATTTTATTTTTTCCTCCAACATATCTCTGATTCTGTAACCCATACGATTAATTCACACTGCCAATGGAGTTTACAATCATTTCTCCAGAATTCCTGTCCTTATCAAAATTCTTTTGTTGACCAAGTGTCGCATTTTTCTCTTTTCGTGGTAAGCGTGTACATAAACAAAATATTTTCGTAAAGTACATGCAGACCCTCTGGCTTTATGAAAAGCCAAACAATAGCTCAACCATTGTTCAAATGTTCCCACTGACAATCCAACCTTATTGAATAAAGACAGGCTATCATCTAATTTTGATAAACCCTGGTGTGTTTGAATTACATTTACATCAGATTCCTGTATACCAGTTTCTCAATGAGATCTCCATTTATCTGCAATTAGAACATAGAGTTTCAGGAATTATCTTCTAAGACATATGAACTAGATTTCTTTCAATAACTGATGATTTGACATTTTATTTCACTCTCTACTTAACCTAATATTATAGGCCAATTGGTTAAACATTACAAGTATGCTGCAGACCACAGATTATCAATGAACAAGACCATGGGAAATTGACTAATAATTGCCGAGATGAATGTTACAATATTAGATTCAGAACTCTTAGACAGCTACTTAATCCTGAAAGTAATTATCTTTAAAATGACATGATGCTCAGTTTAAGAAAATGAATGTGCATGTGCAATCCACCGTAGTCCCATTTAAAGCTTATAAAGTGGTGAAAGGCTTCTTGGAACTCTCCATAGTTCCTTTCAATGTGACAGTTATTAACCCCATCTATTATGAATTTTTTTTCTTCATTAAAAATGTATGAAGTAGAATAATCATTAGCACCAGAGAAACATTGCAATTAAAAAGATTTAAATTACTTCTGTAAGGGGGATATATTGAAAGAAATAACATAAGAAGGTGAAGGAAGTGAAGGCATTTTAACATCATTGTTGATGACTACTGAGAATCCAACTTTTTCTGGGCATTTAATAATAGGGGTGTTCAATTGCAATTTCCTTAACCAGTAGTTCAGTAAAAGTCCAGTCACAACCAGTAATTAACTTGGTAATCAACAAATGCCATTAACAACACAGAACAGAAAAGTTATAACAGAGAGAACTGTCTACTTTCAGGGTAGGATGTCTCCCTGTATCTTGACTGATTTTTCATTCAAACCAAAGGTTAAATATTCTTATAATTAAAAAAAGGAGTTCCGCAAGTTGTAAGATATCTAAAGTGGTTTGTGATAAGTGTATAAGGTTCAATAATGACATACACTTGTTTGTACTTTGTACGTTGTTGCTGGGCATACTCTTCCAGATAATAATGAGATAAGTTGAGGGCATAAGTGGGCATTCCTCTTGTGAACTCTGCAACAATATATTGTGGCAATGATTGGTTCATGTTTACTGTTCCAAGCAATGTAAATAATTGCAAATGGATACAATTTTTAGTGACCCAAATGACTAAAGCTTTGTCATCTAAACATTTTGGGCCAGCTTTCCACAGATTTCCAGTGTCCAGCTCCTATAATTCCAGGAGAAATCTGACAAAGTAACTGTAAAATAAACCACCTCATTATCTTCCCCTGACATTTGAATGGCTTTGTGAGAGCTGGTGACTCAGCCCATTCTAAGTAGGTTACCCACGTCGGAAGAGTTGAAGATCAGGGCAGTCACTCCGAGCTGAGAGCCCACATGTTCCCAACCAGCTGGCCAGGCTCAAATGGATTGTGTGTTGGGGAAAGAAGATTTTGTAGTAGATACATTTTTTTTCTTTCAAAGAGGATTGAGGTGCATATGGCTTTTGGTACAGGATTTGACTGGTGGGGGGGGCAGGTTTAGAGGGGGATGTGGCTTGGTGGGTGTGATAATCTGTTTAGTTTGCGAACTTTTGGGGTATGCAAGGACCCAAGATGTGCCTCAGGTTATTTACATTAAGGGACTTTCGTCCAACTAGTCAAACAATTATGGCCAGAAATTCAGTCTATGTACATCCAAGCAATTTAACCAAATACTGTGGGTGTGGGCTTATGATCACTTTATTAATTACAACGTTGTATTTTATCTGTTTTTTTGACTTGTTTGTCCTTGTGAACAAAATGAATTGGCTAAACATTTTGTTGTTTAATTCGCTGTCCATTTTTCTTCTCAAAACACTTGAGAGAAAGAGAATGGTCTGCCTCCTTTTATAGTCCTTACCACTTGCTATAATCAGCACATGGCTGAATTGGTACTGAAAAGAATGGAGAGTCACTGGAGTCCATCTGTACTATCATATGGCCCCAGAAAAATTCTAATGAGGGTACTGTGACTGTAATTATAGATTTGGCATTAGGGTTATAATATAACCTGATAGACTGGTTTTCAGAAACAAAATGACATTGTTGAATCAGATAAAATTACAGTGTTAGGGCAGGCAGGAAATTTGATTCACTTTTTTGCTCCTATTGTTCTTAGCTCCAGTTATTGGACAGTACTCTCTATATTATCATTCCTAACAAGTACACATTTTGCTTGGGTAAATGTTGGAGCAATTCTACTGCTTCCAATGCCTTAGGCAAATAAAATAATAAATCTCATTAAAAGTCAACCTTTTGAAGTTTTGCTGCAGTCAGATTAATTTTGTTTAATTAAGGCTGAAACAAAGCATTATACTTCAGGAAAAAAAAATGAATGTAAACAATTTTATAGCTGTTTAATGAATAACTTAACATATTTTATTTTAATAACTTAATGTGCAATTGCTCTGCCATGGTTACTTGTGTAAACTAATTATTGATTTGAATTTTCCTTTCAGTAATTACTGTGCTTAATTTGCCATTAAATATACATTCATTGAATAAGGCCTTACCTCCTGTATTTCAAGATGAAACTTCAAAAACATTTCCAATGTATCAACATCACATTGGTTTGTGCGTGCAGCAATTTTCCAACTCGTAGTGTGATTGAATGAAACTGTTGCAAATTCTTGTCCCGTTAACTGTTGAAAAGATAATTTTGCAAATTGTTCCAATCCCTGGCTCAGAGTTAATACTGACTAAAGACTACTTTGCTAAAGATTGGATTAGCTGACAGTCCAAACATCTATCTGTAGCAATTTGAGGTAGCAATTTGAAGTAAGAAAAAGTGCATAGTGTGTTATGCATACAGACAGAATGTATTTGCACTTGCCTCCAATTATGTTTCTGCTCTGTGGAGTACAATTGTAGTTTGAGAGTAACATTGTTCACACAATTATGTTTCTGCTCTGTGGAGTACAATTGTAGTTTGAGAGTAACATTGTTCATATTAGATTGGCAATGTAACAGCTTTCTTGTAAGATTCCTTACTTGTATGCGTCAGTCAGCTGTGTCAGATCCCCATTGTTGCCTCCCTGTACAAGGCCAGTATTGTCACAGAAGTTCAAACACAGAGAGTATATCCAAGTCCAACGTGTATGTCATCTTGCCAATTTCTTACAAAAGCCACTTGGAACTCCAATGGTTAGTCCTTGAAAATGTACATCAGAATTTTGATGCACAATTAAGCCACGTCCATTGATTGCATTGCAAAGCCATGATGTGAAGGTGCCAGTGTTGGACTGGGATGGACAAGGTCAGAAGTCACATAACACCAGGTTATAATCAAACAGGTAGGTTTGAAATCACAAGCTTTTAGAGCATAGCCGCTTCATCATGTGATGAAGCGGCTATGCTCTAAAAGCTTGTGATTTCAAATAAACTTGTTGGATTAAAATCTGGTGTTGTGTGACTTCTGGCCTTTGATTGCAAACAGCAGGCTAACTTCATGTGTGCTTATTTCAATGCTTAATGCTAACCATACAATAATTTGGCTGTTTTTATTAGAAAAACACTCAAAATCATGAATGGTTATTCATGTGATTTTTCTTTGAGCAAAGATATTGGAGAACAAAAAAGGGTACAATTTGATAGAGCAGAGTAATAGGGATCTTTAATTATCATAAAGAATGGGATAGTAAGAGTGTAAATGGCAGAAATATAGAGAATTTATTAAACATGCTTAAGAAAAATTGGCCAAATGATATCTTCTACCTCATCGTTGGATCTAATTCTGGGGAATAAGGTTAGGTCAAGTATCTATTGATGAATATTTTAAGCAACAATGATCATTGTGTCAGAAACTTAGGTCAATTGTGGCAAGGGACAATGAATCATAGAATCCCTACAGTGTGGAAACAGGCCCTTCAGCCCAACAAGTCCACACTGGCCCCTTTGAGCATCTCACCCAGACCCATTCCCCCACAACCCATACATCCCTGAACACTATGGGCAATTTAGCATGGTCAATCCACCTAGCCTGCGGGAGGAAACTGGAGCACCTGGAGAAAACACACACAGACGGTCACCCAAGGGTGGAATCGAACCCAGGTTACTGGCACTGTGAGGCAGCAGTGCTAACCACTGAGCCACTGTGCCTGTCACCTGGAGTAAAAGTCTTTAGGGATTCACATAAAGGTATCCAAAACCCAGAACTTTGGAAAATTGCAAATGTTGCATCCTTATTCATGAAATCATGCAAGAACAACCTCTTCAATATTGTTGTCATATGTGTTTTTGCGAAATTGAAGTGGGAAATCATTTTACTTAGCAATTTTAAGTTCAGAATTCTTACGTTATAACAAAGGAATCCTCAGTTATGCTTGACCTAATAGTATGAATAATCAGCATTATAAATCAAGTAGAATCTATGAAAATATGGACTTAAAAATACTTACCAAATAAGCAGAGAAGATAATTTGGATGTTTATTATCCTTCAAGGCCCCTTAACTGTAGCCAGCACAAGTGATGTCTTTTTTCCTCTGTCTCTGAGGTGATGTGACATTGAACTGTGTCTCAGAAGAATTACACTATAAACAAAGATAAAACTGTGCCACCAAAGGCTCTTGAGTTTCAAATTGTTATGATTTGTTCTAAAGGATGTCCATTATTTATTAGAAAATGATTCAAATTAACTCTTTGCATTAGCTTAAAATGAGCATCATCAAGTACATTCACCCTTTTAACTTATTTCTTTAAGCTGACAAAAAAAATCTTAAACCTAGGCCCTTGGTGCCTGTAGGACATTAGCCAGGAAATCCAGTTCTACTCAAGCAGCTGCCCCGTTAATTTTCTCACCAGTGCTAATTTAAAAAAACCCATATGATAGCTTGGCCAAATCCTAAAAAAGTTACTTGAAATCGATATAATAAGCTAAAAATGAACATTATTACTAAAATATTATGATGAGAAAGATTTTTAGAAATGGTAATCTGGGAAGGATGGATTAGTCTTTTGGGCAAGTATGAATCACAGTCTCTCTCGGTCAAAATTCCCAAAGTCAATAATATCATGGGTGGTTGTACACCCCAAAGACTGCATGACCCAAAAAGGTAGCTTACTGCCACCTTTTCCAGGGCATCTGGAGATAGCCAGTACACACTGGCCTATCTGGTGAGTCCACATCCCTTGAACAACAAATAAAAACAAAAAAAAATTCAGACACAATTACACGGGCCATAATGAGCTTGTATAAATAAATCTCCTTCCAATCGCTGAAGTAGAGTGCCTTGTCTCCAACCATAGACTGTGTGACATGTGTAAATCAAGTGGGTCCAATATAACCTAAGCATTAAACACTTCAGAATCTTTACCCTAAACAGCAACACCCCCTGACCCTAACCTCGTTTCCTCAATATCATTTCGCTGTGTAATCATGTATATATTTATATTACATTTACTACCACCTCTCAGCTCTGACTTCATAAGTGCCAGGGCTCTGAACATTCTGTAACTTTCTGAGTGCATTCTCTTCAAATTAAAAAGAATGGTAGGTCTCCTGCTTGATGAATGTTGAGTTCGGTTTTGATCTGTGGATTATTTTACCACCCGAAGTCTTTTTTTTGGTCTCATAGATATCTTTTGCACAAGACATCATCCTTTTTAAATGTTCTTATGGTCCATTACCTTATCTAGAGAATCCTTAACTTTCTGCATTACTTTTTCTGGAAGACTGCCGCTCTATGGAATTAAGTAATTTCTTGCCTACAGTATTCTGGATAAATGGATCAGTCAATTGCTTTCTAATTAGAGGGAATTTTTTTTTTTTTGCAGTGCCCTGGATATTTAGACCAGGTAGATTCTGTTGTGAATTTCTGAACATTGGTTTGTTTCCCATGGAGTCATATGTAGCTTACTGTAAATTATTGATCAGACGTGGATGTCTTCAGTTACCCTTGGCGGTAGTTTAAAGAGTGAAGTAAACTTCTGCAGATTCTCAATTGTGTTAATGAAAGATCATGTAAAATGCAGACCATCGCTGTCGATGATGTTGAGTGTCCCATTTTAGAAGACAAAGGATTGAATGTTTCTACCAACACTCGTAGATTTGTGACTTCATCTATGTTGTTAATATTAAACTGCCTTCTGTTGCCAATAAAATAATTTCACTAGATTGTTCCACTATGACTTTGGGAAGCCCATCTAGGTCTTCTTGACTAGTTTGGTTGGCAACAGTTTGTTTCTGGGCCAGTGTTTGAACAGCTGATTGCTTCTGGATCAGTTGTTCTCTAGGAGGCTGCCAAACCCTTCCATTCTTATGGTGTTGAGGTTGAAGCGTTCATTCAGGCGTAAATGTGAGGTTGGTTGATTGCAAAGAATGGACACATTTTCAATTCACACTTCAACACTGCACCTTATAGCAGTTCTATTTTTCTGGCATTTATTCCACCTGCATCATGTAATCTTATCTCTTTGGGATGTAACTTTTTTTTGCTACTTCTGCCATGCTAACTGGCCTGATAGGGCAGTAACGTTTTACTCCTGTACCAAGCACAAAATCAGCAGGATGCCCTTTGATGTGAACAAGTTCTGTCTCTTCAAGTTTCTGTCAATTAATTAGTTCCTCTAGGAGAACTCTGGGTATCTACTCCATTGGAGATATCATATCAACTGCAGATATATTTGCTCTTGATGTTTATGTATTAATATGTGGATCTCTTTTAGTTATGTGACCACCAGTACTTCCAATGCTCTGAATCTGTCTTTCTTTTTTATATCTTCCAGTGACATACAATTTTGCAAATGTAGAATTTCTTACTCAAGGATTACTTCCCTAATAATATCGCTAAGCCTGTAAACTCATGTTTTCTCTCAGTTCTGATACTGGTTCTTTGCCTCAGGTGCTTGTCTTATTCTCTGTTTGAACTTGATATGACTCAAGAGTATGTATTTGGAAATGAATGATTCTGTTAATAAAAATAAAATGTGCAGATACTGGAAATCTGAAATTAAGAAAAACATTCAGCAGGACTTCTGCTCTGATAGGATGTATGGAGAGAGAAACAGAGTTAATGTTTCAAATCTGATTTAACTCTTTTAGAGAGTCTGAAGAAGAATTGCATCAGACTGAAAACATTAAATCTGTTTTTCTTGCCATTAAATAGACCCTATTGTCCTCTTTTGGATAATGTTGGTCTTACAAACATATATACTAGAAGCACGTGTAGGCCACTTATTCCCTCAAGCCTTCCCTACTATTTGGTAAGATCTGATTCCTCCACATTTCTGACAACTCCCCCTTCCCTAATAACCTTTGACCTCCTTGCAACAAGAATTTATAAATCTCTGCCTTAAAATACTCATTCAAATAAAAATACTTTTCCTTAAAAAGTGGTGGAAATAGAGTACCAAAAACTCACGACACTCTATGAGGAAAATAAAACATTCTCCTTTTCTCTGTCTTAAAAAAAAGGCCCCTTGTGAATTATTTATGAATTCTCCTGGAAGCTGAAATCTTCTTTTAAATTTTGCTTTTTCATGAATATTATTTGATCGTAAATTGAGATAATTATCAAAAGCTTTTAGGACGTCTTCAAAAACTCCTTTACCCTCTTTCCTGTTTTGTCTGTTCATAAAATCATCTCTAATTGGATGTACTGAACATAGTGCTACATACACTTATTCAGCTTCAGTTATGATGTTTTAATTTGGCGGCAACGCTATATCCTATGAATTGCCACTTCCATGAAATCTAATCTTGTGTTCTGTATGATCCTTTTCTGACCATTCATTTTAATTTTATAACATTCTCAACTTCTTCTCAGTATTTCAATTAATCTTCTTCGTGTAAAGGTATTTTAAATCTGCATCATTTCAATAGTGTTTTAAAGACTGTTCTTTAAGCTAATATTCCTTATTCTCCAAAATTGTTTAAATCGAATAAATTTAAGAGTTTGCTAAACTTTACACTTTGCAGTATTTCCTTTATTTGGCAGCATTTTAAACTATGTGTTTTTGTAACACAATATTGAATTCTTCAAAAACTATACAAAATGGTCAGCAACATAATTTAATATTAATTGCATTTAAAGGTTTTTAAATCTATTTCTTTTTAATTGTGTATCTGTCTTGCTTACTGATTTCTTTTTCTCTGTTAAATAGTAAACGCATTGTCTACCTCCTTTCTCTAGGATGTCCCATCTTCTGCAGCAAGGAGTTTTCTGGTTTCTTCATGATTAGAATGGATATTTTCACATCTTTTCACATTGTCTAAAACACCAAGCACCTTCTAGGACACAATTTTTAACTAAAGTTATCTAGCTGTGGTTTTATTAATTTTCCTGCTAAAATTGTGGCTGAGTCTGTGTTTGCAACTCTTTAATTTCTCCCAACCTTTCTTCTGCTACTAATATCTTTCACTAGGGATTTCTTTAGATTTGCTCCATTTTCAACAGAAATAAGTTCTGAGGTTTTCTTGATCTATAGCCCCATCTAATTAATTTTCCAGTCTTTCCTAGTAGTTGTATCTGAAGCAGCCTAATGATGATGGTGATGAAGCTCACTGTAAGAAGTAAGAACTCTTTTACGTTCCATTGCAGGTTTGTACTGTTTCTCATGCAATTGTTCCTTTCTCCTCGAGGATTTCCGACTTTACCACCTGAGCCTTCACTTGCGCCTTACTGTGCCTTCTTCACAAATGCCTATATATTTTCTAAGTGTGGCTCATTTTTATTCCTTTTCCACATTTTTGCCCGGGACATCGTATGAGCTTCAGAACAAATGTTTGCCTTTGGAACACTAACTGTGCCTTGTTGCTGCTTTCACAGCTATTGCAGTCTTTCTTTGTCAGTAATTGTATGTTAGCTGCTGACTGTCTCTTCTTACAATGATGATGCTCTTAAATTCTCTTGCTTCAATTTTCTTTTCCCTTCTGTCTTTTGAAGTGTTGCAAACATGTGGTATTTTTCCAGATGACTATGTTGTATTTGCCAACTCTGCTGATAAGTGGTACTGGGTAAGCATTGTTTAAGGTAGTTCATTGCCACCTCTTTGTGTTTGTGTTGTCCTGGGCCTATCTAGTGATTAATGGTAGAGGATACATCACCGTTGTGTATCTCCAGATGATGTTCTTAGATAACAAGAATGCTTACTGGATGATAACAATAAGTACAACAATATTTGGTTAAGCATAATTACTAGGACCTCCGGGAATTAAAATAGTTGCACCTGTTTTTTTCCGAAAACTAGGTTAGAACCCCTTTTTTCATCCCATAGACTATGCCATAAATCAAATGGGTGAGACCAATGGACATTAACCCCTTGTAGAACTGTTGCCTTTTAGAACAGCCTCCTCCTCCTGTCTTCAGGGAGAAAAGACTTCTTTTCAAGACTTAATCCAATCCTAACTTCCTACAACAAGGACATAGCCTTCCCACATCTTACTTCTATCCTCAAGTAGTTTCCTGCTTTCCACTGCTACATTCATGCTTTCAATGTGATCAAAGGTTTAAAAACTTGAGATCCTCAATGAATAATTCTAAACATCATCCCACCATCCTTAGCTGATTGGTTGGTCATCCCAGAGGAGTGATCCTAATGGTAAGGGCTGTATTGAGGCATGGCAAACCTTGCTGAAAAGCCTAACAGGTACTTGCTTGTCAATGTTCCTATTGTCCTAAAGTTGCACCATTTCATTCCATTTATCAGTGAGCATAAGTCCTTAAAGGAACTGTGAGAAGGAGAGGAGGCTTCCTACTAAGGCTGGAATTAATGCACCGTCCATGGACAATGTCAGGAAAATATTCTTGTATTAGCTTTGCACAATAGATAATTGCTTAGATATCCTGTGATTCACTCATAGAATTGTGGAATTATGCAATTCAGGAAGATGTATCTGACCTTTGGTGCCTATGCTGAATGTTTTTTGTTAAAGAGCTATGCAACTAATCCCAATCCCCTGCCATTTCCTGTTACTTTATTTTTCTAGGCTCATCGAAAATTTAGTTTTATTTGCTACTTTTGAATCTGAACTTCTGCAACTGCAAATTCCAAATCAAGACAGCTTACTGAATAAAAAATCTCTCATGAACAGTTACATTCACAAAAGCAATTAACACAAATTCCAGTGATAGTAACATAGTCATGATTCTTATACAAAAATATTTATTGGTCTGATTTGAAGTATCTTATTTCAGCAAAGTATTTTGTATTTATACCCCAATAAGTGAATCCATCAGCTGTACAGAAGTCAGCACTATGACAAATGTAAGTAATGCAGAATTACACCAGAGGCTGTTCCCTCGAGATGGGACCCAGAAACTTAACAACTTAAAAGCATGTGAGAAGATGAGATTGTTTTCATTGGATTTGAAAGTGATAGCATTCATTTGCAGCAGAAATATTATATTTTGAGTAACACAATTCATTTTAATATAATTAGTTCAGCCCAAAGTAATTGAAACAGAAAGAATGGATAAGTCTCTGGAAATTCCAAGGAGGTTCTCTTAATTTTCAATTGCACTATGTCTAGTGCTTTTTACTGCCCCTCTATTGATGTAATGGTAGCAGATGGTGTTAGTCGATGCAAAGTCTTAGAAACATAGAACACACGAGCAGGAGTAAGCCATTCAACCCATTATGCCAGCTCCACCATTCAACATGATCATGGCTGACTCTTTATCTTAACACTATATTTCCTCTCTCACCCATATATCTTGACATCTTTAGTCCCTAGAAATCAATTCTTTCTTCAACACATTCAGTGAATTGGTCTCCATTGTCTTTCTTCTCGAGAATTCCACAGGTTTACCACCCTCTGAAAGACATTTTTCCTCATTTCAGTCTGAAATCTCTATAACATATCTTGAGACTATAACTCATTGTTCCAAAAAAGGAAAAATCTATCATCCATCCAATCTGCCCAACCTCCAAATTTTATGACTTCAATATATAACCTCTTCTTGTACTTCTAAACTCCAATGAATATAGGCCTGGTCAACCTAATCTCCCCACAAATGACAGATCCACAATCCCAGCTATCAGTCAATGATCATTTGCTGCATTCCTTGTATGATAAGCAGATCTTTCTTTGGGTTAGGAGACCAAAATTTAATATAGTACTGTAGGTGTGATCTTGAAAAGGCCTGTACAAGGGTGAAAAGACTTCAATGTTCCTTTACTCCAACCCTCTTGCAACAAGGGTTATTTTAACATTTGTCTTGCTAACTGCTTACTGCAACTGCAGACTTGCTTTCAGTGATTGGTGTACGAGGACACTCAGGTCCTTTATACGCACCAACATTTCTCAATCTATCACCATTTAAATAATAAGCCAAAGCGGATATCTTCACATTTATTCATGTCATATTAAATCTTGCATGCGTTTGTCCCTTCACTCAATTTGACTAAATTGCCTTGAAGCCATTCTACTTCCTTCTCACCACTTGTAATCCCATCTATTATAGTATCATAAGCAAAAGAGGAAATTATATTTGATTCCCTCATCCAGATCTTTGACATATACTGTGAATGGCTGGGCCCAAGCACTGATCCATGCAGTCACCCAGTAATTACTGCCTTCCAATCTGAAAAAAGCAATAAGTGTAAAAAACATTTATTTTTGTTCTATTTTCTGCCTGCTAACCAATTCTCAATCTCGTGTGCTTTGATTTTGCACAATAATTTATGTGAGGTATTAAACTTTGATGTGAAGCAGGATATTTATCTCTCCCACCCACCACAAAATGTGCATTCATGCAAAATTGTTTATGGATAACACATTTACATTTGCAACTAGCTTAGGTATTAGCTTGTATACTGCAGCTGAATAAAATTTTCAGTCCCCACCACTATCACTATTCTATGTTTAAGTTTCCACGGGAACCATCCAGGGAACCTTGGGTGGATAGATTGCCACCAATCTTCCTTGTTACCATCAATCTAAGTTACTAATTCAATGTGGGGAAGGATGTCGACACAAAAACATTGGCAGGAGATAGGCATGGTATTGATTAAATAGGATATTTTTATTACATATCACTTTAGAAGCTAGTTACGTGGTCTCTTGTGAGACAACCTCCATCTCAGATATAATCAGGTTCAAATTTAAGACTAAGTACACACAACACATAGCTAAAATATTAGACACTAAGAACAATTGCTGAAGTACTATATGCCCTCCAGTGAACACATGCAGAACTCCTGGGACACATAGAACTCTAGGTCCTCTTTGGAACAGTCCATTATAGTTTGATGGGCAGAGCTTACCATGTGGTGTTAGTTAATCCTCTCAATTATTGACTGTTTTATGCAAAATGTTGCAGAAGTGGAGACTTGATAATCCTTATGACTTCTATGCTGCACGTGTCTGGAACATTCATGGCGACAATTTGGTCAAGTGGTGTCTGACTTTTGAGAGAATATGATGCCATGTTCAAGACTTATTATTACGGAAAATATAAAGAACAACAAACGTGTCACTTTATCTTGGAGAGTGGTACAGTGAGAATAATCCTTCATTGATTCTTAATCTTGTTCTCCATAAAATCACTCCTCTTTTCAGTTGCACTGTTCTACTTGTGTTTGCTTATAAATCCTGGGCTTTTTCTTTAATCCTTTCCCAGCTGGAACCAGTTTCATCACTGAGAGGTTTTTTTTTTATCTACAATTCCACAACACAATTCCTGTCTATCATCATTATTTTCACCCAGAGTACTTTGTCCAAAGAATAATGTTATCCAGATGCTGCGAATAAGTTACATCTCTATGCTGGTACTGCCATTGCATTTAGCACCTCCCAAAAGAGGATACAGCTCTTTAAAAATAGATTAGAATTGTATGCTTTTCTGTGTTGCATGGTAGCCGGCTTAGACTAATTTTCAATTAGGATAGAAAAATAATTTTAAAGCAATTAGCTGAACAAGCTTTGAAACCTCGTTAGCTATTTCTGACCATCTAAATAGGCAATCTGGTTTTTTGGGGATTTTGCTGGTGATATTTTTTTCTTCATTCAGTGCCTTGTATAATTTCTTTGGGTCCCAATATTATTTACAGCCTTGTTCTTTTACTCATCCAAAATGTGGATAAAGTTATATATTAAACCAAAACATTTGTATTTTGGCTGCAAATTAGATTGCACACCATTACACGATCATAGGTGGAACAATCAGCATTTCGCTGGGCTCTGATTAACAAATTTAAAGATTAACATGAACAGATAAGTTGACAAGCGATTAGATACATTGCACCTTCCCCCCCAACCTTCCCTCAGAATATTAAAAAAAATTATCAACTACCAAACTGCAATGTAAAATGGACTGAGCACTAAATATATCAATATTATACTGTCACTATAAACGGCAAGATGTATTGCTATAATGACTTGAATGAATGAAATGCCTCAAAATACAGGGGTTTAATTAAACAAAAACTGGCACGAAGAAGAAGAAACTTATCCAAAGAAAGTGAAAGAGGAAACAAAGGGTTAGGGTGCATGAAGCTTGGGGCTTAGGTGTTACTTAGTGGTGAGTTGAAGTGAGTGCGGATATAGATCAGAGTAAGAAGATCATGATTTTGGAGCATTGTATTGTAGAAGATGATGTGAGGTAGGAAGGGATGAAGCCATTGGGAGATTTGAATATGATAATGACATTTTAGATTGTGTTTTTGGTAGACCATGAGCTCATGTAGATCAATGGACAAAGAGGCATGGGACTTAGTGTGAATTATGATCTTGGCAGGAAAATTTTACATCAGCTCAAATGTTTGAAGGCTAGGAGATGGTTGGTCATTCAGGAGAACACTAAAAGCTGTTCGTCACCTGGATATATAATGTCATATCAGTCAGAGTACAAAAGGAGATGAGATATGTTGCATATGAGTTACTGATTCAAATGTTCAATAGCTCATTAAATAGCAAGTCACCGTGTATTATGTATAGATCTGCAGTCTCATCAATTAAGATGAAAATCAGATCCTTGGAAATATAGGCATGAAAGTTTAATATTGATGTATTGCAAAATTTAGGAAGCATGAAATTGGTCTGAGTTCAGCTGGAGAGTTTGATAGTTATTACAGATTTCTCAGCGTTACGTCAGGAGGTTTATGAGTCGCAGATCCTGTTTCATTAAGTTGATATAGCTCTTTGAGGAATTAATCAGTATAGCAGAGTGTTTTACGTTCTGTAACTTGATTTGCAAAAAGTGTCAAAGGCTTGGTGAGAAACAGGGATCATATGGAATAATTAAATAGAGACCATGCTAGATGGATAACTAAATGACATTTAAAAGGATGTGATCACCTGCAGTGGATCAGAATGGGATCTGATCACTTGCCACAAGGTATTATACCAGAGGCTTGTAAAATAAAGAAAGGATTGTATTACAATTTGACACATTATTTGAGATTGACTGGGATTGTAACACTAGAATGCGTGCAAATAAAACCATCTTAAAACATATTATATTCGAATGAAAAGTCAGTCGATCTGTAAGACCATAACACATCGGGGCAGAAGTAGATCATTCAACCCATTGAGTCTGGTCTACTTATTCTAAGCGATCATGATAATCTCCAACTCCACGTTTTTGCGTTTTCCCTATAAACCTCAATTCTCTTGCTGATTAAAAATGTGTCTGTCTCAGCTCTGAATTTTCTAATTGATCCAGCCTTGACTGACCATTCCACTAAAGAATTCCACAGATTCACTACCTTCTAAAAGAAGAAATTCCTCCTCATCTCTATCTTAAATGTACGACCCCCTTATCCTGAGACATGCCACAAGGGGAAACAACCTGTATATGCATTTACCCTGTCAAGCCCCCTAAGAATCTTATATCTATTAAAAAGGTTGCCGCTCATTTTTCTATATGTCAATGAGTGCATTCTCGAATTACTTAACCTCTCTTTGTAAGACAGTCCCTTCATACCCAGGATCAGCCTACTGAACCTTGTCTGACTGACTGCAAAGCCAGTATATATCTCCTTAGTTAAGGAACTGAAAATTGTTCACAGTATTCCAATTGTGGTCTGACCAGTGCCTTGTACAGTTAGCAAAACCTCCCTACTTTTATGCTTCATTCCCTTGGATTTAAAGGCCAACATGCCATTTGCCTTTTTCATTATCCACTTGGACGCTAGCTTTTTGTGATTCATGGAAGCAGACTCCCAAATCTCTCTGTCCTGTAGCTTTCTGCAATCTTTTTTTCATTTAAATAACATTTAGTTAATCTATTCTACCTGCTAAAATAGTTAACCATATAACATATTTCATATTTTTTATCCACTTGCTTAACCTGTCTACATCCCTCTACAGATTCTGTCATCTTCACCAGTTGCCTTGAAACATTGGGTGGAATTTTATCATATTATAAAGAAATAATCCACATTTCTGAAAATAAACAATGTGCATTTGAACATTCATCCTCATTCGCAGCCTTTTGTCCATCTGATGCTGGCTAATTGGATTCTACCCTTTCTAAATCACCTACTGCAGTTCTTTTTTTTTAAAAACAGAGGTCCATCTTAATCCAAGGGGAAAAGGCTTTCCTTCAGCAATTCCAACTCCCCATTGCCCAGCAACTATACTGGTATGTAGACTGCCATTTAGCACTTAGCTACCTTGTGGCAATTGTAGTTGTTTGATACTGTGCTTTGAGTCTGAAAACATTTCAAATCCCTGATATGGAATTTCAGGTTTAAACCACTGCTAGTTTTTTTTTCCCCCCAGACAAATTGTCGACTGAACAAAATAAGACAACATCTTTATCATGTTTAAAAATGCAGTTTTATTTGGTTCATCTGTACTACAGAGACAGTAGTCCTTGTTCAATGTCCTCAATTGCTATTACAATCAAGTATTTCACTCATCATTGCATCGCGCTCTAGGATTATCAAAAATGTATATTAATTATAACTGACAATAATTAGCTGAGTGTTTCTGAAGGATTTATGGTGTAAAACTATTGTCATTGCTCAGTTCAGAATAAAATAATTAACATTGCTTATTACTCACCAGCCCTGACCATTACCCAGGAACCTTAATGGATGTGAAGCTGCTCTATCAAATTTTGTTTGATCATTCTCTGAGAGCCTTAGAACATTTTGTTATGTTAAAAAGTGCTTTACAAACACAAGTTATTACAGTATATCAGTTTTAATTGAACATTGTCAGGGCAACTCATCAAGATGAAATGCATCTAGGAACCTTCAGAAAGTAAAGATTGCAAGTGTATGACGTTCATTTAAATGTTAAAGTTCCATAAATGGAGCTCAGCTCTACAGGAGAATCAGAACTGTTTTAAAACAAAAACAGAAATTGCTGGAGAAACTCGGCAGCATCCATGGAGAGAAAACAGAGTTAACTTTTCACTGATTCTTCAGGACACTGTGAGGAACAGTGCAGGGGAGACGGATAGTAGCATGGAATTAGAAACACCAACACATCAGCAAGGATCTTATTGAATGGCATAGTAAGCTCAAGGGGCTGAATGGCCTACTTCTCCAGTTTCATATGTGCATTCAGCTGTAGTTCCTTACATGTGTATGCACTTAGTGAAGATAATTTTAAATACACTCATAAATGCAATATGACTTGCTTTTATCATTGCTGTGACGCCGAATGCAATTTAGCAAGAAGCTATTGATCTGCTGTCAAAAAGATAAACTGAGAGGTCAGGAATTCTCCTATTGGTGGTGAGTATTGAAGACTCAAAGTGCAATGAGCTGGGTCATTTCAATCCAATTTTTAACATATACAGGCTCCCAAATGGAAATCTTATACTTCTCCTCATCTGGCTATTTTGCTATGCAGGAACAGGATGATCAATGTCGGCATAACATTTTTAAACTGCATATTCGATTGTTTATCTGAAGCAGCGTGCATAAGGTGTAACATATTACAGAAACCTTTTGTTTTTATTTAACTGGGCTCCCTTTACGATCAAGGCACGAGTCCATGGTGGTCTCCCTGTGAGAAATGGTATTCCAGAATGGAGCACTGTCTGTCATCAGTCACTGTGTTGAATTGCCATGAATTAAAAAGAATCCATGTTGTTTTATCAAATATTTACTCTCGAGTTGAATCCGAGTTTTGTTGCTTCTCTTCTCCAAAAGCCTCATCTTCAGTTAAAATCACAAATAATTCCAACTGTATATTTCTAATATAAATATAAATATTCCCAGAAGCCAACAGTTAGTTGTTCTTGAGAAATCAAATTTCACAAAGAGATTTTAGGTCCAAAACTGCAAATCAGAATGAAAATTTATACAGACAAAGACTAAAAAAAATTAACATAGTCTGACAGATCACAGCAAAAACAAAATATTATCAGAACTAAAACAAATTTAAGCTGGAAAATTGACTAAGTTAGTGAGAAAAACACTTAAAAGGATAGACAGTTGAGAAGCAGTAGGAGATGTTTGAGATAATTTAATTCCTGAAAAAAAAGTATATTCCGGTGAGAAGGAAAGATGTTATGAGAAGGATGTACCATTCGTAATTACCTAAGGAAGTTAGTGATGTATAATGCTGCAAACATTATTGGTAGATTAGAAAATTGGAATTTTTCTAAAAACCAGAAAAGGGTGGCCAATACAATATCAAGAGGGAGAAATTTGCAGTATGAGACAAAATTAGGAAGCAATGTGAAAAACAGATAACAAAAAAGTATAAACAAAGACCATAGCTAAGGTCTCTTAGAAGACGAAATGGGGAGAAAGAAAATGGGAGAGGCTTTGACCAAGTATGTTGTATCTGCCGTCAAAGAATTCAATGAAAGTATCTCAAGAAGAGTAGAAAATCTAAAAGAAAAAGAGAGGTAGAAATTTCTTTTAAAGAAAAGAAGTTAAATTATGATTCTTGGGGAAATATTGATGGAACTGAAGGACATGCTGGCCTGCATTCTTGGGTCTTGGAGGAAGTGACTGGAGAGATAGTTAACAAAGGATTGATGATAATCTTAAAAATGTCCCTAGATTATGCAAAACAATCATAGTGCATTCGAAAGCTACAAATGTAATGTTACTATTCAAAGAAGATAGTGACAAAAAAGGAAACTTATCTAAAATCTGTGGCTGGGAAAGTGCTAGAATCTGTTATTAAGAAGGTAGTAGCAGGACATTTAAAAAGTAATAATACACACAGGCAGAGTTAACATGGTTGCGTGAAAGGGAAATCCTGTGTAAAGAAATATATTAGTTCTTTGAATTTGCAACAAATAGGGTCATTAATGGGGAATCAATAGATATTGTATACTTAAATTTCCAAAAGCCATTTGATAATGTGCCATTTAAAAAAGGTGCTGATGTGTCGGGGTAATATATTGGTATGGGAAGAGGATTGCCAAAATAACAGGAAACGGAAAGTTGTGATACATTGACCACTTTCTGGTTGAAAAACTATAACTAATACTGAAGCCTCAACTATGTACAATCTTTATTGCTTATATAGGCTAAAGAGGCAGGCTGCATTGTAGCCAAATTCCCTGTATCCTCACTATTTGCTTTCCTACCTGTCAAATCATCTGTAAAAGGATATAATTAGTTTAAAATAGTTTAGAATACACAAAAGAAAAGGGAAGAACGAAGAAAATGTGACAAAATGAGAGGTTGTCCACATTCTTCAGAGTAAAAAAGCAGAACAGTATTTAAATAGGGAGACACTCATACAGAACTCAGTTCTGAGGAAGGGTCACTGGACCCAAAACGTTAACTCTGTTTTTTCCTTCATAGATGCTGCCAGAACCTGCTGAGCTTTTCCAGTCATTTTGTTTTTGTTCTTGATTTACAGCATCCGCAGTTCTCTCAATTTTTACTCATACAGGTGGCATTGGTTAAGTGATACTATTTCTAGACAATTAATTCAGAGACCAAGATAATGTTCTGGAGATAGTAGGAACTGCAGATGCTGGAGAATCCGAGACAACAAGGTGCAGGGCTGGATGAACACAGCAGGCCAAGCAGC
>NC_063337.1:53921842-53940526 GCF_021869965.1 Rhincodon typus
TGTTCATCCAGCCCTGCACCTTGTAGGCTAAGCAAAAGGACAAGTTTAAGCCCATATGCCTCAAATCTGCCCTCTCAGTCTAATAGAAATACAGGTTAAATTGTGTGAGACTTTTATGACAACTCGGCTGGATTAGGTTGGTTTGGCAGGTCCTTTCAGAAAGGCGCTTGTGAATTTAGATAATCTTTTTGTGAGGGAATCAGCTCCAAACCCCACTCCTCTGGATCCAGACCTGCCCATTGCAATTTGCAACTTTCGCATGGCTACATACTCAGGTCAAGTGAACACATCTGGTTAACTGAGTGGTATATTTATTTGCATGTCTCAGCATATCCACCAGGATGGACATGATAGGAACAGAAGTGATAACCATTGCAAGGAGCACACAATGGGAGTTCCAGGAAAAAAATTAAACATCAAAAATAGAAGCAAGTATTGACATAGAGACTAAATTTCTTGCTAGAAGGCTTTCATGTAACTGCTATTTTTTAGTCCTCTTGGTGATTTAAATTTTGAAGCAAGATTTGTCAGGTTTTTAATGAAATAATCAAAAAGATTGATGAAGGCAGAGTGGTAGACGTTGTTTATTTGGACTTTCATAAAGCCTTTGGCAAGGTTCCACATGGTAGACTAATCATTAAAGTTAGATCACATTGGATTCGGGTGAGTGCGCTAATTGGATACAAAATTAGCCTTATGTTAGAAGACAGAGGGTGGTTATTTTTCAGACTGGAGGCTTGTGACCAGCAGTGTGACTGAGTCCACTTTTGTTTGTCATTTATACAAAGAGTTTGGATGAGAATATAGGAGGAATGGTTAGTAAGTTTGCAGATGACACCAACATTGGTGGTATGGTGGACAGTGAAGAACGTTATCTAAGTTTACAAAGAGATCTTGATCAATTGAATCAGTGGGCTAAGGAGCAGCAGATAGAGTTTATTTTTGATAAACGTGTGGTATTACATTTTGATACTACAAACCTGAACAGAACTTGTATCCACCCCCCCACCCCCGATTAATGGTAGATCCCCAGTTAGTGTTGTGGAACAGATAGTCCTCGGGTTTCAAGTACATAATTGGACGGTAAGGTGGCTCATTGAGGGCGGCACAGTGGTTAGCACTGCTGCCTCACAGCACCAGGGGCCTGGATTCAATTCCACCCTCGTGCGACTGTGTGGAGTTTGCACGTTCTCCGCGTGTCTGCGTGTGTTTTTGCCGGGTGCTCTGGTTTCCTCCCATAGTCCAAAGATGTGCAAGTTAGGTGGATTGGCCATGCTAAATTCCCCATAGTGTTCAGGGATGTACAGGCTAAGTGGGTTAGCCATGGGAATGCAGGGTTACAGGGATAGGTAGGGTTACAGGAATAGGTAGGGGGGTGGGTTTGGGTGGGGTGCTGTTTAGAGGGTTGGTATGGACCCATTGGGCTGAATGGCCTGTTTTCACACTTTAGGGATTCTATAATTTTATGAATTCTTTGAAATCTGTGTCACAGGTAGACAGGGTGCTTAAGAAGGTAGTTTACAGTTACAACTTCTTCCTTCCTCTCCATCCAAGGGTCCTAACGCATCTTCCAGGTGAACCAGCGCTTTACCTAATCAACTTCACTCAATCTAGTCTACTGCATTTACTGCTGACAATGTGGTCTCCTCAACACTGGGGAAACAAAAAATAGTTTGAGTGACTGCTTCGCAGAACACCAACGTTTTGTCTGCAATAAAGGACCCTGAACTATCAGAGATAGCAGGAACTGCCAATGCTGGGGAATCTGAGATAACAATGTGTAGAGCTGGATGAACACGGCAGGCCAGGCAGCATCAGAGGAGCAGGAAAGCTGACGTTTCGGGCCTGGACCCTTCTTCAGAAATGGAGGAGGGGAAGGGAGCTATGGAATAAATAGAAAGAGTGGGGAGACGCTGATGGAAGGTGGATATCAGAGGGTTGCAGTGGGACAGAGATCACTGAGGTCTTTCCAGAGGGAGGAAGGTAACTTCTTCAGGGTAGGCATCCTTAGAAGAGGCTTCGCAGTGGGGTAAAACTCACTCAGAGATAATAGGAACTGCTGATGCTGGAGTCTGAGATAACAAGGTGTCGAGCTGGATGAACACAGCAGGCCAAGCAGCATTAGAGGAGCAGGAAAGCTCCAGCTTCCGTCAACGCCTCCCCCCCCATCACTATTTATTCCAGAGTCCCCTTCCCCTCCCACGTTTCTGAAGAAGGATCTAGACCCGAAACGTCAGCTTTCCTGCTCCCCTGATGCTGCCTGGCCTGCTGTGTTCATCCAGCTCTACACCTTGTTATCCCTGAGCTATCAGTTGCCTGTCACTTCAACACACCACCTTTTTCCCTGGCCAACGTCCCTGTCTCAGGCTTGCTGTAGTACTCCAGTAAAGCTGAGCACTAGCTGGAAGAACAACACCTCATTTTCTGTTTGGGGACTCTACAGCCTTCGAGACTCAATATCGAGTTCAACAATTTTAGGGTGTCAGGCATCTTCTCCCGTGTCCTTACCTGAACCCCCACACACCAGGCCTTGTTATCACATTGGTTGGTCTTTACACACAGCCCATTGTTAGCCACTTTTGTCCCCATTCATAGCTATTCATTCTCCTAGGCTGATCATTATTCATTCTTTTTTCTGTCCAACTATTCTTCTCTCTCTCTTTGGGCTCTATCTTCACCTATTATTCATTCCTTACCTGTCCCCACACCCTATCTTCTGCATAAATACCAACCTTTTCCTAGCTACCATCAGTTCTGATGAAGGGTCACTCGACCCTTTCTCTCTACAGATGCTGCTAGACCTACTGAGCTTTTCCAGCAATTTCTGTTTTTGTTTTTCTTGGTTAAGAAGGCATTTAGCATGCTTGCCTGCATTGCTCAGATCTTTGAGCATTGGACTGGAGATGTCATGTTGAGGTTGTACAGGATGTTGGTGAGACCTCTTCTGGAATACAGTGTGCAGTTCTCATCACCCTATTATAGGAAGGATATTATTAAACTGGAAAGGGTTCAGAAAAGACCCTACCAGGATGCAACCGGGAATGGAGGGTTTGAGATATAAAAATAGACTGGAAGGACTGGGACTTTTTTCACTGGAGCGTAGGAGGTTGAGGGGTGAACTTATTGGGATTTATAAAATCATGAGGGGCATTGATAACATGAATGACAAAGGTCTTTTGTGGAATGAACTGCCAGAGAAAGTGATGGATGCAGGTACAGTTACAATGTTTAAAAAACATTTGGATAGGTACATGAATAGGATTTGACGTTGTGCTAAGGAATATTGTTGCATTTGATGGATGGAAAAATCCCACCATAAGTGAATGATTCAGTTAGGTTCAGAACCCAACACAAAACCAAAGTGTGTGGGTAGCATTTTGGTTTTGGGTGTTTCATCTAAATATTCAACTGTTCTCATGGAAAAGTATTATAAATGCCATTTGAATGTAGATCTGATTGTTTTTCAAAACAAGTCTAAAGCTTTTTGATCATTGACAGATAGTATCCTCAAAGGAGCAACATCAATATTCTGCCAATCATTCCATTTGCATGGATCACCCAGTCTAATTGGATGACAATGATTTTGCATAACTAATCAACTAATTTGATTACCGATAATGGATTTGTTAATGAGAAGCATCCTCAGTTTATTGAGAACCATCAATCTGCATGTAATTAATTATCGATGCTATAACACTAAATAATTATATAGACAAATATCATCAAATATATTTAAAGTAGTGGAACTACAGAGCTGGAGTTTGTGATTTCTGGTGGGGTGAGTGTGGTAGAATATTACGTACAAGTGTGCTTGTTTCCAGCTACCTCTACCATTTCAGCACAGTGCATCAATCATCCATTAGCCAATTAGTGGCTGCTCAACATGAAGGTCAGACAATGAAAACTGAGAAAGGGACCCCATATCTGTCATGGCCACAGAACATAATACAGGAACGTCTATGGGCATATTGAACTTTATTTTCAAGGTTTATGTTTTCAAAGAAGGACATACAGCCAACAGAATGCAAATTCAGCGGCTTTCTGGAGAGAGACAGAAAGAGAGAGAGAGACTCTAGAATGTCATACCTGACAGTGAATCACAAATGCTTCAAAGGAGAAAATGCACTTCGACCGAAGCCTATATTGTCCCGGGAGATCTCAGGCTGTCAACATGAAAGCAAAAAATAGTTAGCAGTCTGGGCATGAGACATATTTTTAATAAAAACAGAAATGGCTGGAGACTCTCAGCAGGTCTGGCAGCATCTGTGGGGAGAAAGCAGAGTCAACATTTCAGGTCTACTGACCCTTCTTCAAAACTGATTTGTATCTCCACCTTTCAAGTAAGCTTCAACCCTGGTCGCTATGTGTTAGTAACCTGAGGACTTAGCGTGAGTATTAGTGTAGTATGAGGGTCACAGCTCTGAAAACAGCCATTTAAACACCTTTGTATCACAGGTAAAGAAACAAAATACTCTCACTCTGAGAGCTGCCAGTCAGCAACTGTGCAAAGGAATCAGGACAAAAGTGTTTTAATCAAACTACAAAGTCAAGAATCTTGAAATTGACCGTATATTGACCAATGTAAATGCTACTGGTATCATCCATTCCAGCAGCTGTAGTATTGAACCATCTGCTTTTCACAAACAATTCTGGTCTCACTGATTGGAAGGATATTATCAAACTGGAGAGGGTTCAGAAGAGATTTACCAGGATGTTGCCAGGAATGGAGGGTTTGAGTTATACAAATAGGCTGGGATTTTGTTTATTGGAGTGTCCGAGGTTGACAGTTCACTTTATAGACGTTTATAAAATCTTGAGTGGTATAGATAAGGTGAATGGCAGGTGTTTTTTTTTTCCCTTGAGTGGAGAATTTCAAGACTAGAGGGCATATTTTTAAGGTGAGAGGAGAAAGATATAAAAAAAAATGAGGGGCAATTTTTTTTTACAAAGAGAGTGGTTCCTATGCGGAATGAACATCCAGAAGAAGTAGTGGATGCAGGTACCATTACAACATTTAAAAGACATTTAGATAAGTACATGAATAAGAAATTTTTGAGGGATATGGCCAAGAGCAGGCAGGTGGGACTAGCTTAGTTTGGATTATGGTCGGCATGGACTGGTTGGAGCAAAGGGTCTGTTTCTGTGCAGTGTGACTCTATGACTATGACTGTAATTCAGATCTGGATCCATACATCTTCTCTTTAACTGTTGCCTTTTGAATTCACCTCTTACTTATAATCTCTATATGTGTCCCATTAGTATTTCTTCATTGTGTTTAGCAACTAGTAAATTCTCTCCTTGCTAAATCAAGAAAGCCTGATTAAATTTCCTTCTTCTAAAACATAAGTTTATTTGAGCTAGGGAGAAAGTTATCTACAAGTGGAAGGATCTTTTAAAATCAGCCTTGTGACCAGCTGAGTGGACTGAGTGAATATGCAAGGGATCCAGTTCACCCCTCCTCGCCTGAGAGTTGACATTTTAATGGATCCCATCTGGTACCATATCAAACTGGAAAACCTCACCTGAGGACTGGGTGCAACAAATTCCCCAAAAAGGATGTGTAGGATAAATGAAAATTTAGACAGTGAACCAGAAATCAGTCACAGCAGCTATTTGAACTCACACTGGCATCAGGTTAGTACAGTTTCATGAGGAATCCAGGTGTGGTGATCTATGTTGGTTGAAATCACTCTGGGGAAGAAGGCAGCATGCATAGCTAACAATATGCATTGGAACAGCAATGGGTGAGAGCAAGTTTCCTTTCATTTTGATTACTATCATGCCAACAGTGACTCATTCAGACCCCTTGCCAGGGAGGAAATAACATCTGATTCTAATCGACATGAAGGTTTACATTATAGGGCAAGAGCAGAAAGATGGCATTGGGCCTGGCATTCAGACAAGTCTGGATGGAAAGAGTTAAGAAATGGGAGTGCTACTGTTTTCAGCATGTTCTATGCGCGAAAATATTCAGACGGTTCAGATGATATTTAAGAAGGATAGAGTGTGTTGTCCAATATGAATCACTGGTTATTCATAGGTTGTGGTTAGGTTAACATCATTTTAGCCACATGTGTTAATTTTAGTAAAAATATATTGCATAACTGTAAATACAGATAGATAGTTTTAACAAATGTCTATAAGCATTCAGAAGCACGGGAGAAAAGTGCTCTGAAGAGCACTTAAAAATAACTTTTCTTAGCAACTTGCTAAGAAAAAAAACTATTAAATACGCAATCTGTGCCAATGATTATTCGGAGCCTTAATGACAATGTCTGTTATTTTTTCAAAAATGTAATTGGCCATATCTGGATTATCAGTTAGTCAAGCAAGGCTAATGCATTGGACACAGCTCAATAGTCCAATAATATCAAGTGATTATGTGTATTCCAAGACAGGATGAAATAAAGACAATATTTGGTAAAATAGGGAAAACACTTTGACTGGTTTGTGAATAAGTATCTCTCATGATCAATCGCAAAACCATTGCTTGATTTCGTTCTGAAAAACAAAATGAAGCAAATAACTGTGGGAAAACAAAAATGAAATAGTAACCTCAACATAGCTTCATTAGGAAAGGAAAATGAAGAGTTGAAGGGTACTCAACTCAGAAAACAGCAAAGGTGAGCAAGGTAGGATTTGTGGACCCAAGTAACTAGGGGAAAAAGTCATCAAACAGGCAGTGAGAAATTTTCAAATATGAAACCATTACATTTGCAAATATTAAACACAAAAACAAGGGTAAAGGGGACATATTAAAGAATAGTTTCCTTTGGTGAGGAGATTAAACTGAAATGTTGGAGAACTATAGGATAACATTTAAAGCAAAGAAAAGAAAATCATTAGGAGCATTAAAAATGTAGTGGGAAGGTGAAGAGGGACATTAGAGAGTGTGAAAGGCAAATTTTAATACAAGCTAATAGATAAGATGAAAGGAAATTGCCTTGACTTTTGTTCCATATTAAAAGGAAAAGAAAGTAATTAAAGTGATGGTCAGATCGCTCAGAGGAAGGAAGGAAGGAATCAGCTTGATCAAGACATTTATCATGATAGCATTTATTTCACAAATGGTAGTTGAAATCAGAAAATATCTGTGCTGGGGGAGAATTTGGAATATTTGATAGAGATAACTACAGAAAATGAATTTAGTCTGTAGAATATCCAAGCTGAGGTAAATTGATATTACTAAGGTTGGTAAAGGTTATGTAGTTTATTTAAGAACTTGTTTTACTTTTATTTCTGCATAAGTACCACAATCTCCATTCCTTGATAACAGAAGTAGGGACATTAACAAAAGGAAAGGTTCAGGAAATGATTAACAGATAAATAGAATAAACAAAAGGATTGCAGTTTAATTTCAATGTGAACAGAGTATATTTATACATGCTGAGAAGAAAAATGTAGTGAAAGTATGCATTCAATGGGAGAACCCTGAAGGAAATGAATGAACATAGAATCCTAGGAAGCAAATAGCGAGGCTCTGGTTTTACTTTCAGTGGTAAAGGGCAAGAGGTCACTGCTAACCTCAAAGATGGCTGCTGACAAAAATGTACTAAACCCTGGGGCATTGCTTTCTACCCTGTAACACTGTTGTGATGTTACTAAAGGACATTAATTTTGAAAGAGAAATCCAAACACCCAGTCAATAACTGACAGAGCTATACCACAAGAGTTTAATTCATAAAAACAAAAACAAAAACAAAAACAAATTTAATGTAAAGAGAAAATTAACTAAAGTAAATAACACTAATTTAACACGATTGTTTACAAAGACTTATGAGCACAGTTCGACTCCTTACTTCCCCAAAGGGTTTCATTGTTATGTTAAAAGAATCTTGAAGGTTCATTTGCCTCTTCTGGGACAACATAAAGATTTGCCAAAACATATCAGACTTTTACAATAATTTTCCTCAGTATTGCAGCATTCAACAAGGTTAAAAAAAGATCCAAAGCAAATCTTCTGTTTAGTTTTTCTTTAAAGACTCTCTTTAAAGAACTGTGGACTCTTCTGCACCTTGATTGAGCTACCAGCAGATATCCAACTGGAGCATTTGGAACAATTTTCAGCCAAAAATGCTGTGGGTGTGTCATTTTAGCCTCCAAAGGTCACCAGCAAGTACAGCCAATTCAACTCACTCCATGTGACGTCAGGAAATGGCTGAAGGCACTGGATACTACAAAGGCTAAGAGCCTTGACAACACTCCAGCAATGATACTGAAAACATGTGCTCCAGAACTTGCCCTAACCATACCAAACTGTTCCAGTACAGTCATAACACTGACATCTACCCAACAATGTGAAAAATTGCCCAGGTACACCCTATACACAAAAGGTAAGACAAATCCAGCCCTGCCAATTACCACCCTATCAGTCTACTCTTGATCATCAGTAAATTGACCTAATGTACCGTCAACAATGCTATCTATAAAAGTGTAGGGACATTCTTAAGAGAGAGATTAGGAAGGCAAAGCGAGGATATGAGATAACATTGGCAAATAAGGTTAAGGATAATCCAAAGAGATCTACAAGTACATTATGAGCAAGAGAGCAACTACAGAGAGAGTAGGCCCACTTAAAGATCAAAGAGGTCATCATAGTGTGGACCTTCAGGAAATGGGAGAGGTATTAAATGAATATTTCACATCAGTTTTTACTGTGAAGAAAGAAATGGAGGCTAGAGAACTCAGGGAAATAAATATTGATGTTTTGAAAACAGTTCACATTAGAGATGAGAAAGTGCCAGAGGTCTTAGAAAATATAAAAGTGGATAAATCTCCAGGACTTGATCTATTGTATTCTAAGGTGGCCAAGACTGAATGCAGCCATAGCTGCTTTGGTGGGGCAGAACACCAACAAGGACATAAAATTACTATCAGCTGCTCCCCCACATTCGAGTGAATGGCCGAGTAAACCTTGGCCTCAACGAAACATCGACTATGCAGGTCCAATCATGATCTCAATGTTCTTAATCATTGTGGATGCCCACGTGAAGTGGCTGAACATGCGTAGAGTTCATTCGTCAAACAGAGGGATGATGATAGAAAAACTGCATGCATCTTTTGCAATACATGGACTCCTAGAAGTGTTAGTCTCAGATAATAGGCCAACATTTACCAGCAGGGAATTTGAGTATTTCCTAAAGTCAAATGGTATTTGACATAAGGACAATTCTGGCAGAAAGAGCAGTCTAAACTTTGAAAGCAGGCTTAATGAAACAGCCTACTGATTCACTCGACACAAAACTGTCCTAGTTCCTATTTGATTATAGGACCACCCCTGATGCAACTACAGGGATAGCTCCAGAAGAGTTGTTAATGGGGAGAAGACTCTGCATCAGATTAAATCTGATCTTCCTAGACCTGGAGGGGAGGATGAAATGGCATCAGGAACGACCATGCCAGACACAAGAATTCAGAAAGCGAGAGGGAGAGATTACTTCAGGGGACAAAGTTTGGTGTATGAAGCACAGGAATAGCCCTGCATGGATAAGAGGCATAGTCGACACAAGGTTGGGTGCGGTGATGTATAAAATTCAAGTAGGTGCAACGGTCCTGAACAAGCATGTGGACCATACGAAAACCGCAAACTTGCAAACAGTGCCGGAGCAAAATGTGCCCAGCTCCTCGACGGGCTTCCTGACTGTTCCAGAACCCATGGCTTCTCCCTCTCCATCGAGTGTTGAAGATATTTGGCATCTGAGATAGACATGGTGGATGTCGCCACCTTGACACTTTTGCTGCCTGAAGAAGAGAATGAATTTCTGCCGAAGTGCTCCAGGCACAAGAGACAAGCTACAATGTGTTACACACCGCTCATATCAGAGGCAGAGTTGGAGGAACCTGACCCATTGCTAAAATGCTGCAGGATGAGCTACAAAAAATAACAACTGGCTAATGTACTTGGACTCAAAACAGAAGGGATGTAGTGATTATAGCAATATCAGCCAGATGCACCTCATAGAATATGAGTTCCCTGATTGGAGCTGTTAATCTGGTCCAATCAGGGGGCCCTGGCTGACAGATAACTACAGGAGTGCCAGACATCCTGCTCACTCTGACATTTGGTTCTGAAGGAGCTGGATCGGTGTCAAGGACTCTCCACATGTAAACAAAGGGTGATGGGATACCGGCCTCCGCGGAGTTATTTCAGCTACAAGAACAGGTCAGGAACTGGGAATCCTGCAATAACTGATTTCCTGCCTCTCCAAAGCCTGTCCACTGCCTGTGACTATCTTGTAATTACCTGTTACAAGGTGCAAGTCATGAGTGCGATGGAATACTTCTTCCTTCCTTTCCGAAGTTCCTCCTTAAGCCACCCACCATCATGACTTCACCATACATTGACATTCCTTCTGTATCACTGGGTCAAAGTCCTGGAGCCCTCTCCTTCATGGCATTGTGAGTGTATCCATACCAAATGGACTGCAGCAGTTCAGCTGGCAGCCACCATTTTCTCAATTGAAACAAGGGATGGACAATAAATACTGCAAAACGTGGGGCAAGCAGCTTGAAGAGTTAGGTAGATTATAGGTTTGGAGGCCTGATAATTCGCTTTCACCTATGCATGTTCCCGCTAAGATCTCGTTCTGTGTTTGGTGCCTCCTGACACTCCCTTTCAGTTGGTCACAATCTAGAGACTTCCATGAGTCAACAGCATTTCCAGCTTCCTCTTTACAGTCTCCTGTCATGACTGACTTTCAAGTGAAACTGCCACTTCAGGGTTCTGGTGCCTGGCATATGACTGAGATGTCCTGCCCAATAGAGCTGGCTTTAAGCACTGATTCTCAAAGCTGGAAAAGTTACAAGCCTCAGATAATAACCAACTATTAAGCATATTTTTTGCACAGAAAAATATCACCTAATATCCCTGAAAATGACCAGTCTCGACTGCACTGTGAAAGGTCCATTAGCAGGTGAAGCCAAGCATATCAGAAGCGATCAGTATTTTTTGGTCTTGATTCTTGCAGAGTTCTATGGAGACATTAAACCAATCCAATGGTTCACAATGGCTTTCATTTTATTAATGCCCAGATAGTCTCAAATCATACCATTAGAATTATATAAGGCATTGTCAGATCTGCATGATTTGTTTACCATTCAGCAACCAAACATCTCCCGACTTTTCTGATAATGACCAAAACATCAAAGATGGCTGCTTAGGGACAAAGGCTTAAATGTACTAATTTGGCTCATGATTACCCAAGCAAAACTCTGCAACATTTGAGCTGGGTAGACATAATCATCACCATGGCATAGCAAACAGGCGTATCAAGCTGTTTATAGAAATCCTAAACCAAAAATTATATCAATTTTATAGATCTGGAGATCACTCCCTAAGAATTACAGACTAGTTTGCAAGTAAGTGTAACCTGCTGCATACTTCATAATGTAACTGATTGGTGACAATTTCAGAAGGAGACAGTATGAATATAAGGAGCCATCTAATGCAGAGCAGTTGGTCAAAGCAAGATTGAAACATGAGAACGAGAGGTATTGTAAGACTGTTCATTAAGAATTTAATTACATGACAGTTTAGCTCAAGAGGTCTCAACAATGCAATGAAGCCCATTGGGACTAACAGTCCTGGAATCCCTCATTGCTACTCCTTTAATCCTACAATCATAAACATTGAAATCATTCTGCCAATTTTCACACCCAGACTTCCTGTAATACAGAACCATAAATTGTTCTTTATTAAAATAGGAGTGGAGCATTAAATCACCTGAGCCAGTTCTGCCATCCAAATAGATTATGGTGATCTGCACCTCAATTGCATTTACCTGCCTATACCTTGCTATTCATATATTTTGATACCCTTAGACCAAAAAAAATCAACGAGCTTCATTTGTGAAGATCTGAATAGACCCAAAACTTGCTTTTTGGAAAAGTGTGTTCCTGAATTCCACTATTCTTTGTGGGAATAAGTACTTCCTATTTTCACAAAATCTAATTTTAAGATTCTGTTCTCTGAGTCTGGAGTTTCCTTAACAGGGGAAATTATTTATTTGCTTTTATTCTGTCAAATCCCTTTAAAATTTTGAACACTTGAACAATACTTTATCCAAGGTCCACTGTTCCCAATGGCAGAACCACATTTCTGTTCTCCTCTATTTGCCCTGTTGCCCCATTCTACTGATTATTGTTAAAAATTAAAGGCCAGAGGCAGGCAAACAAGACACGTAATCACACAGTAGGGCGCTTTTCATGGTATAACTTACTGTGAGTTAAGAATGCATCATGTGTGAGCGTGATAATAGAGCCTGCTACATAAACAGGGAGGCTCTGCAGCACAATTTGTATCGACTGGAGACCTGAGCATTATTTATTTATTCGTCTGTTTGTAGAAGCTGGTAGTTAATCTCAATTCACACTGCCCTGCACCTTCGTCCCACTGTCTCATGCATTTCTATGGGCAGGTTACAATGCACTAAAATATCATGGTTTGTGTAAATGGATAGTGAAACATCAAATTTCTCAAAGCTCTTGGTCGTGTAATTAAATAATTTTAAACTTGTTTTCTTACTTATTATCCTTGGATCAAGTATAAATATGGCCTCATATTTCTCAATATTAAATTCTAATCAGCCACAGATGTCTCTATTATTTATCAGCACGGGGTAAAACTGTCCATAGTATAGTTGGTGGTGAACAGAGTTGTAAACATCTTTTTAGTCTGTCCATGTGATGTAACCATCAATGGCATACACAGGATCTGTGGTCCTCCCTAATTTCACTTGAGAAGTTGCCAGATTGAGAGTATAAAATGCTCCAAGATGCAAGTTAGTGGGCGGACAGCTCTTTTAATATGCCTGCAATGGAATCAATACTTGTGATCTAGTATATGTATTTAAGTATGAACATGATTGAACAATTGCAGATTTATTTTTTATTGGAAAATCTGATTTCTTTGTGATATAGAAAATAAAATGCACAAGTAATGCCTTGGCATGGCAAACAGTGGCAGATTTGTAACTCAAGCAAATACAATGTGCTAGTTTCCAAAAACATCTGTTTTTTTTTCAAGCAGTCCTCAAACAAAATGCTCATCTTGGCACTGACATTGCTGATGTACAGCTGTAGTATGTATTGAAACTGTCCTTTCATAAACTTACTTATCTATCAGATTCTGCTCTGAAATTCTGTCTTGTAGCTACCAAATGCACAATTTATAATTTAAAGGTATACATAATGTGAAAGCATATCATTGCCTTTGATTGACATTACTGTCTTCTTCCTATTGTTTACTTACAGTCAGCTCCTAGAGATGGAAATGCTGCATTTTTTATTTATTGATAAGTTGGTTATGCTGGCTGGTCCATACTCTATTGCCCATTCGTAATTGATCGAGAGCAGAAAAGAGTCAACAACATTGCTGTATGTCTGGAGTCACATGTAGGCCAGACCAGGCAGATTGCCTTAATTGAAGGACATTAGTCATTATCCTGCTGTTCTGAACTACTAGCCCAGTGACATTGACACTACAACTTTGTCTTTCCTTTTTCTCCCATTCTCATAACAATAAAAACTGAGAAGTTTTGGAACCTTTCTTAAGCATTCTCCAGAAAACCCTGTGAGGGCTCTTATTTAAGTAGCTCAAATACAACTTGACAGAGCATGCACAGTGCAAGCTTCATCCACTGTGACCTAAAATTCATGGCATGAGTCCTATCCAATGCTAACTGATGTTCCAAGCGAGCAGTCTCAATATTTAAATTGGTCATTCCATCATGGTATCCAGTGCACTTCTCATTCACATCAGATGAGAACGTGTTAAAGCCCATAATTTCAAGGTTTGATACCTTTTTACAGGCATAACGTAGGATGCAATGGTTGAAATTGTCTATAATTTTTGTATTTGTAACAAAAACTAAAAGCACAATGTGCTAATATTATAGGTCTACAAAGATCAATGTATGGATTTTCAACCTCAGGAGAATAAACCTTAAATTCATGCAATTTAGTTATTCTTAACATAATCATAATTGTATTAAGTATTGATGACACAGGACCAAAGGCTATATCTTACAATTTTCTTCAATGTTTATCAATGTTCCTGAAAAGATAAAACACAATTTAAAATGAACAAGAATGATCTGTCATAATTTATTTTAGCTTTTAGTTTTCTGTAATGTTTCCTTTTGATCTGAAATGATCATTTATCAAAGTATTTCATAAAATATAATACATTTACATCACTGTAATCTACTGCAATGAAAACATCTTTGATGTAAAACTACAAACAAATATTTGGTGTCCAGCAGTGGAAACCTCTATTGATTGGTTAAGCACACAAGGTTTTCATGAGGCTAACTAAATGTCTGAAATACACATCGCACTAACCTCTTCCAAATAGCTTTTGACAACAGGATCAGAGAGATTGCATGTGTGTAACATCTTGAAGATAATATGTTCGACTCAGATGAACATTAATGACCTTTAGCAAAGGCTATCATCCACAAAGGCAACATTGCAGGCATAGGGATAAAGTGGCAGCTTTTCAGTGCAGCTATCGGGTTACTGCATGGTTCCGCTCCATCATCAATCACCATAGACAAAGCTGCAACTCCTGACAATCATGGAAAAGCACCAGGAGCACAGAACCTCTGACTGCTGTAAAAAGACAAATGGTGTGATAGGTCATTTAGAAATCTCTCTTTACACTATTTAAATTTTTTAAAAAATCAATGTTAAGATCAAATACGTTTTCTTTTCTTACAATGGAAATCTCTAAAAAAATCAAAGAAGTTTGCTAGTTCTTAAGCTGATGCCTTTCAACCCAATCATTGTCATCTTACACTGTGCTCAATATATGGATCAAAATAATTTCTACTTTAGAAACTTGGGACAGTAAATTCAGCTCCTCAGCACCCAGCTTTTCTAGTGCAAGTCACTCTGGCTGCTACTTTTGTGATGGCATCAGCATTCATTGAGGGAATATGTAACACAGATTGGGCACCAGTGCTGCTATTGTCAGGCTCTATATCCGAACTATGCACTTAGTTAACTTTGCACAGCTGAACGCATGATTAGATGAAAAAAATGTCCTGTTGGCCAGGGAACAAGGTGGTGCGTTGAGTCCGGAGTCAGTTTTGCAGACAGAATGTAGGTATTCTGCAAAGTGGTCACCCATTCTGTGTTTATCTCCCCAGTGTAGAAGAGACACCTTGTGAGTGAATACAGAAGACTGATTGAGTGAAGTGCAGGTAAATCACTGCTTCACCTGGAAGGTGCATTTGGGGCCTTGGCTAGTGAGGAGGGAGGAAGTAAAACAGGCAAGTGTTGCACCTTCTGCAATTGCATACGAGAGCGTGGGGAGGTGTTAGGAGTGGAGGAAGAGTGGACCCGGGGTGAGCGGTCCCTGCGAAATGCTGACAAGGGAGGGAAAGGGAATATTTGTCTACTCGTAGCAATCCGCTGGAGGTGGTGGAAATGGCAGCTTATGATCCTTTTGTTGTGGATGATGATGGATGGAAAATGAGGACTGGTTGACCCTACGAGTGTTCCGGGACAGAAGAGAATCTGTGAGGGCAGAAGTGTGGGAAATGGGTCGAACATGTCAGCCACGGTGGCAGGGAAACTTAAGTTGAGGAAAAAGGTGGACACTTCTGAGGTGCCTCACAGGCAGATAGCATCATTGCAGCAGATATGACAGAGATGGAGAAAATAAAAGAATGGAGTCTTTAAGAGAAGCAGGGTGTGAGAATGCATAGTCCAGATAACTGAAGGAGTCATAAGTGTCAGTTTCAGATCTCAGAATTGGTCACCTTTTAACTATGTCTTTGAAATGGTTACCAGGTCATGCACATTTATTTCTGTCTGAATGATCAATTTATCCATTTTGTTATGAATGTACATTAATTCAGATACAGGGCTCTAATTCTGTCATTGTAACTCCTACAAACTCTGGCCTTAACTTCTCCCACTCCTTTAAGCTTTTATACTCTGTCTCTTCCTGGCACACTCACATTATCATCACCCACCTCACTTGTCCACTCAATATTGTTGTCACAGACAGTGTGTGAGTGGAGCTCTGATGAGATATAAAATGGATGAATAAACAGCAAAGTAATTTCTTTTTGTAACGAGTTCAAAAAGCCAGAAGGTAAAGAGTGTGGCAGTGAAGAAGTTTTAAGTAGAATAGCAGAATGAAATGAACATGAGCATCAGGAAGTGAGGTAAAAGAAAAACATAAGTGATGTTCACACAAGGTAGAGTTCTGGTGAATAGCTAGTGAAGTTTTACTGTATGTATTATTTTTTAATATATCTTGAGTTAATATCTTGTCGGATGGCCTAATAAATAGAGGCTTGGCAGGGCACATGATGCTTTGTGTGGGAACTCCAGAAGCTACACATCTTGGACAAATGTATTCTCATTGGATGCTTATCAGCTGAACGAGTTTGACATCCAGATTTCAGTGTTAGACCAGTAGCTGGAGTCACTGTGGTGCATCTACATGGCCAAAAGCTACATGAATAGCATGTTTCTGGAGGTTGTCAACCCAGAGGTTAAGAAGGTGCAGGCGGAGGGGAAATGCTAGCGCTGTTATTGTCAAGCTCTACACTCCGAACTACGCACATAGTTAACTTTGCACAGCTGAACACATGTTTAGATGAAAAAATGTCCTGTTGGCCAGGGAACAAGGTGGTGCGTTGAGTTTGGGTTCATTTTTGCAGATAGAATGTAGATGTTCTGCAAAATGGTCACCCATTCTGTGTTTGTCTTCCCAGTGATCACTAGATTATGAAGAAGGACCAGGCAGGTAGTGCAGGAATTCCTGACTGCATCTCACTCTCTAACCAGTATACGGTTCTGAACATTGATGAGAGTGACGGTTCCTATGAGGAACCATTGAACACAATGTGTAGCACAGTTTTCTAGAGGAAAAGAGGAGATTTGGGAAAGCAATTGTACAAGGGATTAGGAGTGTGGCAGTGGATAAACAAAAGACCAGTTGGACAAATGCCGTGAGAATGGTTGCAAAATAAAGAGCAAAACCAGTGGGAGAAACACCAAGACAGCAGCAATAATATAAAAAACAGGATCAACAATAGAAACACAGTGAAAGCAATAAAGCATGAGACTAGTCGTAGGAACGTAGTGAAAATGATGGCTGTTCAAAGAGCAATAACAGCAATATAAATAGAAAGGAAGTGGCTGTGCTGTGAAGAGTGAGATTAGTAGAGAAACACTAGTGTGGCAATGTTGTAAAGAGTGAATGCTGTGGTGGGGACACAGTGAGAGTGGCAGCCTGTATATGATGGAAGTTTGTAGGGTATTATTATTTTGGAACTTGGTTCTAAAGTAGATTTAAAATGGAGTTTTGGTCTTAGTTATGTTGAATTGAATTTTTGTTAGGCAAAGGTCAGAAAGTCATACTTTGAACAGGGAATTCAAAACAGCCTTTTCAATAAATCATGTGCATTATAGAATTATTAGAAAGCTCCCTGCGAAGATAATTGCTGCGGTGTTTACAAAATGGATTGTTTACATATTGCAAAAAAGACAGATGGCCAGGAACCACAGGCAGGTTGAGTTCAGAAGCAAAGACCCATTCCAGCAGTACAACAATTCTTAGTTTGTCGAAGACTTCAGACCAATAGAGCTGGAAAGAAATATTAAGCTGCCTTAGTCATTCAACAAGCACTGAATAAAAAATGTTATTTTTTAGGGTTCAGTATGGAAAAGTTAGTGAGTTAGAATGTCTGTGTCTTTCAGGGAGATACAGTAATAAAAAGATTGACATCTGTTGAATGTACAGAAAGTGAACAGAAGGAAACACTTTTTTAAAATTCATTCACAGGATGAGGGCGTTGTTTGCTAGACAGCATTTATTGCCAATCTCTAATTGCCCTGAGGGCAGTTAAGAGTCAACCACATTGCTGTGGGTCAGGCGCCACATGTAGGCCAGACCAGGTAAGAATGGCAATTTCCTTCCTTAAAGCTCATTAGTGAGCCAGATCGGTTTTTACAACATTCGACAATGGATTCATGGACATCATTAGATGATTAATTCCAGATATTTTATTGAATTCAATTTCCACCATCTGCCATGGTGGGATTCAAACCTGGGCCCCCAGAACATTAACATTCCAGCAATAAAACGACTAGGCCATCACTTCCCCACCATGTAGGGACACTTATGACCACATCTGTTGAGAAAGAAACTTTAAAGCGAGGATTTGAATGCTATTTTACTGTGGTTGAGTGCTGCTAAAAGATACTGCAGGGAGAAATATCTGAATCGTTCTCTTTGCTATGCATTCAGTGTCTGACTGACAAGTAACCAAATGCAGAAATAAAACATATGGTCTACCAAAAGATATTTCACTCTAGAATCTTACAATCAGCAGGAATTTAAACGTGAGTGGGCATTCAGTGAGAACAGGTGTGGTATAAAAAGCGAATGCGGCTGTGGGGACACAGTGCAAGTGGAGATGGCATTAAGAGTTAGAGTAGCAGTGGAGATATAAAGAAAGTGGAAGCGGTGTATAAAGTGAAAGCCATGGTGGGGATGCAATGAGAGTGATAACGGTATGAAGCATGAGAGCAGTAGTGGATACAAAGTGAGAGTGGCAGTGGTAGAAACAGTGAGAATAGGGGTGTTATCAGAATGGGAGCAGTAATGGACACAGTGAGAGTGGAGATAGTAGGAACTGCAGATGCTGGAGAATCCGAGACAAC
>NC_063337.1:53940926-54000065 GCF_021869965.1 Rhincodon typus
TGTTCATCCAGCCCTGCACCTTGTTGTCACAGTGGGAGTGGAGGTGGTGTACAGAGAGAACCGTTGTGGGGCACAATGATACTGAAGGTGGCACAGTGAAAGCAGTACTATGGACATAGTGACAGTGACAGTGTGTAAAGAGTGAGAGCAGAAGTAGGGACACAGTGAAAAAGTTTTTCTGACCCCGTATTTGCTTCTTTTGTAAAAAAAACTATAAAACTGTGCTTGTTGGTTCTCTCAGTCTTCTTATAAGCAAGTCGAAGTTTCTCCTATACACTCTGTCCAGATTGTTCATGAATTTGAAATCTTCTTAGCCCATACATTTTCAAGGAAAACAGTCCCAAATTCTCCATCCATGCTCATAACTGAAGTTTCTTATCCCAGGAATCATTCTCTTCAATGCATTCACATCCTTCCTAAAGTCTGGAGCATAGAACTGTACACAATACTCTGGTTGAGATTTAAATAATGCCCTGTATAAGTTAAGCCAAACTATTCAGTTACAAACAGTAGCATGCTTTCACCAGTGTGTCATATTTCTCATGACCCCAGTTAAGACATTACCTCCATGCTCAGTCATCCAGCTAATCAGCAGGGTTGTTGATGTTGCAGCTTTTAAGTTTACACATTGTCTGCTTCATAATCAATGAATGAGGCTTTGTCAGCCATTTAATCTAGCGTTCGCAATGTTAGAGGTGTACACGAACTGTGACTAGGCTTTTGAAAAAGCAAATAGAGATTCAGGTTGAATTGCGACGATGACACAGTATTAAGATAAGAACAAGATAAATTATTTATACAAGGTTTTAGTAAATCCATACTATCCAGTTTCTCTGAATAATATGAGAGATTCACTGAGGCTCTGGAAATGCTGTAAAAGATTGTTACTCAAAGAATATTCAGTTTTAGGATTTTGAATTATAGGGAGAGGCTCCCTGCGTTGGTACAATTTTCTTCAGGGAAGTATAAGTTTAGAGATGATATGATTGATATTGTTAAAAATGATGAAATAATTAAATTCTATCCAATGGTGCGGGTTATTTGAGATGGCGAGGGCAAGTAGGATTAAGATGCATATGGGTCAAATATAAAGGTGAGATGAGACATCAGGAAGAAAGACACTTGGGAAGAAGAGTTAAATAACGGCTTGTGTATGTGTTCCTGTATCCCAACAAGAATAAAAGTGCAAAAAAAGGATGAAATTTACAATTTTTGCAGGTGAGTTGCAGGTTGGCTGGCCTTAGAATATTTTTTGGCCTCCTCCAGTCTGCTAAAACATTTGTTGATTAGATCAGAAGGTAACAGAGGAGTTTTCCATTTTTTCTAAACTCACCTGAGTGTTTTTGTTTTTCAATATTTGACTTTTGAAAAATATGCTTTGATTTGAGTATGCGTTGACATTGTGAGTAGTTGGACTGTGTCATTTTGATGAAGGGTTGATGTACTGGATGGTCTTTTCCTGTCCTTCCCAAACTCGTGTTAATTACCTCAACTGGCTTAGCTTAATTTGAAACTAATGAGTAAATTGATTGGTTTCATAGTGATCTATGAATAGACCCATCATTAGGTCGCTGAATACATCAATAACTTCACAATAATACCCACACTTTAAACAATGGCCATATTTAATCACAGAATAATCAGTCACAATGCATACATTTGGTACAGAATTGATTTAATACCCTCCTTTCCACCAGTTTACTTCCTCCGTCCCCTCCTATTCTAATAGTATTAACCTCTACCTGAGGTATAGGGCCAAATACTCTGAATGTCCTTCAGTATCCTGCTCAAGTGCCCCTTCATTTGCATATTTAGTAAGGGACTTATGCATCAAAGGAGAATTACATCTTCATATACAAAACATTGAGTAGAATAGAAATCATGAGCAGAGATTCTGGCCAGTTCCCTCTCCCAACCTCAGTAATATTGTGGTCCATTCAACTCCCCCTTGCCTTTTTTGTATTCCCAGCCATGGATCAAATTTGACACCATTCTGGTCTGTGTCACTTAGTTATTCGTTCTATTAAACCACTTCGCCATCAGGAAAACCCGATGTATGTTTTTGCAAACCCATCACAAATAGAGGCATATTTTCCAATATTAAACCAAAAGAGTTCAACTGATAATTAAGAGTCAGTCAGATTTATGACTCAAATTTAACAAGAAAGAATACAATAACACGAGCAAAAAAATACTAAACAATTTGTCAATTATTACTTTCAGCTTAAAATAATTGCAAATTTTCCTTAAGCACATCATCCATTGTCTCGTATTTCGAATATTAATTTATTAATTTTGCTTATCTAGTGTTAAAGTTATGATGTAATAAGGTGAAGTGACATAGAAATTAGAGGCCACATTTCCTTCTCATTTTTGCAGTGTCAATGAAAACAAAGGTTAATGTGGCTTAGCTCGGTAACTCCAATTCAGCAAGTAACCACTAGCATTTTACTTCACTCTCCCTCAGTCTTGTTTATGTGGACAGGGCCAAATTGAGGTATAGAGGTATTGACTGCCAGCTGGAGAGCCCATGAGAATCCAAAATTGTCTATTTGCGGGAAGGTGACTGAATTGACTGTCAATCAGGCAATTAACCAGCATTAGCGGCCTTCTCCATGATTAAGTGCCACATCCTGCCAAGAGTTGCCAGCAAATCAGTGGTATAAGAGATGTAAATTACTCAGCAGCACCACTGGGCATATACACACCAGAGGCCCACAATTGCTAATGCACACAGGCAAAACTAGATAATGATGGGGGCGGGAGGCGGGGGTCTCCAGAAGCTACAGTGTTTGAATGGAGCTTTGGCTCAGTTTCTGATTTTGGGTCCCTTCAACAGGCATGGAGCGTCGTTGAATGAGGAATCCATAACTCTGGATGCCAGCAAACAACTCAGTCAATGTTTATTTTTGGTCTTCTTGTATGGTGAGTCTCCTGTCTGTAGTCGAGCAAATACCAGTGATGGAAATGGGGCCATTAAGTGGGCACTAAAGGCTTCCAGAAATGTATGTGATGCTAATACATGGTGACACAATTATTTTGTGATTTTTGAGCCATTTAGCAGGGATTCCAGCTCAGAGTCAGGAGGATTTTTGTCAACACTATAGTCAATGGCCAAGAAACACATTTAAAATTGGACACTGGAGCTGGAGTGTCATGTTTTTCTGACTTGGAGCAATAGCTAGAGTCTTATTTTCTCCTCCCATCAACTATACATCTTCATGGTTGACAGGACATTGAATTCAATTTGTAGGGAAAGTTGACTGGTATGTTTTAATATAATGGAGAAGAAATGTTCTCTGTTATTCAGTATCAGGAGTGCTATTTTGTGTTGGACAGCTGGCTTGGATTTGGAACTTGTCTCTAAGATAGAGGAGCTATAAAAGCCAGTACAAATTGGAGAAATTGAAGTTAGAATTTCCCAAATGATTCACAGATCTGGGGAAAATTTATATGTCTTACCATATAACACAAGGCATGTTGTCAGGATGTATGAATGCAGTAAGCTGGATACAACATTGGCTCAGTGACAAGAAACAAAGGATGATTATTGACAAGTGTTTCTATGACTGGAAGATCATTCCAGTAGGCTTCAACTGGGCTTATGCCAGTTTCCCTGCTTTTGTGTATATATTAATGAGTAACATGTAAATGTAGAGCGTATGATCAAGAAATTTTCGAATGACACTAAAATTGTTTGCATAATTGATAGTAAGGAGACTGTAGGAAGATACAATGGATTGGTCATGTTGACAGACAAGTGGCAAATGGAATTCAACTATGAGAAGTGTGAGATGATGCATTTGGGGATGTCAAGCAAGATACAGGGATTCAATTATAAGGGGAATTTTGAAGGGTACAGAGGAAGTTGAGGACATTGAAGGTAATGTCCATGGATCCCTGAAGCTAGGTGGACAAGTCATTAAGGTAGTTAAGAAGGCATGCAGATTTTTTTCCTTTATTAGCTGAGGTATAGAAGGTAAGAACAGGGAGGTTATACAGAACAGTATGAATCATTAGATATGCAACAATTGAAGTATCTTGAGCAGTTCAGCTCACCTACACAAAGGATTTAATTGCACTAGAAAGGATACAGAAGAGATTTATGGCAATATTGCCAGAATAGGAAAAATGCAGTTATGAGGAAAGATTGGACAAGCTGGTGTTATTCTCCTGGAACAGATAAGGCTGAGGAAGGATTTGATTCAGATGTATGAAATTGTGAGGGACATGGATTGAGTGGATGTGCAGAGCCTATATACCTTAGTAGAGAGATCACTTATTAGGGAGCATAGCGTAAAGATGATTGATAGAAAGATTAGATGGAAGATAAGGATATTCCATTTTCAGTTAGAGGACAGTAGGGGTCTAGAATTCACTGTATGAAAGAGTAGTAGAGGCAGAAAGTCACAACTCATTTAAAAGGTGTCTGAATAAGCACCTCAACCTGCAGGAAAATGGGCCAAATGCTGGAAAGTGGGATTAGGCTTGATGGCTCATTTTTCTCTGTGCTCTAAAACTTCTATCACTCTTCAATTACCAATAACACAATCTACCTATCGACATTCAGGGAGCATCTCTGTACCCACATGTAACAGCTCACTGCAGTCTTACTAAGCTAGCAAAGAAATAAGAATTTTACAAAGCTGAATGTGAACAACCTCTTCTAAACAAGCAACCCAAATCAGTCATGAAATTCATCACACTACTTGAATGACATTGCATCTATTATCTGGAATTGCCTTGGCCCTGGAAATGTTTTAACATGCTATGACCAGCATTTCGGAAGGACTGAAAGTGATCTTCTGCAACATAGACAATATCATTGTTCTTGGAGCATGATGACAGGACCAGACAAATATTGCAATGCTTGCAGGCTGCAGGCCTCAAACTCGACTATAAATGTCAATCCCAAAGTGCTACATCCAATTTTTAGTCCTTATTGTTCAGGCAACATGCAAGGCTGATTCACTGAAATACGAGCCGTCAATGCTTTTCCAACGCCCTTTAAAATTATATTGCTTTAACATATAATGGGCAGGGTCAGTCAATTGCAATGTTTCTGCTCAATTTAATTCACATTAATGAACCACTACTTGTGAAGTAGGTCCAGGCTTGGTATGAGGATGAATATCAATATTCAACAGATCACTCAACAGAAAGAAAGAAATGCTCACTTGAACAGAAATATTGGCCCCTTACAATCTAGACTTACAGAACGCAGTCAAAACTGGTACATTGCCCATTGGGGTAGGGGCTGCATTAATCCAAATTCAATGTGCTGTTTAGAAAATAAGAGCAGGAGTAAGCCATTTGGCCATTTGAACCTGCCTCACCATTCAATATGATTATAGTTGATCGTCTAACTCAAGCTCCTGCTTTCTCCCCACACCATTTGATCATTTTAGCCCCAAGAACTTATATCACCCCTTCTTGAAAACATTCAATTTTTGGCCTCAACCACCTCTGTGACAGTGAATTCCAGTGAATAAATTTCTCCTCATCTCAATCCTAAATGGCTTGCCCCATACCCTTAGGCTGACACCACTGGTTTGGACTCTCTGCTCGTCGGCAACATCCTTCTTCCATTTACTCTGTCTAGTCCTGTAAGATTTTACAGGTTTCCAAGAGATTCCCCTTTGTTCTTCTAAACTCCAGTGAATATAGTCCTAGCAAAGTTACAATCTCTTCAACATCAATCCTGCCACCCCAGAAATCAGCCTGATAGTTGTCAGTTCTTGCAGAGCAGCATACAATGTCTCCAATGCACTGACAGAAACATGGCAGGCCAATGCTGCCATTGAAACAGTAGCCCTGGCTGTTAGCTGAGCCTACAAAATTTTTTCTAGTTACATTCTAAGCTTCAAATCTCCTGTCCGGATTGACCGTAATACATTGGCCACCCTGCTCAACATGAAAACATTGCTGAAGGTGCCACACAGAAAACAGATGTTTTGCTTACAACTCATGAGGTGTGACACCACTCCTGAGTGTATTCGGGGCAAGCAGCAAACCACTGCAGATGTGGAAGCCTACAGCCAGGAAGAATATATTATTTGAGCAACCCAAAAGCTGATGCTGATTGTGCACACATATACGGCATTCTGTGTTACAGGATGGCCTGTGAATATTCCAAACAACTGTATTTTTAAAAATACTTCAAACAATGTTGCCACCTCTGGTCTCCTGGATGACTTGTTGATCCTTGATGAAGAAAAGTCATTTACATATCCCTTAGTTTGGAACCTCTTTAGCAGTTATGCTAGGGGTATCTCAGTATAATTGATTGTCAGACCAGGGCCCCCAATTCAGTTGGGTGATCAGGAATTTCCAAAACTTATATTACAAAGACATGATTTTTAATTGTATTATTGAGACATCCATAAGCAAGGAAGTGTACCAGGAAAAAGTGTCAACCAATTAAGACTGAGGTGAGAAGAAATTCCTTCATTCAAAGGTTGGCAAATCTTTGGAATTTGCATTTTTAAATGATTGCGACATTAAATCATTGGATATTTTTAAGACAGAGATCTATAGTTTTAAAAGTGCTAAAGCAAGAAAGATATATAATCATTGGGTAGGAAAGTACAGTTAGTGTAAAAGTTCATCTATTCTCTTATTAATTGGCAGAGCATGCTCATTTGGCCATATATTCTACTCTCACGTTCATCTCTTAATTTCTTGTGTTCTTAGAAAAATAAGTAATGAATGGGTTGGGAGCAGGAGGATATAGATTGTTAACATAAGAAGACACATGGTAAAAACAGTATTGTGCAGATGTGTTTGATGTATTGTATAGCACAGAGAGGCATGAGTAACCAGAATGGTATTAGTTTATGGGGAGAGGGACCTGGAAATGCATGTGCACAAATCTATTCAGGTAACAGGACAAGTTGATATGGTGGTAAGGATAGTGTTTGGGGTTCCTTGGCATTGCAATAAGAGTCACTGAATATGAGAAACACATGCTAAATCTTCAGTAATCACTCGTTGGCTTCATTTGGAAGGACTTTTCCTTCTTTAACCGATGAGCAGCCTGCAAAGTTAAAACAGCTGGCTGCACATCAAGTGCAACCCTCTCCTGCTGCTGATTAAATCAAAGGAGCAATAGTTTGAGGATTGGGACACTCTTGTGGTGTAGTAGTACTGTCCCTCCCCCTGGACTGAGAGATCTGGATTCAAGTCCCACCTGCTTCATAGAACATAAGAACATAAGAACTAGGAGCAGGAGTAGGCCATCCGGCCCTTCGAGCCTACTCCGCCATTCAATAAGATCATGGCTGATCTTTTCTTGGACTCAGATCCACTTAGCCGCGTTCTCACCGTATCCCTTAATTCCTTTATTGTTCAAAAAAAATCTACCTTATCTTTAAAAACGTTTACTGAAGTAACGTCAACTACTTCACTGGGCAAGGAATTCCATAGATTAACAACCCTCTGGGTGAAGAATTTCCTTCTCAGTTCAGTCCTAAATCTGCTCCCTCTAATCTTGAGGCTATGCCCTCATGTCCTAGCTTCACCTGCCAGTGGAAACATCCTCTCTACTTCTATCTTATCTATTCCCTTCATAATTTTATATGTTTCTATAAGATCCCCCCTCAATCTTCTGAATTCCAATGAATATAATCCCAATCTACTCAGTGTCTCCTCATAAACCAACCCCCTCAACTCCGAAATCAACTTAGTGAACCTCCTTTGCACCCCCTCCGGTGCCAGTACATCCTTTCTCAAGTAAGGAGACCAAAACTGCACACAGTACTCCAGGTGTGGCCTCACCAGCACCTTGTACAGGTGCAACATAACCTCTCTGCTTTTAATCTCAATCCCTTTAGTAATGAAGGACAAAATTGCATTTGCCTTCCTAATTACTTGTTGTACCTGCAGACCCACCTTCTGTGATTCATGCACAAGGACACCCAGGTCACTCTGCATAGCAGCATGCTGCAACTTTTTACCATTCAAGTAATAATCCTTTTTACTATTACTCCTACCAAAATGTATGACTTCACATTTATTTACATTGTATTCCGTCTGCCAGACCTTTGCCCACTCACTCAATGTATCTATGTTCCTCTGCAAAGTTTCACAGTCCTCTGCACACTTTGCTCTGCCACTCATCTTAGTGTCATCTGCAAACTTTGACACCCTACACGTGGTCCCCAACTCCAAATCATCTATATAAATTGTAAATAATTGCGGTCCCAACACCGATCCCTGAGGCACACCACTAGTCACTGACTGCCAGCTAGAATAGCACTCATTTATCCCCACTCTTTGCTTCCTGTTAGTCAACCAATCCTCTATCCATGCTAATACTTTACCCTTAATGCCATGCATCCTTATCTTATGCATAGCCTCTTGTGCGGCCTTTTGGAAATCTAGGTACACCACATCCGCTGGGTCCCCATTGTCCACCTTGCTCATAATGTCTTCATAGAATTCCAAAAGATTTGTCAAGCATGACCTGCCCTTCATGAACCCATGCTGCGTCTGCCCAACGGGACAATTTCTATCACGATGCCTTGCTTTTTCTTCCTTGATAATAGACTCAAGCATCTTCCCCACTACAGAAGTTAAGCTAACCGGTCTATAATTCCCCATCTTTTGTCTAATTCCCTTTTTAGACAGTGGCATCACATTTGCTGTTTTCCAATCTGCTGGGACTGCCCCAGAGTCCAGCGAATTTTGGAAAATTACCACCAGTGCACCTGCTATTTCTCCCGCCATCTCTTTTAGTACCCTGGGATACATTCCATCAGGGCCAGGAGCCTTATCAATCCTTAGCTCCATTAGCTTGCCCAACACTACCTCTTCCGTAATAATGATTGTTTCCAGGTCCTCACCTACCTTCGTCTCTTTGTCAATTACTGGCATGCTATTAGTGTCCTCCACTGTGAAAACCGATACAAAATACCTGTTCAATACAAAATACCTAGGTTTATAATAATATCTCAGTTGATTTGATGAATAGGTTAATTTTAAAAAAAGGATGTGGATAACGTACTACCAACTTAATGGCCTCAACTGGGCCATGAATGGGTGACTCATTCAACATCTCTCCTTCCATTCATAGCCTGGTAGTGAGACAATGGGTCTGAGGGGGATCTCTGGCTTGCGTATCTTGGGGAGAAAACTGACAATTAAGTTACACGAACACCAACTAGCCACCAAGAGACACGACCAACTCTCACTGATCTCAATACACATGGCCAAAGAAGACATGAATTCAACTGGGACAACACATCCATAATAGCACAAGCCAAACAGAGACATGCCAGGGAATTCCTGGAGGCCTGGCATTCCAACTGAAACTCCAGCAACAAGCACATTCAACTGGACCCGATACACAAACCACTGAAAAACAGAACCAAAAGTAATACCAACCACCCCATCAAACCGAGGCATATAAATAACAAGCGCGACAGAGCACCAACACTTCACGGAGACAGACTGATGATGTTACCCAGTAGGGTGATGAAACGTCTGCAACCAAACACACCATCTCGGCAAGCAAGCCTACAGCCACAAATAAAATGGTCTGTAAAAATATTTTGTGGAAGTTTTTGATATGTTCTTTGCAGAATAAGTTCCCCAGGACTTGTAGATTTCTATTTTTATTAGAATCTAACACCAGTTTAATGAGTCTACACTCACCATTCTCCACTACTCAAGAATAAGAAAATATATTTTTCCAAAAGATTGCAAAAACAAAGATAAATGGATAACTTCTGTTCCTTAATTCTAGCCTGGATTTATTGCAATTATTGGCAGCTCAGTGGCTCAGTGGTTAGCACTGCTGCCTCACACACTTGGGACCCAGGTTGATTCCACCTAGGGCAACTGTCTGTGTGGAGTTTGCACATTCTTCCCATGTCTGTTAGGTTTCGTACTCCAGTTTCCTCCCCCAGTCCAAAGATGTGCAGGTTATGTGGATTGGCTATGGGCAAAGCAGGGTTACGGGGATAGAGGATGGGGGTGGGGCTAGGTGGTGTGCTCCGCAGAGGGTTGGTGTGGATGCAATGAGCCGAATGGGCTGCTTGCACACTGTGGGGATTTTATGATTCCATGAATTTACAGAGATGAGAGGAATGTGTCTGTGTCAACCATCTTCAAGGCATTTCTGCCTTTGTTTTAATTGGATTTAAATGGCATCATCAATATATAGCATTGTAATATGCTGATGTATGAACTTGGGAGAACAGCATGGTAACAGAAAGTAATTGTGAACCACTTAACACGGTGAAATTTAAATTTAAATTTAGCAAAATCCAGCCGATTGTTTTGCAGCAGATGAATATTATTGATTTCTAAAATTTGCTGAAAAGAGCTTTTAATTGTTTATCACTTCCAAAGTAGGAGATTGGAATCATTAACTATTAATTTACCCCCTAAATCTATATGTAATGCCAAATCTTGTTACATGTCATGAATCCAATTCTCTTCAAATCAGTAAGGGATGGATTTCCTTGAGCTGCTTCACTCTTGTTCTTGATAGACATCCAAATGTAAATTGTTTCAATGAAACTAATTGAACTATTTGAGTGAGTAACAGAAAAGATAAATTAGTGTAATGAGGTAGATGCATAGATTTAAATTTCCAATAAACCTTAAATAAGGTACTGTGTAGTAGACTCAGATCTATGATCAGAACATGAGGAATCAGGAGGCAACAAGTGTAATGCATAGTAAATGATCCACAAATTTAAAAGAAAACAATTTATATGGGCTAAAGGCAGTAACTCAACTTGACAGATGGGGGAAGGGTGTTCCACAAAAGTCCGTTATGGGACTTTGTGCTGTTCACCATTGACATAAATAATTTGGAATATGGAAACAGACAATTTCAAATTTTGAGTTACACAAAATGCATGGTTTACTTAACACAGCCGGAAAACAATGGTAAACAGAGAAAGAACACACACTTATATACACAAAAATTACTCTAGTTAATAAAGCCATTTAAATAAAGCAAACAAAGTTCATGGTTTATTCCCAGAGGGATAAAAATAAAAAAAAGTATAGACAAGTTCAATTAAGCTTGGTTGGACCACATTGTAAATTATATTGGCCTACACAAACCCATCCATGATTTAACATTCCAAATATTCCTCAAGATGGCATGCTAAAAGAAAATGTGCTGAAACAAAAATCACTCTGTGTCAAGGAAAACTGTAATTAGGACTGGCATTTTCCTGACTGTAAATTTTATTTTAAAAACCTATTGGCAGCCTTGAATCTAACTGGCCCAAAAAATCATCTATTTCTCACTTGCAACTCTTACTACTGACTTACTACTTACCACCTACATATCACTTCCCACCTGTTTTTACTGCCTCTCTCACTCTCTTCAATGATATTGTTGCAGCTAAATGAACCCTTCAAATCCCACCAATTCTATCGTATGATAAATGTTTTTCCCATATGCAATATGTTTAGTAGATTCACTGTCACCAATCCCTATTAATTGTATTTGTTGAGCTACTGACACCTTGTGGGGAAGGATGCCCACAGAATGCTTTAAGTCAAAGATAAGTCCTGACTTGATGAAACAGTAAACAATTATTACATGTTATTTAGTAGCTAGTTACATTACATTTAAAGTATATCATTGTCTCTTGGGAGACATGAGGTTTATCTTTAGAGTAAATACGGATTACTACTTTAGTTACGTACTATAAACCTGAAGAACAATCACTCAGGAACCTCGTTATAACTCTAGTGAAGATACGGAGAACTCAGCACACAATCCTCAATGCTGTTTATGCCCTCCTAGGAACAATCCTTTAATCCTGATATGCAGGCCTTATCTTTTAACATTAGTTAACCATTTCAGATACAAAAAGCCTGATACAACACCTCCTACTAACTGCTTCCTTCTTCTGGCTCCTTTAAGTTGATTAGTATCTTTCTGAGCCATAGCGTCCCAAAGCACGTTACAGCCAACTGGGCATTTAATATGGAACATTTTTTCTAAGATAGAAAGTATAGCAGCCAATTTGTGCACAGCAAGCTCCCACTAATAGAAGTGTCGTTATGTTTTTGAAAGTTGGATGAGGCACAAATATTGGCAGGATGCTGACAAAAATACCCCAGTTCTTCTTCAAAAGAATGACACCGAATCCATCTGAGACAGAGAGGAGGTTTGTGTTTAATGTTTCATCAAAATGTAGCATGTTTGGCAGTGTTAACAATCTCAGCACTGCTCTGTGGTTGTTTACACCACACAATCCCTCTTGAAAGAGGGATTTATTATGATCAGGAGTATTATGATTCATCAAGAATTCTGTCTTTCATAAGGGTTAACAATAAACAAAAATAACCTTTTTTGATGGGTTACAGAGACAGGGACAAAGTTCTTAAGCATAGAAGGTAATAAAAATAACACTTGTAGATTAGGGCAACAATTTGTGGACCATATAGAGAGTTCAAGCTCTTAAAGATCTCCACTTAATTTCCTGTTCAAGAAAGGTTGAGACAAAGATAAAGCACAGCAACCTCTAACATTGCAATTGTCCCATAGCTTTGAGGGTTTTTCCACTTGGCTGCATGTGAGTGAGGGTAGATGAGTCAACTGGCATCGTGGTACAGGAAACCAGTCAAATGGGGGGAGCATAAAGGAATGTATTATGAGGAGGGGACACTATTGTTAGCAGGACCATCAGTGTGTGAGTGTGAGTCCAGATGGTTGTATTGTCTGTCCAGTGCCAAGATTTGTGGAGTCTGCTCTGGGCTAGAGAAGGACTTGCAATGGGAGAAATAGAACTCAGTGCTCACAGTCTATGTCAGTACCAATGTTATAATAGGTAAGTTTAGGACTGAGGTTATGCTGAGGTAGTTTGAACAACTAGGCACTAAATTAATAAGCAGAATTTCAAATCCCCAGGGGTAATACCTGAGCCACAAGCAAAATGGGAAAGGGTTAATTTGACTGGAGAAATGAATGCATGAATCAAAGACTAATTTGAAAGAAGTGGTTTCCAGTTCTTTGGCACTGCTACCATCTCTGGGGAAAATGGGATCTGCACACTTGGAATGGCCTATATCTGAAACATACCTGGAATAGTGTTCCAGTGAGCTGCAAAATTAGGGAAATAGAAAGGGCTTTGAACCAAGTAAGGGGGTTTGGGTGGGGATGTGTGGGTAAGGATCAGATTTGGATAAGAATGGAGTTGAGGTAGGAGAGCAAAATAGAGATATGGGAATAGAGGTCAAAACATGGTAACAAGTAACAGAGAAAAAACGTTCAAAAATGCACCAACAGTAAATGCTAGATGTTAAAAAGATAAGAAAAAAGCCAGAACTAAAGACTCTGTGATCTGAATGTGTAAAGCAAGTTAACAAGCAAGTTAATTTATCGCATACATCAAAGTAAATGAATATGATCTGATAGCATTTGAGAGATGTTGCTGCAGGTTGTAAAGGATTGGATTGTGAATATTGAGGGTTTTGTGACATTTAAGAAGAATAGGAAGCTGGGTAAAAGTGTAGGGGGAAGCACTGTAAATCAAAGATGGCACTGCCACATCCGGTAGAAATGATCTTGATTCAGGAGATCAGGATGTATAATCCTAACAGTAACCATAATGTAAGACAAAGTATACAAGGAGATATATTTGGATTTTATTACAAAGCAAAGGTAATAGTCATGAGTGATTTTAATCTACATCTAAACTAGAAAAATCAAATAGCCTGGATGAGTTTATGGAATGCTTTCAAGATTGTTTTAGACCAGCACTTTCTGGAATTAATGAGAAAGCAGGTTATTTTAGATTTGATATTGTGTAATGAGCCAAGGTTAGTTAATGACCTCAGAGCAAAGGCACCTCAAGGTAGCAGCAACTACATAATATTAAAGAAGTTTACATCCAGACCAAAAGGAGACGACAGTGTCTAAGGTGAACATTTTGCACTAAAATAAAGGCAACTGTGTGGGTGTGAAATACGAGCGAGTTTACTGGTATACTATGCTGGGAAATAGATCAATAGTGAAGCAGCAGCAGACATGCAAAGTAATATTTCAGTTAACTCAAAATAAATGCATTTCCACTCGAAAGAAAAATTCAAAAGAAAGGACCCAATTTCTGTGGTTAACTAAATAAGCTAAAGAAAGCATCAAATCCAAGAAACCACTTATAACTGTGCAAAGGTAAGTGACAATTCAGATGATTGGTCAGAATGGAAGAGAATGACTACAATGTTAACCTAAAGAAACGAATTAGAATATGAGAGGAAGGTAGCTAGAAAAGCAGAACTGGGTGGCAAGAGTTTCCACTGATCACAAAAAAGGTAAAATATAAATGAAGTGAGTGTTTGCCCTCGAAGACATTCTGAAAAGGGTGTATTAATAGCTGTTACTAAGGAAATGAACAAATATTTTGTAGTTGTCATATTGAGGATGTAAAAAAAAACCTTAAAATGTAAATGAGGAGGTGGAAGAAAATGAAGAACATGGTGAAATTATAATCACTAAAAGGGATGGTACAGAAACTACTGATGGACTACTAATAGTTGACAAGTCCCCAGATCCTGATGGACTTAAACATAAGGTCTAAAATTGGTGGCTAATGATGTAATAGCTGCATTGCTGTTAATCTCTGAAAATTTCTTAGATTCAGGAAAGGTTACACCAGATTTGAAAGTAACAAATTTAAGACTCTATTCAAGAAGGGAGGGATGCAGAAACTATTAAACTCTAGGCTAGATAGTGTGATTTCTGCTCTGATTAAGGTGTAGAATGGATCATTATGGTGGTTATGGCCTGGCACTTCAGAAAATTCAAGAAATTGGGTTTTGTCAAAGAGAAATTATGTTTACACTGATTTTTTGGAGTTTTTTGAAAGAATAACATACACTGTCGTTAAGGGGGACCACATTGACATACTTGAGTTTCCAGAAGGCATTTGACAAGGTTATTGCACAAAATAGAAACATACTGTATAAGGGGTAACATCCAAGTATGAACACAAGATTGGCTGGCTGGAAAAATCAGCAATTTCATTAATTGGTTTTTTTCTGATTGGTAGAAGATGATGAGTGGAGTCTCACAATGGTTTCTGCTGGGGCCTCAACGTTTTACAATCTATATCAATGAGTTAGGTGAGGGAGGTGTGAAGGTATTTTAGCTAAACTTGCAGATGATACAAAGTTATAAGGAAAGTATGTTGTGAAGAGGACATAGCAATGCCACACAGATATAGAAGATTCAATAGTGGTCAAAAATCTGGCAGATGAAGTATAATATTGAAAAATGTAAAATTGTTCACTTTGGTGGGAAGAATACAAAGTACAGATCGAGAATCCTTTATCTGGAACATTGGGACTAACCATTTCTTGAATAAGGGATATTTTCGGTTTTCAGATATACTTACTATAGGGCCACTTGAGTCTGTTTAAATCTGTTCATGCCTTTTGAAGAAAATCTTCACTTGGCCTGAATGAACCCAAACAGGTCTAAAAACAAGGTTTTATCAAACAGCCTAAGCAGACATGAACAGACATTTACAGGTCTGTTCCAGCCAAGCAAAGTTTTTTTTTTGCCCAAAGTCCCGAACTCTGTCTGCAGGTCCATTCAGGATAACTTTTAAAATGAGCTTTGGTTTTCTGGTCTCTTCAGATTTTAAATGTATGGATTAAAGATACCCAATTCGTATTACCTAAAAACGAAGATGACTGCAGGATTCCCAGATGCAGAGAGATCTAGGTGTACAGTGAGTGAGTCAGCTAGCGCAAGTAATTAAGGAGGCTAATGGAATGCTATCTTTTATTATTCATATAAGTGAATTTACATAAAAGGAAGATGTTATTCTTCAGGTATACAGGGCATTGGAAAGACCACATCTTGAATGCTGTGAGAAGTTTTGGACTCCTCATTTAAGGGAGGATGTAAATGCATTGGAAGTGGTTCAGAGGAGGTTTACTAGATAGATACCTGGAATGAGAAGGTTGTCTTATAAGGAAAGGTTGGAGTTTAGAAGAATGGGGGCTGACTTGATTGACGTATCTAAGATCTTGAACTATATTGTCAAGGTGGAAGTGGAAATGATGTTTCTACTTTTGGGTGAATCCAGAACGTGGAGATCTGTTTTCAAATTAAGAGTCACCCTTTTAGGACAGAGACAAGAAGAATCATTTTCTCACAGCTGGTTGACTTTGAAGCACATTGCATCGGATGGTGCTGGAAGGGAGGTCATTTAATATTTTCACGACAGATGGATAGGTTCTTGTTAGGCATTGAACTCAAAGGTTATTGGGAGTGGATAGGAATTTTCACTTTGAGACACAAACAGATCAGTGTGATCTTGTTGATTGGCAGAGCAGGCTCAAAGTACTGAATGTTTTACTTCTGCTCCTAATTTATATGCTCATATATAGCTTTAATGTGAGTACATATTTAAACTTGTGCTAATTCCTAATGTGAAAGACAAAGCAGGTAGCAGGTGGCTGAAACTTACCAATTCTTGTTCCGGTCATCATCCAATTGTGTTCTCAACACAACAGACCTGCATGCTCCATGGACACCATCCTTCTCCATTCTTTATCCATGTAAGTCAGACCTCATCATATCATCAAACCTGCTCTTGGTCCATCTCTCACACCACTTCAACCCTTCAGGACTTAGAGCTCAGAGCCAACTACAACTTAAATGGTTCTACCAAGCTGATTTGTGCACAGAGACACACACTCATTCTATGCATTGAAACTGGATACGTTGTGTGGCTCTTAGCTTCATTTCTTAATCCTCACTCACTTTGTACCTACTTGAAAGTAGCTAGTCTCTTGTGGCTAGTAATGCTTTTAGTGAAAATCATGAGGCTGGAAGTAATTCATAATTGGGAGCACTGAACAGTCAAGATGACATTTCGCTGCATGGCACTGTGCTACAGGAATGTCGCATGTTGAGCATACCCCAACAGCTTAAATTCACTGCACATAGTTTGGCCAATTGGCCTTGTCTGAAAGTCAAAGGGGAACCTTAAAAAGTTCATGGATGTCTGCAGTCAGACAGGCCTAAACCACAGTCAGTCAAGGAGCTCACTGGATTACAGCAAGTTGGCCAGGTTCAGGCAGGCACTTATTTCTACCAGTCCAAGTATGAGACTATAGTGAGTCCTGTAGGTCAAGTGTACCCAGTTTAAAGGTCACCAATTCATCAATTTGGGTTCTCTGGAGACATCAGTCTGAGAAATGGGCTGTAGTCAGTTGGGTTCTCCTGTTGTCAGTTCAGGGGTGTGTAATGGTCAGTCCTGGGGGTTTGGGCAATTGGGGTCTTATCAGATCGCAGTTCCTGGGGAAATTGGGAAACTCAAATCAGTGAGTAGGCTTCATTGGACTGGATTGCTGAAGGAATTACTTCAGCGAAAGGGCACAATTTAAAACAGAAGGATGGAACCTTATAAAACATCAGAGCGGCCTGGGAGCTCGAGGGAATGTGGGGAAGGTTGGTCTAAGAGGCTACTTTCACTCTCATCTCTATATGTGGACAGTGTATGACGAATGCAACTGCATGGAGATTTGCAAAGCTGTAGCTTTATAGTGAAGTGTGAACTTAACAGGTACATAAAGAGGCTGAATGGAAATTTGGGGAGGCTGAAAGGTCATCATACAGACATGGACAGCAACACAAAAGGGAACATGAAGGTTGTGGAGATCGCCTTGTGTCTCACATGTTGAAACATTGACATCTTAGATTCAAAGTTGACTGTGAATAGTGATATAAAATGGCTGTCACCACGTGCTCAGTGGGGAGAATAAGTTACTGATTTTCTCTTTCAAGGTACAGTAAAATTGTATCAATTTGAGGCCTTGCTTAGGGTTATTGAATAAATGATGAATATACTGATTGAGTAATGCCGCTCCTCTGGGATTAACTTGCACTTCATTGGTTGATCTTTCATTGTTCAGAATACATTTTACAAATTACAGCCTCTGGCAAACATAGACCATTACATTGTTTGCAAAAATTGCCTCCTCTTCAAGTCAGCTAAGCAAATGCAGTCTGATGCTAACTTAAAAGTATCACTTGGTATAGCATTTCTAAAACATATTCAATAGCTATAAGTGGAAGACAATCCTTTGGAGCTGCCATGTTCACATTGTGAATCGTAAAGACATGCTCGATGATGCACAAGGATGCCTCTTTTGTAACAGGGATCGTTATAGTGGCTAACCACTAGAATTTCATTCCTAAATGTAGCATGAACATTTGTATAACATTAGCTACCTCTAAGCTCCTTATGGAAATATGACATCTTGCAAAGATCCCAGTTTACCCTGTCTAAGACATGCCATGGTACTTCACTGCCATTGATGTAAGGGCTCAGAGATACCATTCATGAAATAGTATTCCTTTTCTAACCTTCTCCAAAGATCATCTGCTTACATGTTGGACACTGTCATCCACAGATGCTCGCTATGTATTACCAGTATTTTCTGTTTTTATTCAGCACCACTGATCCATTCAGAGAACAGGCTTTACAATACTGACACTTTGGTCAAAAAAAACCAGAATTGCAATCTGCCAATTCATATCATGTTCATATTTGCCTTTCAGAATCGATGAACTTGGAAGATCCATTTTCAGAAATGTCAAGGTACTCAAAACTCCGTACACGTCATGCAGAAACCCTAAAAAAATTAGGAGAAATCATTCTTTTCCTACAGGTTAAGCTATGTGCAGATATAAAGCAATATTTTATCAATTTCAAAAGTCACAACAGATGTCTGAGATTGACATGCCCATTCACCATCAGAACGTCTGGTGGAAATAGCTCTAAAAGGTACCAAATTTGATCTGTCTATTCTATTACAAGGAAGTCAGCAATGCAGGAAAATAAAATTACAGCATCAGTACTGATACAAATTCCAGCAGGTTCAATATTTTCACAATAAAATCAGACTTTCACTTAGAAAATGCAACATATAAATTAAGTTTATTGCTGTTATAAACTGTCAAATCCTTTCATCTTGCATTATCAGGACAGATACAAGAACATCAAAGGTTGAACAGATCATACCACATGAGAAAAGCGTGTTCATTAGTTGACAGGTCGACTCTGATTTGTCAAGATGTTGCCATGGAAATGGACTAAGTACCCATTGTCCCCCTTTTGTTGAATTGAAGAAATAATATTTGCCAGAATGTTCTTTCTGTTTGCAGACGTCAAGGCCCTGTGCATGATTATATTTAGCTTGTAGCGAGTGGAAATGATCCACATTTCCAGCCAAACTGATCATTTAAATTGATTGTTAGCGTACAAGTCAACCACATTGGTGGGTCTGGAGTTACATATAAGCAAGAATGGCAATTTCCTTTCCTAAAGGACATTAGTGAACCAGATGGGTTCTTCCCTAACAAATGATTTATGGTTATCATTAGACTCTTAATTCCAGATGTTTTATTGAATTCAAATTCCACCTTCTGCTGTGGCAGGATTTGAATCTGGGTTCCCAGGATATTACCTGGGTCTTTGGATTAACAGACCAGCAAAAATGCCACTAGGCTATCACCTCCCCTGTTCAATACATTAGAAACAAAGGTTTTTACATTGTTATGACTAAGAAGCCAAAGAAAGTCTAATTGAAAACTGTTCCAGAATGAACGAGCTGGGTTGGACTTCCTATAATTGTTCAAAATTCTGTTGCTTATAATGCAATCAGTCCCTTCTCAGTGCGATGAACCTTCTTATTTTTGCAGTCCTTGACCTTTTCCATTGTGGAATAAATGTTTCATTATCCTTCTGGTGATCTCACTTTCATGTATCTACACATTATAATGTATTTTGCTCCATCAATGTTGAAAACCTGTAGCTATTGCAATTGAGTGTAGGTCAGTGCACGTATCCAGTAGATGCTGACTGTGCTGGACATGACTCTCCATAATAGTTGCCAACCTCTCCATGGAGACAGCTAGATCGATGCTGCAGCCAGCATGGTACTGATAACATTAGTAGCTTCTCCATCCTTCAATCCAATTTTCTAGCTGCCTCTAACAGTCCTGGCTGATCTTTCTGACATGTCTCTACATTTTCATGAAGGTATTAACAGCCGTGTTCATCTTTTGTTGGGTTGAGCTGCTACCATGTATCTGGCTGTCTCTTCAGTGCCAGACACATGAGGTATTTCTTCCTCAGTCAGCGACAGAGACATGTCAGTTTGGTGCTCCAGCATCTAATCTGTAAGGAATATCTGCTGAGGTGAAAGTCTCTGAGTTGGGGATTGTGCAGGTGAAAGCCTTGCCTGTTCATCCTCTGAGGACTTCCTCCTTAGAGATGGAGCTGACGGTCTCTGGTGTTGACAACAAAATCAGAAGTTGCTGGTAAAGCTCAGCAGATCGGGCAGCATCTGTGAAGGAAAAAAATGGAGTTAACTTTTCGGGTCCAGTGACCCTTCCTCAGAGCTTCAGTGGTGTTGACGTCTTGAGGGTAGAGTTTTGTTGGATGCCGCTAGTGTCTCCTGAAGAGGAGAGAAAGAATTAGCTGTGAAAGAGGAGTGAAAAAAACCTTATGTAGGTTAGGAATAAATTAGTATTGGTGGTAATAGGAGAGCAATGCAGCACAGCAATGTTTCCTGACTTGGTTGCCCACTGAGGTTTCTCCATCTCTACATGATGTCCTCTTCTCTGGCTAGCTTTAATATTTTCTAATATATGGCATGTGGAGCTTTATTCCCACAAGCACTCTTCCCCCACCCATCTTGGCCATCTCGGTCTGGTCTCTCTGATGAGACAAAGGGAGGGATTGAGTCGAGTGGAAGTGGCTGGGAGAGCTGTTAGTAATGTTGCAGGAGCAGGAGATATGGTGAGTTGTCCTCAGTAAGTGAATGGGAAGTGCAGAGGTCAGGAAGCATGAGAAGTTTGGGAGGATGAAGTGAATGAGAGCCCGTTGATTGGACACAATGCATGTAATAGTGAGCCTTGGCACATGAGCTTTGGTGAGAGGTGAGTGACAGAGTTAGAGTAAATGAGAACAAGAAAGCAAAAGGAGGAGTTGGCATTTTGCCTTGCAGAGGGCAGAAGACCAGTCACCTTCTCCCTGCGCTGTTAGCAAGTCTAAATCTCTTTCATGTGATTCCACAAGAAAAGTGTCCTCAAATCTTCATTAAAGAGATAAAGAGCAAAGTACCTAAGAAAAGTTGCTGCGAGCCAGATTAGACCATGCAACGTGAATCTCATTCCAAAAGATACTTTAACTGAAAATGGGAAAATTCAGCCCATAATTTCAGCCAACCTCTGAACTTTTTGAGTGTGTGCTATATTAATATTTTGATGGCTAGAGCTCTTGCAAGCAACAGTGAATTTTAAGCAGCATGAAAGACGACACCTACCCTCCAGAAAAAATAACAGTCTAAAAGTTAGCAGGCAGCTGATTGAACTGTACATGAAACACACAAACAAAAACTAATTAGAAGCAGAGATACTGAGAAGGCGATCAACACTTGCAAACTCCTACTCAAGGAAGCTGAAAATAAAACAAATTAAAATAAAATTGACTGAAAATCAAGGGTATTTCAAAATATTTTAAAGTTTCAATAACTATTTGCAAGAAATAATTATTTGCAAGAAACAGAATAAATTTAAAATATAACTTATTGAGAAGGAAAGCAAAACCTATAGAACAATAGAACAAAGATCTTCTACCAAAAAGTAAAGAACATAATTTGCACAAAATAACTTGAGGGTAAAGATTCAACAAGTAAAACCATTTCTGGGAATAAAGACATAGTTGCTCAAAACTGAATTTTAAGAAGTCAGTATCAATGCATGTAATTCAATTTAACACTGAAAATTAGATTTTTCCACATAATTTAGAGCACCGAAACATCTATCATCGACAATTTGCTTCCATGTGTCATTATGGACTTCAGATAACAGTTGTAGAAAGGAGGTTTTGGTAATTATTGTTTCAACCTTTGGGCCTGGAGTTTCCTCAAACCTGATTCTGCTGTTTGCATGAACATTACACTCCTAGGTTACAGTTGTAAAACCCAAGCAGCTTCAAGGAAACTTCTGGCCGTAATACCACTTGCCCCAAAAAGTTAACATACGGTTTGATTATTATCATATGAGCTTCCTGCTTTTGCTTGTGGCTTGAGCATTTCATTGTAGATTTCTTTTTATATGTTCTAAATAATTAAGTGAGAGTTAAGGGAATGCCTTTGGATGTGCTTTATGTGGATTTCCAGAAGGCATTCAATAAAATTCTACATAAGAGAATGGTAATAGAAATAAAAGCACATTGCAGGAGTCTTGTTTACATGGGATGGGAATCTATTGGGAACTAGGAGACAAGGAAAACTTTATACTTCACGTGGCAGGATGAGATTAGTGATGTTCGCCAGGGCTATGTGTAGCGGCCTTGGCTACTTATGAAATTTATGAACATCTGCACTGAAGGAATAGAACTTTATATCCAAGATTGCGGTTAACTCCCAAGCTAGAGACAAAACAACTGCAGATGCTGGAATCCAAGGTAGACAAACAGGAGGCTGGAAGTACACAGCTAGCCAGGCAGCATCTGGAGGAAAGGAGAAGTCAATATTTCAGGTATTACCCTTCTTTAGGACTAGATGTAGGGATAGAGGGAGCTGCAGATAAAGAAGGATAGGAGGAGGGGTAGCAGAATGGTGGTGATAGGTGGACACCGGTATTAGGTATGACCTGGTTGGTTGATGGGAGGGATGAATCTGGTTGGTAGCTGGAAAGGAAGGTCAGTAGGTGGAATGGAAGGGAGGAGGTGGGGCTGGAGAGGGGAACCGGGAGATGGGTGGGAAGGTTATTTGAAATTAGAGAACTCAATGTTGAGTCCCCCGCGTTGTAGGGTGCCCAGGCAGAAGATAAGATGTTGTTCCTCAAATTGTGTTCTGAATTGCTGCGACACTGGAGGGGGCTGAAGGCGGATGTGTCGGAGGGGGAGGGGTGAGTTGAAATGGGCGGTGACTGGGAGGTTAGGCTGGTCATTACGGGCCAGGTGAAGATGCTCGGCGAAATGGTCACCTAGCCTACATTTGGTCTCACCGACGTAGAGAAGACCACATCGGGAGCACCGGATGCAGTAGACTAGGTTGGAGGAGATGCAGGTGAAGCTCTGTCTCACTTGGAAGGACTGTTTAGGGGCCTGGATGGAGGTGAAGGTGGTGGTGTGTGGGCAGGGGTTGCATTTTTTTATGGCAAGAGAGGAAGGTACCAGGCGGGTTGGAGTGGTTGGTCGGGAGTATGGCATGAACTAAGGAGTGGCGAAGGGAATGGTCCTTGCGGAAGGCAGAGAGGGGTGGGAGTGGAAGATATTCCAGGTTGTGGGATCCAATTGAAGTTGGCGGAAGTGTTTGAGGGTGATATGTTGGTTGTGGAGGCTGGTGGGGTGGAAAGTGAGGACAAGGAGAACCCTACCTTTATTATGTTTGGGAGGGGGTGGTTTAGAGCTGTGAAGCGGGGAATGGAGGAGGTGCAGTGGAGGGCTGCCTGGATGACAGAGGGGGTAAAGAACGTTTTCTGAAGAAGGCCAACATCCGGGATGCTTGGGAGTGGAACATTTCCTCATCAGAGCAGATATAACCGAGACGGAGGATTTGGGAAAATGCGATGGAACTTTTGCAGGATACAGGGTGGGAGGAGGTGTAGTCTAGGTAGCTTTGGGAGACTGTGGGTATATTCTCTCCCTCTTGGTCCAGGGTCTCCCCACCTACATTCGAGACACAAACCACGCCCTCTACCACTTTGGAATCCTCCAATTCCTTGGCCCCCAGCACTTCATCTTTACTATGGATGTGCAATCCCTATACATGTCCGTACCCCACAAAGACGGCCTAGAGGCCCTCAATTTTTTCCTCTCCGACAGACACATCCACTGTTCCCCGCCAATATCCTCCTCCGCCTCGCCAAATTAGTTCTCATCCTCAATAACTCTTCCCTCAATAATTTTTCCTTCAATTCTTCCCATTTTTTCCAAATCCAGGGAGTGGCCATGGCACTTGCATGGGCCCCAGCTATGCCTGCCTCTTTGTTGGTTATGTCGAACAGTCCCTCTTCAGTACATATACCAGTACTTTCCCCAACTCTTCCGCCTTTGCATTGATGACTGCATTGGTGCTGCATCCTGCACCCAGGCTGAAATGGAGCACTTTATCGTCTTCACTAACAACTTCCACCCCCACCCCTCTCAAGTTCACTTGGTCTGTCTCAAACACTTCCCTCCCCTTTCTTGACCTCTCCGTTTCCATTTCCAGTGACAGTTTACAGACCGACATTTACTATAAACCCACAGACTCCTATACCTACCGAGAACTCCCCTCCTCCCACTCTGTATCCTGCAAAAACTCCATCCTGTTTTCCCATTTCTCCTCTGTCTCCATTGCATCTGCTCTGATGAGGAGACGTTCCACTCCCAAGCATCCCGGTTGTCTGTCTTTTCCCCCTCTGTCATTCAGACAGACCTCCATTGTGCCTCCTCCATGCCACACTCTTCAGCTTGAAACAACCCCTGTCAAACATAATAAAGATAGGGTGCACCTCGTCCTCACTTTCTACCCCACCAGCCTCCCCAACCAAAGTATCATCCTTAAACACTTCCGTGAAATCTAATTAGACCCCACTATTCCGTGTCTTCTGCAAAGACCATTCCCTTTGCCACTGCTTAGTTCATGCCACACACCCCACCAACCATTCCAAACTCCCAGTATCTTGCCCTGTAACTGTAAAAAGGCAACATCTGCCCACACCCCACCTCCCTCACCTCCATCCAGGGCCCTAAACAGTCCTCCCAGATGAGACAGAGCTTCACCTGCATCTCCTCCATCCTAGTCTACTCCATCTGGTGCTCCTGATGTGGTCTTCTCTATGTCGGTGAGACCAAATGTAGACTAGGTGACCATTTTGTCGAGCATCTTCACCTTGCCCGTGACGATCAGTCTAACTTCCCAGTCACTGCCATTTCAACTCCCCCTATGACATGTCTGCCCTTGGCTTCCTCCAGTGTCATAGCAATTCAGAATGCAAATTTGAGGAACAACACCTTATCTTCCGCCTGGGCACCCTACAGTCTGGAGGATTCAACACTGAGTTATCCAATTTCAAGTTATCTTCCTACCCATCCCCCAGTTCCATTTCCAGCCCCACCTCCTCCCTTCCATTCCACCTACTGACCCTCCCTTCCAGCTACCAACTGGATTCATCCCCCCCATCGACCAACCAGGTCGTACCCACTACCGGTGCCCACCTATCACCACCATTCTGCTACCCCCTGCCCCCCCCTTTATCTGCAGCTCCCCCTACCCCCACATCCAGTCCTTAAGAAGGGTAATACCCAAAACATTGACTTTGCCTTTCCTCCGGATGCTGCCTGGCTTGCTGTGATCTTCCAAATTACTGCAGATGCTGGAATCTGTACTGGAAACAACAAATGCTGGAGATCACAGCAAGTCAGATAGCATCCATGGAGAGCGAGCAAGCTAAAGTTTTGAGACAAGATAACTCTTCATCATAAATGAAGTGTGCAGGGGGCCAGTATTTATGCTATAGTTGGAGGAGGGTGGCAGTGGTGAGGAGTAGAGTGCTGGTGGAGAAAAGTTGTCAATAGTTTAGATTAAGTGATTGGGGTGTGAGAATGGTAGAGCAATAGTGCGTCTAACTGCCAGACTTGAAAGAGAAGACTATCCCTCTGGGGTTGGGGGAGGGGAGAGAGGACGTGGTGACGGAGAATGTAACAAGTAAAGCTAAAAGGGAAGAAATGGGAGTTGGTTCACAATTTGAGGGTGTTGAATCCAATATTGAGTCCAGAAGGGTGGAAAGTGCCTTAGACTTTGTAGTATAACTCTCCTTCACCAGAACTTGCTGTCCATTTTGTGCATTCAGAACATGCCATTATCTTTCTAGCAAGATTTGGAATATGGTTTGCGCCACACTTCTGGTGTGGAGCACACATAGCTCCATGGAATTCTTCAGCCCTCATGCTACACAGCTTCAAATGATCTTCCTTGTCTTAAAATGGCATGTGGACACTTTTAATGCTGGGGTCAGCACCAATAGAACAAATGGCTTATTATCAGGAGCTGGTGTCAAAACCTTGTTCAAAACCTTCTCTCCCACTTGAGGTGTTTCTAAGGAAAATTCAATTGCCTACAGTTTTAAAGAAAATACCACTGGATATATCACTATGCCTGCACATTGGGAGAAGGAGCAGAATAAACATTTGAAGAACTTGCAGCAAAGCATTGCAACATCATGATGGTAAAGTCCTGCTCTGTATCCAGGTCAAGAAAATCATATCCTGATATTTCCAGACGGGTCAGAGCATGGGCAATATGCAGCTATTTTTTTTTCCACAGGCCCTGCTGGGAATATAACAGATGCATCTTTACCTGAAACTCTTGATGCAAGAACACCTTGGACCAAACTGCTAAATTTATGTCATAATTTGGCTAAGGACCAGTAACTTGGGTTAAAATCTTACCAAGATCTGAGCGATGTAGGGTACGGTCAGTTGGGTAGTAGAATCGGGTGAGATGGTCATCTTACCATTGAGATTATCTCACCACAACGTCTCTAGTTTGTTCAAATGGGCATAGTGAGATTCTCGCCAGGGAATGGGGAGTTCCCAATTGATGATCTTTATTGCTTGTTAACAACCCAAGTTGCATGGGTTGCAATCTTACCAAACTTGGCTTACAAATTAGTCATCAGAAAAATGCGACATGGAAACCAAACCAGGTCCTTGGCGAGTTCAATTAGCTCCATAAGACTTATATGTTGGACACTGGGCAGCAATATCTTGGACACACTCCATGAGTAGTAGCCACATGCACCCCTCATCCATGAACATTGACATCTGACATGTGTCAGTCTCTCTTAACCCCCATGACACATCTCCAATTCACGTACAGGACACATCAACACTTTAATGTTTCACCTTGAGCTACACCAGTAACTATCATTGTAATGCTGTAGCAAGGACACTTTGTGCTCAGGAATTTGCATCCAGCTCATGGACTGGACTAGGCTACATCTCTGGGCTGTTTGCTCACTGTCATAACACTCCAACACTTTGAGTCTATCCTGTCTTGTATTGACTTGCCTTGTGTTTTTTATATTTTATCTTCTCAGCCAGCGATACTTGGCTCAAATTACAACTATCTTGACATTGCAATTTAATGTAGACACAAAGCCAAGAAGATTGCTATTGCTGTCAAGAGGCTTCAGTCCAGTCAAGGTGTTAAACACTCCTCAGAGAATCCTGGAGGGCAGCCTCCAACACCAGTCCAGGCCCTTCTCGGGGCTGTCAGGGTCCTCTGCTCATGATGGTAGCTGTCATAGTAACAAAAGAACATAGGCCGCTCGCCCATTAGAGAGAGATGACTGCTGATGGTTTAACATAGGTTCACTATGCCTCAGTGAAGACACAAGATTAAGAAGGTGGTGTCTTCATGATGACCTCAGCAGGTATGAGAATTGAACCCATGCTGGTGGCATCCCTCTGCATCAACTGTTCGGTCAACTGATCTAACCAACCCTCATGAGGAGCTGAATGATGGGCAACACATCACCTGACTTGCCTCTTTCTGTCTTGTGGTGGGCTGCTTTCATCCTGGAATGAAAGAACTATGGAAGTTGAAAGTTGATGGGATGGTCATTACAGTTGGAGCAGATGGGAACATTTCCCGAGCGAGTGAGTAGGCAATGCAGTAGGTATGCAGAGTTAGTGAAATCACAGTATGTGAGGTGAATATGGAAAGTGTTACTGCTAGAGTGGTAGAGCATGAGCCTCGGTGGGTGGTAGGTCAAGACCAGATAAAGAGTGAGAGTGAGGTGTCACTTACACTGGAGGAGTGGAGAAGATCTTCTCCCTACGATGTTGGACATTCCTCCAGGTGGTAGGCACTGCTTTATCACACATGGCAACCTCGGACCCAGGCTAGCATGGTAGAGTGTCATGATCTCCACTGCTGAATCAGGATGAACAGAAAGTCCCACCGCTGCACCACACCAACCAGCAGCACCTCCGGGATCATGTGAGAGAGGGATTTCCTCCATCTGCCAAATCTGAGGCAAATGTCAGGAGCAATGGAGGACATCTCCAGACTAACTGTCTTTTTATTCAGGTGAACAACGGCCTTTTAAATGTAGCATTGTGCCTGGGATGCCAATCAATTCAAGGATCTCCAGTGAATGATGAGTTGCTGTGGGAATAGCTCATGGGAAGTTGGGCTGAAATACAACATGTGCCTCACTGGGAGGGCTTAAATAGCAATTAAAGTGATGAGTTTGATAAGGTACATTGACAAAGCTCTCTCAGCCTCAGAGCGAGAATGCTTCCACCAAATGCAATACAGTTAGCACGTCCAAAAAATGGTAAAATTCTACCCTTTTTTTTAAGTTGCAGAAAAAAGTGAGATCCAGGTACTTACTGAGAGTATAAATCCCCAAGGCTCTATAGTCTTTAATCAATAACCATAAACACCATGATACAAAATAACATCAGTGCAATCTACTATCTTTGTATATACAATTTATATTCTAAAATCCAGAATTAACCTGTGGTAGCTACTGGTAACAAACAAACTGTGCTGAAACACCATAAGGTCAGAAGTTGTAGAAGCAGAAATAGGCTATTTAGCTGTTCAAGTCTGCTCCACTATTCAATGAGATCTGGCTGATTTAATAATCCTCAACCCCAATTTCCTGTCTTTTCCCCACAACCCACAATTCCCTTGCAGATCTGTCAATCCCATCCTTGAATATCCATGGTACAGAATTCATGGAATTCAATACTGTCTGAGAGAAGAGGGTTCTTTCATATCTGTCTCAAATGGGCATCTGAGACTATGCCGTCTTGTCCTAAGCTCTCCTAAAACTCTCAGGATTTACACTGTCAAGCCCCATAAGAATTTTATATGTTGTTCTAAATTCCAATGAGTACATTCTCAATCTGATCAACCTTCCCTCATAGTAGTATCCCTCTATATCTGGAATCAACCTTCTCTGGGCTGCCTGTAATGTCACTATATATTTCCTTAGGTAAGGGTTCTGTGGTCAGGTGGCCAGCAGCAGAAATGCTTACAAGACTGGTTAAGAGCTACAATCAAGCATGCTGGGAATTTTGGTCTAGTTAGTTTAAACTCTGACCTCTGTTAAACTGCAGTCAGAACCCATAGTTTCTGAAGAAGCCTTCAAACCACATTGGGAAAGCATGTGCCCCGAAGTTACTTTCAGAGAAGACGAAGAACCATGAGGCGATATCTACACAGAGAAGAAAGTTAGCCACTTAACTCAAATCAAGAGGGCACAGAATGCAGAAATTGTACAAAATGGTCTCCGAGTCTACGCTTGGTCTCATCGATGTACAGGAGGCCACATCGGGAGCAGCGGATGCAGTAGATCAAGCTGATGGATGTGCAAGTGAACCCCTGTCTGATATGTACCAATACTTAATATAAAACATAGATTCATTGCAACATTTACTTCGTATTTCATCTTATTTCAACTTTAACTCATTTCATTTAACTTTGTGTTATCTTACTCTACTTAATCCACATTTAACCCAAACCTTAAATTTAACTCTATAAGCTTGACTTGAATCAAATACTGTCCTGATTTGAGTTAAGTGGCTAACTTTCTTCTCTGTGTAGATATCGCCTCATGGTTCTTCGTCTTCTCTGAAAGTAACTTCGGGGCACATGCTTTCCCAATGTGGTTTGAAGGCTTCTTCAGAAACTATGGGTTCTGACTGCAGTTTAACAGAGGTCAGAGTTTAAACTAGCTAGACCAAAATTCCCAGCATGCTTGATTGTAGCTCTTAACCAGTCTTGTAAGCATTTCTGCTGCTGGCCACCTGACCACAGAACCCTTACCTAAGGAAATATATAGTGACATTACAGGCAGCCCAGAGAAGGTTGATTCCAGATATGGAGGGATACTACTATGAGGGAAGGTTGATCAGATTGAGAATGTACTCATTGGAATTTAGAACAACATATAAAATTCTTATGGGGCTTGACAGTGTAAATCCTGAGAGTTTTAGGACAGCTTAGGACAAGAGGGCAACACCTTCCAGTCGCCAACCATTTTAATTCCACTTCCCATCCCCTGGGTGACATGTCCATCTTGGGCCTCCTCCAGTGTCACAATGACACCACCTGCAAGCTGGAGGAGAAACACCTCATAATTCACCTCGGGAGCCTACAGCCCGATGGCCTAAACATGGAATTCACCAGTTTTAAAATCTCTCCATCCCCGGCCTCATCCCATTTTCAAGCCTCCCTCTCATCCCTTCCTCCTTGACCTGTCCATCTTCTCTCCCACCTATCCGCTCCTCCCATCCCACTGACTAATCTCCACCACTCCCTACCTGCATTCGCCTATCACCATCCCACCTACTTTCCCCAGCCTCACCCCTACTCTCTCTATTTATTTCCCAGCTTCCTTGCCCCTCTCCATTTCTGAAGAAGGGTCCCAACCCGAAACCTCAACTTTCCTGCTCCTCTGATGCTGCCTGGCCTGCTGCTTTCCTCCAGCTCCACACTGTGTTGTCTCATATAAAATAAAGAAAGATTTATTTAATTAAGGCCTGAGTCAGTTCCCTGTCTTTTGTCTGTCGCACAAGAGAAGAATACCTGGGTAAAAAGGTTTTAGCACCTCTTTTCAGTCAGTAGCACTAAAACAGTTCACGGTACTTTAAGCGTGGCCTTTCCTGGTGCCTTGAATAACTTTAGCAACACTTCCCCATACTTATATTCTATTCTCCTTGAAATAAAGAACAAGTCTATGTGCCTTCCATATTACCTGCTGAACTTGTTTCATTTATTTGCTTTTAGTGATTCACACACGAGGACTCCCAAATTTCTCTGTGCTACAGTTTTCTGTAGTCTTTTGCCATTTAAAATAGACCCATTGTTTCTGCCAAAGCGCCTAACCTCACATTTTTCCACATTATATTTAACCTGTCTATGTCTCTCTGCACATTCTTTCTATCATCTTCACTACTTGCCATCTCCTTTATTTTTATGTTATCACAAACTTGGTGATACTACATTCACTTCCATCATCCAAGTCATTATTATAAACATATATTTGATACTTGTGGCACAACACTAGTTAAAGTTTGCCATCCTAAAAATGTTCCCTTTTTCCAATTCTCTGTCTTCTCTTATTAAGCCGAATCTCTATCCATGCTGATATATTACCCTCAAAAGCAACTTGTCTTATTAAGTAGCCTAATGCACAGTACCTTATCGAATGCCTTTTTTGAATTCAAATATATTAAAATTACTGGTTCCCTTTCATCTATCCTGCTTTATTCTCCCCAAATAATTCTAATAAATTTGTCAGGCATGTTTCCTCTTCATGAAGCTATGCTGACTCGACTTGATTCTATCATTTATTCCTGGATGCTGTGCTTTTCCATTTTGTGTAGTGGAATCTAACATTTTCCCAATGACAGATATTAAATTTTATTGTTATCTGCTTTTTGTCACGCTCCCTTTTTGAACAAGGATGTTACATTGGCAAGTTTTTCTATCCTCTGGGACTTGTTTAGAATCTAAGAATTTTTTGAGTGTTAATACCAGTGCGTCCCCTAACAAAATAGCTACTTCCTTTTAATATCTTAGGATGCAGCTCATTAGGTTCAAGGAACTTAACTGCCTTTAGACAGTGAAGAAACTCATACTGCAGGGACTCAGTATGCAGTGCTTAAATATGTATTGAAACTTGTCAGATTTGGTTTTCATCTGCAGTTCAGGGAAAAAAAATTAAGGTGAGCATTTTTCACATTACTGCTGTTGTAAAAAGCTTATGGATGCATTGAAGTAGTGAAGATTAATAGCACCGTGGTTGTATTTGTAGCTTCTATAATATAGGGAGAAATTGAACTACTCTGGACCTCAATTCTCTGGAGGGTTGACGAATGAGTAGCAATCTTACTGAAAGAAAAAATATTCTGAAGTGACTTGCTAGGGCAGACGCTGAGAGATCTTTTCTGCCAATTAGGGAATCAAAAACACAAGGATACACCCTTAGGATGAGTTGGCAATCATTTAGGACTGAGAAGAGGATACCTTCTTCACTCAAGGTTTTATGAATCTGTGAAATATTTTACTAAAGACAGCTTTGGTGCTCCATCACTGAAAACTTTAGGTCTCTCAGACAACTGACGAAACAGAGGGAGCGTGCAGAAAGATGGAATTGAAACTCACGTTCAGCTATGATTATAATAAGTGGTGGAGTAGGTTTGATGGGCCATATGGCATACTTCTGGCCTACTTCCTGTATTCTTATGTTTAGTCCACACCTCCCATGGAGATATCAAATGGCAAATGTGGTTAAGAAATTCACACAAATCTCTGCAGTACCCCTACCTCACAATCCAGGAGTGAGTGGCAATGTGGGCCATCAAACTTCATTAAAAGTCTACAAGGGATTCCAATTCTATTTTTTTTAACACATGGCTTCAGAAATTTCTCAAATGATGCTTTGTTACAGACTGCCTCAACTACTGTCATGTTTTTGTCATTCTCTCTCTCAATCAGGATTGCAATTCCCTGGATTCTGGAAATTGCAGCCCAGCCAAACTAGTGGAAACAATTTCAACTTGTCTACACAAGTATTGGCTTCACAAAACTAGCACACCACCTACGTTTCTCTGAACTCTAACCTTGTTCAACTACGTCAAACTGTTACTGCCTATGGACTTGTTTCGTACCATTTCCTGCTGCATTGAATTACAAATGGCACACTACTTCTTGAATCTTCAGAGGTCTTAGAGTTTTGCTTGAGCCTTGTCGTCTGGCTGCCTCCATCCAACTGACTAAAAGTGATTGTTCAGGAACTCTTGAACTGTTCTGAGTGAACTACTGAAAATCTCGCAACCTCGTTCTAAGGAAGAATTAGATGCAAAAACCATTTTGTTATGGACCAGATCGAACTCCCTGCAAGTATAGCCTAGACGCTAACTTCTATCTTACTAAAGGGCAAGTGTAAGGTGCTGCGTCTAGATGTAATTCAATTAGTTACGCTACTCATCTTAAAGAAAAACACGCTTTATTCTTACCTTATAGTTAAAATACAAACAAAAGAAAGAAGAATTAGAATAACTTAACTCTACTGGAAAACTTAATAGAATAATGGATTATTTAATGACTTAACAGCAACTGTTCCAATATAGTAAAATCCCATAAACACCTCCTTGGCAAAGGTAAATTCAGTAAAATAGTTTGTCTCGCATACAATGTTTTTCCAGTCCAGAAGGAAATGGCATCAAGAGAAATTTCTGGCAGGGAGAGAGAGCTAAAGTTTTTAGCTGTAGATGCGAGAGAGATGTATGGCAGCTTCAAAACCCCAACAACTGCTAAAAGAGTTACTGAACAATCACTTTTAGTCAGTTGGATGGTGGCAGTCAGAGGAAATGACTCAAGCGAAACTCTAAGACCCGGGAAAAGGCTTAAGCAAAACTTTAAGACCCGTGAAGATTCAAGAAGTAGTGTGCCATTTGTAATTCAATGCAGAGGAAATGGGAGCATTGACTCTATCCATTGTGAAGTCAATACTTGTGTAGACAAGTTAAAATTGTTTCCACTCGTTAGGTTGGCTTGCAGTTTCCAGAATTCAGGGGATCACAATCCTGATTGAGAGAGGCTGCTTCTATTCTTCTGACATTTAAAAAACCCAAGGCCCCACAAGTTGCTTACTTTATTGACTTGGAGCAGTCCACTCAATACCTCTTTCTCAACCTCTCCTCATAAACAAAAGGACAAAATATACCCCTTAAAGCATATTATTGTCATAATTTGAACAGTTAAACATTGTAACCATTACAACACCATGTTACCAGAATGTTGCAATATTCATAGATTGTTGGCATTTACAGTATAAATTGACACAGAAAATGGATTTCATCATAAGAAATACGTACTCCCAAATGCCACATATATCTGTACTTTAAAACTTGCATCTCCACATCTATGTTTGGAGAGCATTGAAAAATATCATAGAAATGAGAGGGTATGCATGGATGGTGCCCTAGTTTTATCAAGCTGTGGAGAGCTTTTAAAGAGAATGCATTTGAAATTTGAATATGCCAAGAGGTATTGCATTAGATTTCCAAGAGAAAACTGATTGTAAAACCTAATAGAAAAACTTAGAGTTGGGCAGAACAAAGATCAATTAAAGAGTGGAAGAGACTGTCAACTATCTAACCTAATTTAAACAGAACCCCACACAATTAACCCAGTCTGCCAACCAGAAAATCAATCCCCTTACTTTAAAATATGTCTATTTTTTATTCAAGGGAAATAAAAAACTCAGGTTCAAATGTGACTTTCACCATTTGATGAGTTAATTTTGTACCTTCTTGATTGTAGTGTAGAACACTGTCCAAGTATGTTAAATGTCCTGGAGACAGATAATAGTTTTATCAAATCATTGCATAATTATGTTAGTGATGGATATATGTAAATTATTTAACATCAATAATAATCTACAATCCTAACCAAAAGAAGAAAAAGCTTTTTGTCCTTCCTGCAGAGTTAAATAGATAGTGAGATATAAAAATTATGACTAAGGTAATGAATCACAAGGCACCAAATTTAATCTCTTTTGATTTCCATTGTGTCCACCACATGAGCTGATATCAATCGCAATATTGTTATGAATAGAAATTAATTTTGTGGAAATAAATTGATCTTCTGTTAGATTAAGCATCTAAAAAGCTTGAGAACATCTCTTAAGTTTGTTACATGATAAACAGATAAGTGAAAATAGACAGATATACATCAGTAAAACCTATGCAATCAAATTTATGTCATTAGATATTTTAAGTAACTGACCTTCTAATGAACACATGTTCACTCTAGCGTGACATTATTCTTATTGCACCTGTTCTTTTTGACCTACATGTCACTAGCTTAATCTTCAGCGAAAGAAAATTCATTATTTCTGGCTGACATATTAATTAATTGTGCTAAAATCAATATAACTTATTAGCTGCTATGCCCGATGATATGCCCCTGGGTAGATGATCTGGTGAAGAAGATTTGAGGTTAGAGAACTTGGTTTCAGTGACAGCTTTATTTGATATTGATGGACTATAAAGTATATAAACATTTGTTTCTAAAGTGTTTTAGGTAATTAAATATTTCTTCATGTGTTGACTTTTAACATGTAATTATGTAGTTACTTAATATATTTTTAATATATCATGTTATCAATCTTATTAACAACTAAAAGTATATCTTTTTTCAGAACTGAGACACAAGTGTCTGAAAATTTAATGTTCTTGATGTCAACTGATGACATTTTGTGGCACAATAAATTTATTTGGCCTGATTTAATAAAGGAGAGTTGTATATACTAAAAGCTTAAACATTTATTGTCGCAATCTGTGATTATATTTACTACCAAAGGATAAAAAGGTACAAAGCCTGTAGTATCAATTGCTTTATTCATATTATTCATTGTGTTTCCAAGGTTTCCACAGTTCTTGCAATAATGTTCCAGTAGGCAATTGGAGAAATCCTATGTTAATTTACCTCCACTCTTTTATAGTGAGCATTTCATTTAACCCAAAATGCTGCTGCCAGTAGGGAATTGTGTACTCCATGAATTGAATCTTTAAGACAGTGGTCTAATGGCTTATGCATTCTGAGGTCAATTTTAGGGCAATTATATATGTTCTATCTAGTGGTAGCACTTATATCTCTGTGTCAGAGGGTAATTGGCATGGGCTGAATGTAGGGTCTAGGATAACAGTTTTGTGTGACACACAGTGTTCAAATATTGGAGCTGCCGTCTCTTGGGTCAAGTATGAGATAAGGCTTCCTAGTTACCTGTTGTGGTTAATCAATCACAGGCCCAAAACTGGACATTCTAAGCAGATCCTCAGCTGGAGAAATTGGGCCTGAAATAAAATTGACCAAACAAAATTCAACAACAGCCCGTAGCTATTGGCAACAGAAAAAACAAGGCCAAAGAGATCACAAAGGTTCAGGGGAACCAGTTACAACCACCCTGAGGGTTGCGTTTTGAAGAAACATCAGTCAGACTTTCTGGCATCTTGACTTCCAGACATACACATTACATCTCCCTGGCATGGCAACAATGAAAGGTATTAGTGGGACCCCATTGGATGCTTTGGACCCCACTCATGATAGGCAAATGGGTTTGGACATGAAAAGGAGGAGGAGGAGGCAACAAAGAAGAAGAAAAGGAAAGAGGAACCAGAAAATTTTGGGAGGTGAAATGGAAAGGACAAAAGAGTATTAGGGGAGTTGGGGAGCAATGATGATGGAAATAAGAAGGGAGTGAGACAGAAATGAAAGCTGAGAGACAGGGAGTTTAAAATAACCTCCAGAATTTTTTTTTCTTTGTAAATACAAAATCAAACAGCTGGAAGTGCAGAAGATGGATGGAATTTAGTAGCAACTACAAAGGAGCACCTTCAATCACAGGAATGAGAAAAATCAGCACTAATATTTAAAGTGTATAGGGTGGTTTTCCAATTTTCCCCTGGAACAGAAGCTGAAAATCAGTTTTAGCTTTGAACAACAAGTTGAAATCAGCAGAAATAAAAACCAAATGGTTTTCAAAATATGCACCAGATTTGCAATGCCATTTTGATATCCTGTCTGTAAATTAAACATATATGTCCCTTTATTTTGTGCTTAGCTTAGCAAATCCAGGTTTTATATACGCTGTCTCCATTCTGGTCTTACCAATTCAGATATTTTTATCAATACTAGTCCCTATTCCTAAATACTGATGGCTGATTTAAAGGACTTTAATTGTCTTCACTGAAATTGGTTAAAAGCAGCGATTAAGTCAACCACTAGATGTGTGAGTCCCATTGAGTTAGGTAAACTCCATTAATGTACAGTACTAAATGCTTTATTGGCATTAGTGGTCACATTTAGACTTGGTCTTTTTCTATCTTTGTAGACTAAAGTCAATATGTTACAACAGATCTGACAGCATCTATGGAGAGACAAACATTCTGAAGCTAGGCAAACCCCTATCAGACACTTGAAAATCCAGGCAGGGACAATAAATTTAAATTCCCCAGGTGATTCTGGCCGGCTGTCATTTTGACCTGCTTAAGAAATGTGCTGGCTGTGACCTAATATGCTCCCAAAATAACATTGCGTTCAGCACTTTAAATGGCTAGCTTAATTGTGAATTTTTTCTGAGTTTGAGATCTTTAGCGAAGTACGCAGCTTCCACAGGAATGTGTGAACATATTAGATAAGTCAGTTTGTATTGGGGGCAGCTGTTAAAGCATTTGAAATTTTTGAAAGATAAAATATATAGACTTGCCAATTTCAAGAGTCATGATTAGATTCTGCATAAGTTAATTATGGTTTAATGCAGTGCTTGATTATTGGGTTCTGGTTTAAAGGTAAGTGATCTTGAAACTGACCAACACAGTGAACTTTCACCAATGGATGAAGTGCTGTCACGCATTGTATGCTTTTGAGAACCAGATATTAATAGGCGATCTAAATCCTGTGATTTGATTTTTACATGATTTAAAGTTAATACATCAGACTTATTATCATTGATGTAGGCACTGTGGTGAGGTGAGTTTCAAACCTTTCGTTGTATTTTTCATGTAAAAGTACATGTGACAGTAAATTTCTATTCTATTCTTCTATTCTATTATTTGATTGAAGGTCCATTGAGTAACACATTGGAAAAAAATGCATGGCTAGTTGTCTAGCCATTCATTCATTTTTATATGCCATGAAATTCCAATATGAATGTCTGGCTGAGACTGCCAGTATTAGATATCGCTTACCTGTGGTTGTTCACATAGCCATTAAAGAACTTTTAGCCTTATTTGCTAGTTTTATGAGCAGTTATTGGATTGAAGCATTTGAAGAAATTTTTGAATGTCTGCCAGTTTGTTTTGGCAGATATATGACCCATAACAAGAATGAGTGCTTTAATCAGATTTTGTAAGTCTTTATGTTTAATAATGTTTCTGACCTTCTATGAAGAATAACTTTTTAATTAATGAAGTTTCAATGGATGAGTCATTACTTATTTACTTTCCAAACATTTCAAAGACTTCCCAGTATTATGGCGTCCATTAGTTCTGCATGTAATTGACACTGAGTCAGTGAGCATTGAGGGGGAAGGAGGAAGTATGGAGGAGACACAGGGAAATAATGAGTTATGGGAGATATTGAAGAATGATTTGAGGCATCAGAAAGAATGCAGTAGGGGCCCAAGTCATAGAATCCCTACAGTGCAATCCCAGCAATGGAAACAGGCACTTCGGCCCAACAAATCCACACCAACCCTTGGAGCATCCCACCCACACCCATCCCCCTATAACCCATCTAATCTACACATCCCTGAACACTATGGGCAATTTAGCATGGCCAATCCACCTAGCCTGCACATCTTTGGATTGTGGGAGGAAACTGGAGTACCCGGAGGAAACCCACACAGACATAGGGAGAATGTGCAAACTCCACACAGACAGTCGCCCGAGGGTGGAATTGAACCCAGGTCCTTGGTGCTGTGAGGCTACAGTGCTAACCAATGAGCTACCGTGCTGTCCCAAGGAGGCATGTGGGTGAATACCTTGCAAAAGATAAAGACCAGAGAATGAACAACCATGAATGGAACTGAATCAATGGCCTAATGAACAAAAGTGAGCTTTCTAATCTGGTACCCTCAGTATTCAACAATCTATGATTCTACCTTACACTGCTTAAGAAGATAACAACAGTCCCTATTCAAGCCTAACTCCAAGTCCCATGGGTGGGAGAGAAGGAATAGTTTGCACATGTGGATTCATTCATCATTTTGGAACATGATGTTGGAAAACTCATGATTCTGAGTCTAAAATTCAAATTTAGTTCAAGTTTATATCTGTTTACATCTGTCAGCCAGGACTCCCTGAATGGCTCGGGTTTACAGCCCCAATCAGGGAACTCATACTCAATAAGATCCACCCGGCCAACCTCACTCCAATCACTACACTTATAATTCTTAGCGATTGGTTTCAATAACTGAGAGTTCTTCTGGCTTCTGATTCGGGCTGTTTTTGATCTCTGTTCTGAAACAAGAGTCATTGGATTCAAAATTCTGTTTGCCACACCACAGATGCTGCCAGTCCTGCTGAGTTTCTCCAGAACTTTCAGTTTTTTTCTTCAGATCTCCAGCATCCACATTACTTTGTGCTTATCTAATTTCTGCAGCTTATCTTCCATGACTCATTCCATGGTAAGAACCATTGCAGGAAATGCTACAATAATGATTTTAACCTGTGTTCTGCCTGGTTTGCATTTATTACAAATAAAACAAAGCTTCTGAAATTTTTCCAATGTATTCTGAGAGTTTGAATGATTGCATTTGTCTCATGAATGTGCATTGATGCATATCTGAAACCTAACACAACAATAGGATGAGTGAAAAAGAGTTCAAGGATCAAAATTCTTGAATAACTGCACATTGACTTATGTAAAATGGAAATGTCTATGTAAGAAATGATGCTTTGACAAATTGTGTGATATTGTATTGCGTTATATTGCTTACATATTATTCCAAAACAAATTAGGATCTCATTTTAACGCATAAGTACACATTTTAGCCAAAATATCACATTACTCTCTCCTGCAATAGAGTTTGTATCTGACATAAAGAGTTGGAGACTTTTTAGGGTTCTGACTTAATCATTTTAATTGTTAGTCAGGAAATGGTAGAGGAATTTAAATATTCTCTAACTCCTGCCTACCTATAAAACTGTCATCACCTCTCCTCCCTTTTACTGTTAATGAACACCCCTCAATCTGAACAGCCACCTCTCCACCATGGGTGCCCAACAGCACCCACTATCTGCCACCTGTAACTTGATCCATCTGCCAACTTATCCCTTCACCCACACATCCTCCAATCCACCACCTCAACCCACCAAAGTGGCTTTGGGACCTTCATAATCTTATTCGTTCTAATACACAGCTACTGCCATAAAAAAGGGACAATGGTATCTTGGCATCCAATGCTGATCTAGCACTGAGTGGTTTCTTAGCCAGTAACTTATGGTGGAGGTATCCAGAATAAGCTGGACCCAGAAATGTGGTCAAAAAATTTGCTGACACATAAATGGGCAATCTTTAATGTTAGTTAATCTGTTCTATGAGTAGTTGGAAGATCTGGGTCATTGTATAATGCCACAGTAAGATCTGAAGAAATGCACTCAAAATCAGCTTCAGCACAATTTCAAAAAGTGAGGTTATTTCAAAGTTTTGGAAACCAAAAGAAGTGACATGAAGTAAAGATGAACAGTCTGTTATCTAGACTCGCCATAAAACAATTTAGACAACTCCGACCAGAATGTTATGAATGAATTTGCCCAGGTCTCCCATAATAGCAAAGCGTTCAAATTAACACAAAGACAAGCAGGTACCATTGCAAAACAGTCCCAAACTAATTAGGAACAAAGTTACAATAGCCTTTAATACTAACATACTATCGCTAATACTACTTGGCCCCTAGAGATTACAATACTTCTCAAGCCGCTTGTAGATTTAGGCAGTCGGTCTGTCTCTCTGGCTGTGTCTCTGGGTCTGCGAAGCTGCTTTCTTCCTTTCTCTCTCTCTCTCTCTCTGGATGGTCAGCTGGTCTCTGCCTCTTGCCCTGCTGGTCTCCTCTGAAACCTCAAGAAGATTCCAAGAGTGGTTCCAAGAGTGACATCTGCAGGTAAATACTCAGGGGATCTCTCTCCCACTGCACCTCTCCACCTATCCTCTCCTCTATCCATCTTCTATCCGCCTCCCACTCTCTCCCTATTTATTTCAGAACCCCCTTCCCCTCCCCCTTTTCTGATGAAGGGTCTAGGCCCGAAACGTCAGCCTTTCTGCTCCTATGATGCTGCTTGGCCTGCTGTGTTCATCCAGCCCTGCACCTTGTTGTCTCGGATTCTCCAGCATCTGCAGTTCCTACTATCTCTGATTCAATTTTAAACCCACTGCGAAGCCTCTACTAAGGATGCCTAGCCTGAAGAAGTTACTCTCCTCCCTCCGGACAAACCTCAGGGGATCTCTCTTCCACTGCACCTCTCCACCTATCCTCTCCTCTATCCATCTTCTATCCGCCTCCCACTCTCTCTCTATTTATTTCAGAACCCCCCTTCCCCTCCCCCTTTTCTGATGAAGGGTCTAGGCCCGAAACGTCAGCCTTTCTGCTCCTATGATGCTGCTTGGCCTGCTGCATTCATCCAGCCCTGCACCTTGTTGTCTCTTTATACATCTAAGATTGTTTTCTGGAACTTTCTATAGTTCTGGCCAATCAGGGAGAGACACTGAGTTTGAAACAGAGTCAATCATTTGAATGGCATGCTACTGTTAATTTATTTATGTATCAGGACCTGGTGCCTTTCTGTCTGGGCTCTCCTTTGTTCAATGGATAAGTTAATTGAGGTATGTCTGTCCAGGTTAACTATTGCCTTTTACATTCTGCTAATGTAATTAACACCTAGCTGCTGAGTTTGCACTGTGTCTGGTGCGTGGGTTTTGTGATTTCAGAGTTTTACTTGGCCAATATACCCAGCATCCCTTGATGTTTGGCCGTTAGCAACATATTTGTGTTTTAGCAGCCAGAAGGCTGCTACAAATCATTTACAAAACTACCTATTTAATCATTTTATTCTTCCACATGATGTGGGTGTCACTGGCTAAACCAGCATTTCATGATTATCTCTGATTGCTCTTGAGATAGCCGTGGTGAGACACTTTGTTAACCATTACTGTCCATTCGGCACAGGTCCACCCACCATTATGTTGGTAGGAAGTTCCTGAATTTTGACTCAGTAATAGTGAAGAGATTTGATCTAGCTCCAGATTGGAATGTATCTTATTGGGAGGTGGTGGTGTTCAAACGTCTCTGATGCCTGCATTCTTGTGGGTAATGGAGGCTGCAGATTTGGATGCTGCTATCGAAGGAGGGTTGGTGAACTGATGCAGTGCATACTCCATTTATAGTGGAGAGAATAAATGTTTAAAGTGGTGGGTTGGGTATCAATCAAGTGAGCTGCTTTGTCCTAGAGGAAATTGAGCTTCTTGACTGTTATATTCTTCAAGATTGGCATTATTAATTTTCGATTTTGAGTGTTACCCTAGCTCAGTGGATGATTCTTGATATTTTGCAAGGCAAGCTTAAGTTTTATATCTTCTAGACATAATTGTGATATGTATTCTTCAGAACATAATATTTTGACCTGCTCTATGAAGCATATTAATAATAAAGGTACACAATTAACATATGTAGCTGTTCATTTGTTGAATAAAGCATTTCATCAGTTTATGATACAACTTGACATATATATGAAAATCATAATTTTTTATTGTTTAAAAAGAATACAAATTGCTGTGCAGGCCATGTGACACAACGGGAGCATTCCTACCTCTGGGGAGAGGCTGTGCATTTAGGTGCTATGATAGAGTGTATTGTTCCTGGAAGGTGAGTTTCAACATGGCCAAACAGGTTGATTATCAGCCTGTAAATCATTCTTCTGTTATACATTCCCAAGATATGCGTGCTGATGGCCCAGCTATAGTTATTGTCCATCGTAATTGCCCTTGAGAAGGTGATGGTCAGCTGCCTTCTTGAACTACTGTGATTTACCTTTGACCTTATGATGGAAGGAAGGTCAATATGCCAGGCCACAGGTGGTAAGAGCAGGAGGATTTCCTGGTTCAGCCACCCTGAAGAAGGCAATAGCCTTTCACCATAAGCTTTGACCATATGCATGAACCAATCCAATGGCTCCATCTGAGGAAGCAAGTATGGCACAAAAACAGACAGAAAATTAGCTGAGTATGTTTGAGAGACTTTCAACAAGCTTATTTGTGTATTTAAAAATCAAAAGAACTGTGGATACTGTAAATCAGGAACAAAAACAAAGTTGCTGGAAAAGCTCAGCAGGTCTGGCAGCATCTGTGGAGGAGAAAACAAAGTTAACGTATCGGGTCCAGTGACCCTTCCTCAGAGTTCTGAGGAAGGGTCACCGGATCTGATATGTTAACTCTGTTTTCTCCTCCACAGATGCTGCCAGACCTGCTGAGCTTTTCCAGCAACTTTGTTTTTGTTCCTTATTTGTGTATTTATTAATATGGTTTCACTAATGTACAAGATAACATTTTTGGCCCTGTTTAATTGAGTCTAATACATAATTATGTAAGAGAGGGAAATAAATAGATATGAGAGGTTAGAGAAAAGTGGTTAATAAATAGTGTAATAACAGAGTATCCATTAGAACTAATGAGATTTATACTTGACCCTCAGTGTGACTAATTATTTTGTGCTACAATCCTCTTCTGGCCCTACTCTTCCTTCAGCAGATCACGTAGATAAAAGATGAAAGTCCAAAGATCCTTTTAGAGGGAGATCAACTGTAACTCAGAGATGATAGATAGGTTTCAGTTTCAAAAGGCATGAGTGGCAGCAGTAATGAAATTTCAGGACACCATGAAATACTGAAATTGCTGGTAAACACACAAAGACTCTCAGGCTCCCCTTCAAGGGACAGATAATAACAGTGATTAATGGGTCAACTATTCAACACCAATTTTAAATGCACACATGGTTCCAGCAATGCTCTCCAAGTACTGAGACTTTATTATGTAGCAAAGACTTCATTATTTTTGTTGATGCCTAAAATAATCTGATGTCAAGGTTCTCAGTGCCACAAATGCTCCAAAATCTTAGATCTCATTGCCTGATAGTATGTACCACCTTTAACTAATACAGCTTAATGTTATAATTACTGAGCACTGGATTGTTGATCAGATTGTATGAGTGATTCAACTAAGATGGTGTTATCAGTGTAGCATGGCTTGACACATACCAGAATTGTAAAGTTCTGTCTTTTCAATTCGCTAGAATACAAATGACTACAAAGTTTCAACAAAATTGACTTGCTAATTGTATTTCACGAAAGAGTAGAGTCACCTCAGGAACAATAGAACTAGATTCTGGCCCAACAATCATTATGAAATGCTTTCTGATGACATAAAGGTGCTATTACAGTTAATAGTTTAAGCATTTATGTAGATTCTGGTTTAGTTATCAGTGCGATGAGTAACCTAATTGTAAAACCAAATTACTTCAACTACATACTTGACTAATATAAACCAAGATAGCCATATGCATGTGCATCTGGACATTTCCATCACTTGAATTTGATAACCTGATGAATCAGGTGCAAATCATCCCTATGCATGGTCTGCAAGAGCGATGTGATATTGAAGGGTAATACCTGTCTTACCTGATTATGAATAATGGAGTTTGGTGATTGTTACAAAGTTGTGTAGAGTAATCATGAATTGGAAGGCAAGAAGCTAGAATTTGTTAGTAAAAAAAAATGATAAGGAAGAAGAGTGCGTGGGTCCCTTAAGAGGTAAAGTGCTTTTATAAGCTTAGAGATTTATACAGAAAATGTGTGTAAGCAGCTGATGGGGCACTGCTAGTTCAGAAATTGAAAAGTGTACCATTTGGCTATGAGATTGGAAACCTTAGTCTTGTTTTGATGTGTTGACAACTAGCTGGAATCAGCCAATTAATTCAAACCAAGCATTTAGCGATTGAAAGCCAATTGAATTTAACTCTGATGGTTTTGACAGCCTCGGACCAATGCTATTGTAAGAAAATTGATATGTCATGCAAGGTATATAAAGAGAGGGTTTTTGAAAATTGATGTGAGGGTGAACCGGCATCTAAGAAATAAACATTTAGATCTCACAAGAAATCATTAAGGTCTCTGAGAAAGCATGATCTATCCATAAAAGGTGTCACGGCACTTCTAGCTAAAAGTCCTTATGGAAGACTTCACAGAGAAAACATCCCTGACAGCTGGATTAGCACAGCCAACAGCCTGGTAGGGATACATGTCAGGCATTTATGACTTGAGAACAGCAGAAAAAAGATGTGTAGACTTTGACAGGCTAAATTTGAATTTATTTTCTTATCATTTGGTTTTATATAAGTTAGACTTGTGTTTATTGGAACAACATACCAGTAGCATTTTGTTCAGTTAGGGAATGGTTTGTAGTAAAGGGGGAATTGTTTAGTTTGTTACTAATTCTATTAATTTGTTCACTGTTAGGGTTAAATAAGTAAATGGTTACTTGTTACTTATAAAGTGAATATCTGGAATTTTCTTTCATTTCTCCCCTTCTCTGTAACAGTTTAACGGATTAGGTGAGGTGAGGTGAGCTTCTCTAGGTGTTTCAGATTTTAATTATTAGAAGGGAACCTCTACTCCAGCCATAACAGATTGGGGGCTTGAGTTTTGATTTTAATTATCAGAGGGATTTGACTTCCCTTTCTGCAACAGTTTGGGAGCTCAATCCGGCATCTGGCCGGTTCGTGTACGGGATCTGAACGGATCTGAACAGATTTGGGCGGATTTAAACAGACTTTGGGATTAGTGTCCTAGATCTTTAAATAAAGCTTAGGTGAGAAAAATTTGTTTAATTTCAGTTATTTGTAGTTGGTTAAATCACAAGAGAGGGAAATGGCTCCGAGCATTGCTAAAGGGGTTCTGGGATTTGAAGATACTTCCCAAATTTGGCAAGAAAGTTTAGAAAAACAGAGGAAGGATACACTTTTAGAATTAGCAAATTTGGTTTCAACTAGAGACAATAGGAAAGCTGAAATTGTAAAGGAGTTAGTCAAGCATCTAGGTATACCAGAGAAACAGTAAAGTGCAGGGAAGCTAGAAACAATTAAATCGCAAGTAAAACAACTGGAGTTAGGGAATATAAGGGAATTGAAACAGTTTAAACCACTGTTACAAACAGAGGAAAAGCAAAAAAGAAAGAAAAAAAAGAAAGTTGGAACTAGAAGCAAAAAGATTTCAAATGGCAGAAGGAAAAGTACTAGATAAAAGTGAGATTGAGCAAACTCATCATAGCCAACAGCCTGGACGTGTGCATACAAATATGTACAAACATGACCAAAATTTGATGAAAATGACGTAAAAGCGTTTTTTATTTCCTTTGAGAAGTTGACTAAGCAGATGAATTGGCCAGAGACTATGTGGGTAATGTTAATTCAGACCAAGTTGGTAGGCAGGGCTAGTGAGGCGTTTGCAGCGCTGTCAGAGGAAGTGTCATGAGATTATGAAGGAGTGAAACAGGCTATTTTGAGTGCCTATAAATTGATACCAGAAGGAAATAGACAACGATTCAGAAATATAAGGAAGGAACCAAGTCAGAACTTATGTGGAGTTTGAAAGATTTAAATGTAGCAACTTCGATAGGTGGATGAGAGCACTAAAGATAGAAAAAACATGTGAGGATTTTAGAGAGATTGTTCTGCTGGACGAGTTGAAAAACTCATTTCCAAAAATGATGAGAACTCATGTTGAGCAACAAATAGTTCAAACAATGAGAAGAGCTGCTGAGATGGCGATAAATACACATTAGTGCATAAATCGAAACTTAGCTATCGACAGCAATTTCATTCCGTGAGAGATAGAAATTGGGTAAAAGAGAGATCCTTTGATGAAAAACAAAATGTAGATCACACCAGGAACAGTTTACCACAGATGAAAAAAGAACCCCAAGAGGGTGAAAAGGAGGTGAAAGGCCTCTTAAAGTCACAGCGCTGGTGGTTTAAGAATGGCACTAGGAAAAAGGATGTGGTAAAAGAGACTAAACCCGTGGGATTAGTTGAGATGGTGAAGGAAATCCCAAAATAAGTCAAGGAGCTGCAAGAAAGCACACAGCCTCGTCACAGGCTGGATAGTAAGATAGTGGTCAATCTCTACAAAGATTTCACCTCTGTGGGTAAGGTTTACTCATGAAGAACGGGGAAGAAGGTAAAAAGTTACAATATTAGAGATACGGGAACTGGTCTCTAATAGTAAGAGATGAAAGTATTTGCACTCCTTCTGACATATTACCCAAGAAAGTGGTAATCTTTGGCATAAATGGAGATAGATTTAGCATTCCCCTATGTAAGATCAGGTTGAAAAGTCCAATCAAGACTGGGGGAGTGACAGTCGGAGTGACAGATTCCAGGAATATAGTTTGTTCTTGGAAACGACCTAGCACAATCAAAGGTAGGAATGATACCCCTTGTTGTGGAGAAGCCAAGGGAAAAACAAGGAACTGAGGAGTTAAAAAAAAAGTACACTGGAATTTTTCTGGACTGTGTGGTAACAAGATCCTACAGTCATAAGTTACAGCAAGAAGGAAAAACCAAAGAGAAAGAGAGATGGAGGAGGTGAGGTCCAGTTAGCTGACACCCTCTTTGATGAAATGGTAAAAGAAAGATTTGAAAACGTAGAGGATCAGGCAGAGGTGTTCCGTTCTAAAAGATTAATGTAGTTACAACAAAAAGATGAGACCATAAAAGGTTTATATCATAAAACCTACTCGGAAAAGAAATCAGAATGTATTTCTGAATGTTATTCTCTTATGGATAGAATCCTAAGGTGAAAGTGGAGACCTTGGCAAGTTTGTGCAGAGGAGAAATAGACGGATGTTCACCAGATTGTGTTACCGGTGGAATACAGACAGGAAGTATTGCAGGTAACACATGAATTACCTGTAGGAGGTCATCTAGGAGTGAGGAAGACTCAGGCTAAGATACAAAAACATTTCTATTGGCCTGGATTCCATAACAATGTTGTTGAAATTTGCCATACCTGTCATACACGTCTGGTAGGAAAGCTACAGACAGTAATAAAACCAGCACCTTTAATGCCATTTCCCGCATTTGAAGAACCTTTCACACAGGTTATGATCAATTGTGCAGGGGCACTCCCTGAAACCAGAAGTGCAAACCAGTATCTGCTAACCATAATGGATGTGTCCACCAGGTTTCCAGAGGCAATTCCATTACAAATGTCAAACAAAAAATGTTGTGGAAGAGTTGCTTGCTTTCTGTACCTGTTATGGAGCAACCAAAGAGATTCAATCAAACTAAGTGTCCAATTTTACTGCTAAACTATTTAAGAAGATCATGGATAGTTTGGACATCCAACGCTTTAAATCAAGTGTGTATCATCCTGAGTTCCAGGGAGCATTGGAAAGGTGGCATCCGACCCTAAAGACCATGCTGAGGGCTTATTGTCAAGATTACCCAAATGACTGGGATAAAGGTATCCCATTTATATTGTTTGCCATTAGAGATGCCCCAAATGAATCGACTCATTTTACTCCATTTGAGTTGATATTTGGACACGAAGTAAGAGGACCTTTAAAATTAATTAAGGAAAAGTTGATAGGTCCGAAGTCAGAGATCACACAGTTTAATTATGTATATGTGCTGAGAGAAAGATTAAATAGAGTAGGTGAATTAGCTAGACAACATCTGAAGGTGGCACAGCATCTAATGAAGCAAGAAGCAGATAAGAATTCTAAAATTTGTACATTTGCCAATGGGGATAAAGTATTGGTGCTGTTACCAGTGGTAGGAGATCCCTTCAAAGCAAGGTTGAGTGGTTCTTATCAGATGGAGAAGAAGTTGAGTCAGGTGAATTATCTGGTAAAGATACCAGATAGGAAAAAACTTTATCGGGTATGTCATGTGAATATGCGGAAACCTGACTATGACAGGAACAAGAAACCGGAGAAGGAGATATTAGTTACTGCCTCTCAGAGTGAGGAATGAAAGGAGTTGGATTTTGATGTGGCTCAAAATAAATGTTAAATAATGAAGAAGTTCTTGGAGAATGGGATAAGATACTGAGCTATCTGCCTCCGGAACAGAGAACTGAATTAAAAGTCTTGTTGCAGCAATATGAGGACATATGTAGGAATAGAATGGAGAGGACTAATATTATAGTACATGAGATTGAAGTGGAGAATGCTGTTCTGATAAAACAACACTCTTACAGGTAATCCTCTCAAAGGAGCACAGGTACAGAAGGAAGTAGAAACAATGCTCCAAGAAGACATCATCAAGCCGAGTCAAAGCAAGAGGAGTTCACCAAACGTGTTGGTTCCCAAACCTAATGGTACTCAACGATACTGCGTGGATTATCGCAAGGTCAACGCCATAACTAAATTGGACACATCCCAATTCCAAAACTGGAGGACCGTGTGGAAAATGTTGGACAAGGCACTTACATCACAAAGTTAGACTTACTTTGTGGTTACTTTGTCAGAGAGAGTGAAAGACGTTTCTGCATTTGTAACCCCAAATGAGCTGTATCAATTTAAAGTAATACCCTTTGGAATGAAGAATACACCAGCCACATTTCAAAGACTTATGAACAGTGTTGTGGCAGGACTGACTAATTTTGTTGTCTATATAGATGACTTAGTGATCTTTGGCCATTGATGAAAAAATCAAATGGTGCATTTGGCAGAGCTCTTTGAAAGAGGCAAAACTGGTTATAAATTTAGCAAAAACTGAATTTGCAAAGGCAGAAGTGACATTCTTAGAACACAACATCGGACATGGAAGCATGACCCTGAAGAACATGAAGATGAAGGTCATCAAGGAATTTCCAAGATCATCCTTGAAGCAAAATGTGCTTCAATTTTTGGGACTGAGCGGATTATACTGGAAGATTGTAACAAACATTAGTAGTGTGGTGACATGCTATGGATTTGCTAAAGAAGAACACAAAATTTCAGTGGACAGAACAATGTCAGGAGGCATTTGAGAATTTAAAAGCCATGTTAACCACTGCGCCAGTTTTGGCCACACCAAATTTCTTGAAACCCTTTAAAGTCGCTATCAACACCAACAATGTAGGGGTAGGTGCTGTGTTGATGCAGGAGGATGATGGCGAAATTGAAAGGCCAATTGGTTATTTTTCAAAGAAACTCAATATCCAACAGAGAAAATACTCCACCATTGAAAAAGCGTTATGAGTTTGGTACTGGCCTTACAATATTTTAATGTTTATGTTACAAACGATATTTCAGAGGTTGTTGCTTATACAGACCATAATCCTCTCACCTTTTTGGAAAGATTTAGGGACAAGAATATGAGACTATTTCATTGGAGCCTTATGTTACAGAGTTTTAATTCACAAATTATACATGCTGTGGTCGTAAAAATGTTACTGCAGGTGCGTTATTATGGGTTTAAAAGAAAATGTGTAGACAAGCTAGAACTAGTACGATCCAATGTTAGATAACAGGGTGTAGAGCTGGATGAACACAGCAGGCCAAGCAGCATCAGAGGAGCAGGAAAGCTGACGTTTCAGGTCTGGACCCTTCTTCAGAAACAGAGGAGGGGAAGGGGACTTCACAAGCTTCAAAATCTACCCGCCCCCCGACCGCATCCCAAAACCAGCCCAGCTCGTCCCAACCTACCTAACTTGTCCATCCTTTCTCCTACCTATCCACTCCCCCCACCTCAACCCCCACCCCCACCTCCTACCTACCAGCCTCATCCCTGCCTCCTTGACCTGTCTGTCTTTCCTGGCCTGACCAACCCACACCCTAACTCCCCATGTACACTCACCTTTACTGGCTCCATCCCCACCTCCTTGACCTGTCTGTCTCCTCTCCACCTATCTGCTCCTTCATCCATCTAACATCCGCCTCCCCCTCTCTCTCTATTTATTTCAGAAGCCCCTTCCCCTCACCCATTTTTGAAGAAGGGCCCAGACCCGAAACATCAGCTTTCCTGCTCCTCTGATGCTGCTTGGCCTGCTGTGTTCATCCAGCTCTACATCTAGTTATCTCAGATTCTCCAGCATCGGCAGTTCTCATGATCCAATGTTATATATGTATGCAAAATTAGTATGAAGGGTATAACTTTAGATTACTGACCTATGTATCTCATGATAATGGTGCTAAGATTTAAACAAAAGAAGCCATCTTTTCATAATGATGGTTCATTTTGTTCCTTAAGGGGGAAGGTGTTATGAAGTTGTGTAGAGTAGCCGTGAATTGGAAGGCTGGAAGCTGGAATTCGTTTGTTAAAAAGTAATTAGGGAGAAGAGTGAATGGCTCCTTTAAGAGGTAAAGTGCTTTTCTAAGCTTAGAGATTTATATAGAAAATGTGTGTACACAGCTGATGAGGTACAGAAAGTTCTGAAATTGAAACATGTGTCAATTAGCTGTGTGATTGGAAACCTTAGGCTTGTTTTGATGTTTTGGCAACTAGCTGGAATCAGCCAATTAATTTAAACCAACCACTTAGCGATTGAAAGCCAATTGAATTTAAATCTGATGGTTTTGACAACCTTGGAACAATGGTAGTTTTAGAAAATTGATATGTCATCCAAGGTATATAAGGAGAGGGTTTTTGAAAATTGATGTGAAGCAAACCGGCATCTGAGAAATAAGCATTTAGCTCTCACAAGAAATTGCTAAGGTCTCTAAGAAAGCACCATTTATCTTTAAACGGTACCATGGCACTTCTAGGTAAGAATCCTAACAGAAGACTTCACAGAGAAAACATCCCTGACAGCTGGATCAGCAGAAAAAAGGCCTTTATGACTTGAGAACAGCAGAAGAAAGGAGCGTAGACTTTGATAGACTAAGTTTTAATTTATTTTCTTATTGCTTGGTTTTATATAAGTGGGACTTGCGTTTATTGGAACAGCATACCAGTAGAATTTAGTTCAGTTAGGGAATAGTTGGTAGTAAAGGGAAAATTCTTCGGTTTGTTAGTAATTCTGTTAATTTCTTCACTGTTAGGGTTAAATAAATAAATGGTTACCATTTACTTATAAAGTTATTATCAGGGATTTGCTTTCATTTAACATCCCCTTCTCTGTAACAGTTTAACAGATGAGGCGAAGTAAGGCGAGCTTCTCTGCGTGTTTCGGGTTTAATCATTAGAAGGGAACCTCTAATCCTGCCGTAACAGACTGGGGGCATGTGTTTCAGTTTAATTATCAGAGGGGTTCGATCTCGCCTTCCTAACAGTGATCATTCACCTCAGGCAATCTTTTATTTCTAATACTTTGTGGCTTAATTTTGAGTAAATGTTTTAATCGCATAGTATTTTCCGTTTCATCACTTATTTGAATCAGTTGATTGATCTATGCCAATTTTGAGGATTTTGTTGAATGTAACACTTTATTGATATTACTGCATTCTAAGGAACATTTTGGATTATGTGAAAATCTGCATGTCTTTATAATATAGCGTCATCCAGAATTTGCCTGCTTTTACTGCCAAACAAAATGATGTTTTGTTCCTGCTCATTGGAACCATAGTTTGGAATCCTTTCAACAAATCTGTAACAAAATATTTTAACATTGTGTCAATAGGTGGAAATGCAGAATTAAATGCTTCCATACACAAGTCTCAAAATCACAATGTTGTCTTTCAACCAACAAAGTTTCTCTCTTAATCCTCCACCATGGCTTCTAAAATGAAATGATTTTACTTAATTAGATGCTGCAAAGCATCAGATGAGATTATGGAGCTGCTTTGGAGTCCTTTGCACAGTCAACAGTGAATAACAATGCATGTAATGAAACCACATAGCTGAAATCTAAACCTTCTACGCGTTACTTCTGCACAATGCATATAACCAGGGATTATAATTATCTCAGTTGTAATACTGTCCATGGATTATTCAAAGCATTGTACTGCACTCCCAACCTCCCTTCGACATCAGAAAATATTACACATAGTTCAGAGATAGAGGGAAAATAATCCAAAACATTGGCAGAATCAAATAAAGTTTTTTTTTTAAACTGCAGTGAGCTAAATAAATAACTGTGTTTGTGACAACAAGAATAGCCTTTCCTTCATCATGTGCCATGCCTAAAGGCAGTTTTTGGCTCATTGTTAAATTATGCTTCATTCTGAGTTTTTGTTTGGCAATTCCTTTTTATCGGTTGGCATTTACCATTGTTTTTTGTTTTTATGGGCAACGAATTGGACAACATCAAGTCTACCTCAGTTTGAATGAAATGTATTTCTGAGCCACATTCCAGCCAACTGAGCTAACAAATCCACCCCAAGAGGAACCTTTTTCTATGTTCACAAGGCAGCAGTCTGACCTATTCTGTGTCATTGATGAACTATCTGTGAGATGGCTGCCTCTCTACTCAAGTCCCAGGTTGCCACCATTGCAGAGATCATTGCAGGTTTGTATTTGACTCGCTTACCAATGCTCAGCTTTGGCAATAGTTTGACAAACGTGTCAAAATTAAATTTGGCTTTCTACCATTTCACCTTGATTTTGTCACTCATGCCTATTACTCCTTCTGGCTTCAGTAGTTTTTCTTGCTATTGGAAGATTAACTTGGATACAGCACAACATTAGTCATTACATTGGCCTATTCTCCTTCAGTCTCCATTATTTGGTGGTTTTCTTCACTCAAAGACTGTCTTGTGCTGGATTTGCTTGAATTGTTTATGATTCCTTTGATGATTTTCACTGTCACTTCAACATTTCCATTTGGCTGGAGATGGTGTGAAGATAATGTATGGTGTGGAATTCCTCAGTCCTTTGTGAAGTGGCCGAATTGTTCATGGGTGAACCGAGAGCCATTGTTACTCATCACAATGTCACAAATACTGTAACAGCAGAAATGTACTTTTAGGCATTCGATGCTCTCAACAGAAATCATTGAAGTCAGGGATCCATCTCCCAAAGTCCAAAAATGTGCAGGCTAGGTGGATTGGCTGTGTTAAATTGCCCCATAGTGTCCTGGGATGTGTAGGTTAGATGGATTAACCATGGGAAATGCAGGGTTACAGGGGTTGGATAGGGGGCATGAGTTTGGGTGGGATGCTCTTTGGAGGGTCAGTGTGGACTCAATGGACCGAATAGCCTGTTTCCACACTGTAGGGATTCTATGATTCTCTGATTCTATTCTATGATTCAATCTCCCAGTTGTCAGAATAGCTGTCTACTGTGAAAAGATAATCAATTCCTGCTTTCATTCAGCTTCACTTATCAGTATCCATTCTTTTTATCCAGGCCAGTGAAGATTATTGCCTTTATATATTGTGAAAAATCCTTTCAATTGTAGGCATGGCAGAGTGAGATTTTTTTCAGGGCTTTGGATTGATACGTACTCTTAGCTTTCCACGTTGGTTCACTGCTGCCATCCTGATAATTGATTCTTTGGAGTTCTCATGTATGCGATTACTCCTTCCTTCCGGCTCATCTTTCAATCTAGCCTTGAAAGAAGTTGGATATTTTCTCAGCAGACACTGAATTGGTCTTGCATTGTCATCCACTTCAAGATGATATTCTCCAGGAAGACATCCTAACCTTGTAAATACATTGATATACAACTCCAGAATCTGTTCTGCAGTCATTGGTTTAGTATGCTGAAACATATTACAAGTCTCTTTTGGCACATTGAAGGTTACCAGTTTCGGCTTTAGACTGGCTCTGAATGTGATGAGGGGCTTTTCCTTGCTGACTGTGATCTAGAACTCCAAATCTTCATTCATGCCATTGCAGTAGCCTCATAAACTGATCTGTCCACTCTGGACAAAAATTATGTAATTATTTAATTTTAACTCACTTCTAAAGACTTCATTTTTTAATTTGTGTGTGAACAACTTCACAACAGTGAAGTGAAGATCATGATGATATATGACACATGAGTGTCTATCTGACATCTTAGTTTCTCTTCCCTCAAAAGATATGGCCTGATTACAAGATCTCTTATGCTGAATATTATCCTGCCTTTAACTAGATCATCTTTTAGTTGCATAAATTCAGAGAAATCTGTGAATTGAGTTAATGAAGTCATGTTTTGAACAATGACTCTGGCTTGTTAGGCTGGTTTGTTGCTAGTTTGTAATTTTTGCTTCTTATTACCTTTTTTATTTCAACTGGAGCTTGAAGAGAACAGTTGCAGCCATTGTCTCTTCCCCAGTGTTTTAGCTGTGGCTTGTTTCTTAGTTCTTATTTCAGCCTTTTCAGTTGTAACAGTTTTCTTACCTCTGAACATTCCTGTGTCTCTGTCAGTAGCTGTGTTTTATTGTATAAAATAAAACAAAGAACTGCGAGTGCTGAACATCTGAAACAAAAACAGAAATTGTTGGAGAAACTTAGCAGACATAGCAGCATCTGTGGAGAGAAGGCATATTGAACATTTTGAGCCCAGTAATTCTTCTCAGGACTGATGCTTTTTTGAAGCATTTCAACACTTAGTGTCAAAGTGGAGCTGAGATTATATGTCCTGTGTTCACAAGGCAGTGGCCTGGTGTTGATCATGTCTTTATTAAAGTACCTGTTAGATGATTGCTTCCAGTATGTGTCCCACCTGGCATAGGTCACATGACTATTGCAAAGTCAAGTGGTGCATTGGTACAAATTGCGCATCTATCGCAAACAAACCTCTTGGAATAAAAATTGAAAAGTTAATCAGAAATTATTTTTCAAAGTAAAATTGCAAAAAAGCAGGAAAATTGCATTTGAATAAATAAATTAAAAGAGGAGTTAATACTATTTTTGTCAACTCCATATTAGTTTTATTGTTCTGAGAATTCAATGATTTAAGAAAACAAATATTTTACAAACACAGAATGAATAGTGCCAGTTCTTGGCAGCACTCTGTTACCAAAGGGTACAAGAGTTAGTAGGAATTTCACATAGATTTTAACATCAGTAAACAGTGCTCTGGTCACTGATTATCACTTCATGTGAGGGATAAACCACCTTCTTTTGGAACCAATATGTTTCACTAAATATGAAGTCCACAGGTTCAGTGATGAAAACAGAATTTTTGCCTACTCTATAGATGTGACGCAGCAAGAACATTTCAGTTGCTTTTCACTGTATATTTCCTCCTGATCACTGCTTTGTAATTCTTATCAGGTAGATCGGATTTGTTTGGTCAGGAGTGCACATGTATAATCATGTAATATGACATCACTCTGAGAGTGCACTAGGTTTGGAATTCATGACATTAATAGCAGTGGAATGTGCATGAGAGTAGATTAAATGCTTTAAGTAGTTTTGTATACGGTGCCAATTCCAATATATCAATCGATATTATACTGGTGGGCAGATATACCTGATTTTAGTTCAAAGGAGAAGCACTAACAGGAATTAGTGAACCAAAACAAACATAGGATTGATTGCATTAGTTTAATTAATTACCAACACCAGCAGCACACAAAACTGACTTAGCTGATTTTGAAAACAAGTCCTTCAGCTTTATGAGATAACAAGGTGTAGAGCTGGATGAACACAGCAGGCCAAGCAGCATCAGAGGAGCAGGAAGGCTGACGTTTCGGGCCTAGACCCTTCTCCCTCCTTCAGCTTTATTCCTATTTCCTCACTGCACATAGATGATAAATACATATTTGGGTGAGCTAACATTTAGTGAAGATCCCATTGCTTTTCAATGGACAAAAATTCAACTCCATGATGGAGTGTTGCATATTTCTTTCCAAGTATTTGCAATGGAGCAAGGTGAACATTTCAGCATTTAGCAACAGATCCTGCTAATGGAATTCAGGAAAGGAGAGTGACTTTAGGAAAGGAGGGTGAACAAGGCTGTGCTAACTTCAAGTTCAATTACATCAGGAACATATATATGCAACATTCATGGGCATCAGCAGAGTGTCATGATACATAACCCCTTTGTATATATGCCTTATGTTTCCTATAGAGTCATGTCTTCGATATCAATGGTTCCTTCCTGTGCCTTCAATGAGCAACTATTCACTCTTTCTAGTAATTTTTATCTTACCATGGAGAATACGGCTGTAATTGGACATAATATTTTCTCATTTGTACCCTTCTACGTTTTAATTGATTATGACCGTTGCCAGGTAATGACTATGCAGAACACCACAGAGAAGATTAGGGCAGAAGTTGGAACAGCTATGCTCAAGCAGATGCCTCATGATGAGGCCAATGCTTTTCCTTTTCTCAGGCAAAATTTGTGGATGTGATTGACATATATTGGCGTGTGGTACCATCTCAAAGAAAGCAAGCCCTTTACCTACAATAACGCTTCTCGCAATCAATGCCTGGAGCCCTTAATTTGGAGCTACACATGTTTAACGGGCTGCAATGCAATATATCTAATCTTGTGGAAATTTTCCAAGGGAAAGGGGATGTGTGTTTGTCTGTGCAGGATGTGGGGGTGGGGGCTAAATGCTCTAAAAGAGACATTGGTTCAAGCTGTTGATATCTTCTTCAGCTCATTTGGTTTCTCCACTGTTGGTTAGCAGGGAAGTGGGGTACGCTCATGGAGTCAAGCAAGTGATTAAAAAAGGTGAGGAATTAATTGTTTTAATAAGATGGGTGGACTGCTGAGGAGTGCTTATTCGGTAAAACTAAAGGCTGTGAGGCCTGTGGTCAGTAAAATTGAAGAGCTACTGACATGAGGGGCTTGTGTTCTTTGTTCTCCTTTTCAGAGAGTGCTTTCACTGCTTTGTCAGATGCTTGAGAACTTTTTTGCACTTTACTCACCTTCAGCTAAACTTTCATGCTGCCAGTCTTCACCGTATCAGTATATATTGTACAGACGAGGTTGTTGACTTGCTCGCTGAGCTGGCTTGTTCTCGTTCAGACGTTTCATCACCATGCGAGGTGACATCATCAATGGATCCTCCGATGAAGCGGTGTTATTCTTTTCGGCTTGGAATTTATACTGTTTGGTCCATTATGGTGAGTAGTGTCATTTCCAGTTTTGATCTGTATGGGTTTGTATATGGGCTCAAATTCTATATGTTTGTTGATTGCATTATGGGAGGAGAGCCATGCCTCTAGGAATTCCTGTGCGTGTCTATGTTTGGCCTGGGCTGCTATGGTTACCTTGGCCCAGTTGAACGTGAACATCAACTAGCAGCAAAATGGCACAACGAACTCTCCTTAATATTGGTACACTCAGACAATGAAGGCCATCAGTTTAACTGGGACAAGGTAACCATAGCAGCCCAAGCCAAACATAAACATGTGCGGGAATTCCTGGAGGCATGGTTCTCCACCCATAATGCAATCAACAAACACATAGAATTGAACCCTATGTACAAACCTGCATAGATCAAAACCAGAAATGACAGTACTCACCATAATGGACCAGACAGTATACATTCCAGGTGGAGTAGAATAACACCACTTCATCAGAGGCTCCAAAGAGATGTCACCTAGCATGGTGATGAAACAACGGAACGAGAACAAGCCAGCTCGGTGAGCAAGTCAACAACTTCACCCACAACCCAAGCTACAGATCTTTACCAAAACTTTGAATATGTAAAGGTGAATTTAGAGTAGGAGTAGAAATATGCCCTTCAGCACCTCGAGACTGCATTGCCATTCAATAAGACCATGGCTGATCTGATTGTATCCTCAACTCGACATTTGTGCCTATTTCTGATAAACTTTGCAGTAACCACAGCTTGGGAGCAACGTATACAGTTCTACTTTGCATCTCTGAGGAACAAGGCAGCAGCATCAACACTAATAGGATCAATCATATCAAAGCCAGCAAAAGCACCACATCACTTGCCTCTTCTCAGCCAGATGCTATTCCACAGGGCAGAGGGAATAGACACAGATGTCCAGTTCAAAGGAAATGAGATCCTCAATTGAACACCAATAAACAGAGGATCAAATCTCTCAAAATATACAGCCACCGCTTATGGGTCAGACCTACATGGTGGGTTTTACTGACACCTACGGCTTCTTACAACTCGGTTGCATTGAAACAGGTGGGCACACATTTCCAAAGGCCATCAAGATGTCTGTCATTAGATGACCAAATGCCAAAATTCCACACCCCCATGACCACCTCCAAGCCCTCATCCCTCTTTCTCTCCCTGGAGTTGTGCATGTTCTTCTTCTGCAAGCAGAGATATAATTGTTAGAAAGGCTTATGTGAACAGGAGAAATAGATAACACCTGTGGAGACACTGTGAGCAATGGATGAATGTGAATGCATTTGGATGAGTGTAAATGTTGGCTGTTTGAGTAGCTTGGAGAATGAAGAATGTGTGGCAGTAGAAGTTGTGTTATTCTTCAAAGTGTTTAGCAGGAGAATGTTGAGACAATCATCGGATGGAGTCTGGCACCTGAAAGTATTATGGCACTTACGTTTCCAGTCATTTTGAGGTTCAGAATCTTCTTCGGACACTGTTTCAAGGTCAGCAGGACAGATTCCTGCAGTTGGCTCCCTTGGTCACTTCCCCGTTTGCCTTTGAAGAGCAGTTTCTTCCTCTTATGAAAGCATCACCTCACTTCAGTTAAAAACCAAAAGAACTGCAGACGCTGTAAATCAGGAACAAAAACAAAGTTGCTGGAAA
>NC_063337.1:54010065-54031936 GCF_021869965.1 Rhincodon typus
TTTTGGGATGCGGTAGGGGGAGGGGAGATTTTGAAGCTTGTGAAATCTGGAGGGAGGAGGGTAACTTCTTCAGGCTAGGCATCCTTAGGAGAGGCTTCGCAACCGGAGGGAGGAGGGTAACTTCATCAGGCTAGGCATCCTTAGAAGAGGCTTCGCAACCGGTGGGAGGAGGGTAACTTCTTCAGGCTAGGCATCCTTAGAAGAGGCTTCGCATCCGGAGGGAGATTTCACAAGCTTCAAAATCTCCCCTCCCCCTACTGCATCCCAAAACCAGTCCAGCTCGTCCCTGCCTCCCTAACCTGTTCTTCCTCCCACCTATCCCCTCCTCCCACCTCAAGCCGCACCTCCATCTCCTACCGACTAACCTCATCCCGCCCCCTTGACCTTTCCGTCCTCCCTGGACTGACCTATCTCCTCCCTACCTCCCCACCTACACTCACCTTTACTGGCTCCATCCCCACCTCTTTCACCTGTCTGTTTCCTCTCCACCTATCTTCTCCTCTATCCATCTTCTATCCGCCTCCCCCCTCTCCCTATTTATTTCAGAACCCCCTTCCCCTCCCCCATTTCTGATGAAGTATCTAGGCCCGAAACGTCAGCCTCTCTGCTCCTATGATGCTGCTTGGCCTGTTGTGTTCATCCAGCCCTGCACCTTGTTGTCTCTGTATACTTGGATACTGTTAAAAGCCAACTGCATTATCCTTTCCTATTTGCTATATTGGAGTTAAAGCTTCACTGTATCCATTCACCTGTAGCACTTCCCAAGGTGCACAGAGTTTTCTGTAGGCAAAGCAATGCACTTCATCACAACAAGCATGCCAGAAAGGTTACTGGGAAGTTATGTTATGTTCAATCTATGTACATTGAAAGTCTTTTCAAGAAATGATGTTTTTAAAGAAATAGAAATGGATACTTGAATCAAGAGTTTGCCTTGTTGTTCCACAACTTTTTAAAAGAAAAACTCAAGACCTAAATTTTTTAGACCCCCCCCTCCTATGGCCAGGTATTCGGCAGGTCATGTACAATGTATCGGTGACCAAATTACCACCTTCCTGCCCATTTCTGACCTGTTCCACATAATTGAAGGGATTGGTAAGGCACTCATTTGTCTGCCTGCCTTTGGGTGTATTGAATGCGTTAAGTGGTCAATTATTGCCCACTTAGGGGCCTAAATTCAATTTCACTGCCGTAAAAGAAGTTGGGCTGTGGCAGATGTGTGGCAATGAGAAGAGCTGTGTTTTACCACTTAGTTGAAAAGGGTGGAAGGAAGGGAGGAGTACATCATTCAGGGGATTCCCTTGGGACACCTCCTCATCGACTGGTCTCCAAACAACTCCCATCTCCACCCTGATCCACTTATCTTCTTTCCTAGAATCTCGAATCCCTCCCCATTCAATACATTCTACTCATCCTTGTCTGCGAAAGCTTCTTCCCAGGGATTGTTTGTAGTCACAGAAGCACCCGCAACCAAGTTCTAGGATAACTGGGATGTCTAGAGCCTTTGGCAAATCAGATTGGCGAGCAGTTCTCAGGAGTAGGATTTCTTCTCACTGAGAGGCGGAGGTCTTATGGTTCCTTTGTTAATACTATCTGAGTCCATTTTGGCTATGGGGAGTTGGAAGCCTAATTTAAAATCCATCAGTTCAGGATCAATTTGTTGCAGCCAAGAGGACAAACTATTTGCTCCCTGGACACCCCACAAAATCCAGACTAAAATAGATTCCCTTACAGGGCATAGGTGTTTAAAAAAGCTTTATTATCTTTGCTTAATTTCACTGCAAAGTTTTGCTTCAGTTGCCAAATTGCCAAAGGGAAATCTCTTCTAACTAAATTTACTGCATGCAATTTTAGAAAACTAGCAATTGTGCTGCACGTAATATTTTGGAACAGGGCTTTTGACATGAGTAACACTTTCTAATGCAATACTAGAAATTTGTTCACTATAAATGTATGCACTTTACTGTCTGTGCTAACCCAGTTCATAAATAGATTCCACATTTTTTGTTAAAATGGAAGATGACCAGCTTGGTGTCACTTTTCATGGCTTATCACCACAGAACCCACTTGATCCATGATTTTATAAAGATTGCATACTTTTTACGATTGTGAACAAGAGCAAGGATCTTACTGATTGATGCTCTGCTACTTGGTTTCTAACTAATATGTGATTAGATTCATATTCTCTGAAGTCAACCTCAGGAATAGAATCACAGAATCCCTCCAGTGTGGAAGCAGGCCATTCAGCCCATCAAGTCCATATTAACCTTCTGAAGAGCATCCCACTAAGACCCACCCCTTTACCTGTGACCCTCCATTTTCCATGGCCAATCCACCTAAGCTGTACATCTTTGGACTGTGGGAGGAAACCGGACCACGTGGAGAAAACCCACACAGACACGGGGAGAATATGCAAACTCCACACAGACAGTCACCCAAGGGTGGAATTGAACCCAGGTCTCTGGTGCTGTGAAGCAACAGTGCTAACCACTGAGTCACCATGCCGCCCAACACAAATTTACATAAGAACATAAGAACTAGGAGCAGGAATAGGCCATCTGGCCCCTTGAGCCTGCCCCGCCATTTAATAAGATCATGGCTGATCTTTTTGAGACTCAGCTCCACTTACCCGCCCACTCACCATAACCTTTAATTTCTTTACTGTTCAAAAATTTATCTAGCCTTGCCTTAAACACATTCAGCGAGGTAGCTTCAACCGCTTCACTGGGCGGGGAATTCCACAGATTCACAACCCTTTGGGTGAAGAAGTTCCTCCTGACCTCAGTCCTACATCTGCTTCCCTTTATTTTGAGGCGATGCCCTCTAGTCCTAGTTTTACCTGCTAGCGGAAACAACCTCCCTGCCTCCACCTTATCTATTCCCTTCATAATCTTATATGTTTCTATAAGATCTCCCCTCATTCTTCCGAATTCCAATGAGTATAATCCCAGTCTACTCAGTCTCTCCTCATAATCCAACCCTCTCAACTCTGGAATCAACCAAGTGAATCTCCTCTGCACCCCCTCCAGTGCTAGTATATCTCTTCTCAAGTAAGGAGACCAAAATTGAACACAGTAATCCAGGTATGACCTCACCAGGACCCTTTACAGCTGCAGCATAGCCTCCCTGTTTTTAAACTCCATCCCTCTAGCAATGGCAAACAAAATTCCATTTGCCTTTTTAATTACCTGCTTCACCTGCAATCCTACTTTTAGCGATTCATGCACAAGGACACCCAAGTCCCTCTGCACAGCAGCATGCTGCAATTTTTTACCATTTAAAACATTTTGCTGTTATTCCTACCAAAATGGATGACCTCACACTTATCAACATTGTACTCCATCTGCCAAACCTTTGCCCACTCACTTAGACTATCTATATCCCTCTGTAGACTTTCAGTGTCTTCTGCACACTTTGCTCTACCACTCACCTTAGTGTCATCTGCAAATTTTGACACACCACACTTAGTCCCCAACTCCAAATCATCTATGTAAGTTGTAAACAATTGCGGTCCCAACACTGATCCCTGAGGCACACCACTAGCTACTGACCGCCAACCAGAAAAACACCCATTTACCCCTACTCTTTGCTTTCTACTGGTCAACCAATCCTCTATCCATGCCAATACATTACCTGTAATACCGTGCAACTTTATTTTATGTAGCAGTCTTTGGTGTGGCACTTTGTCAAATGCCTTCTGGAAATCCAGATACACCACATCCACAGGTTCCCCATTGTCCACCATGCACGTAATGTCCTCAAAGAATTTCACCAAATTAGTTAAACATGACCTACCCTTCATGAATCCATGCTGGGTGCTCCCAATGGGACAATTTATATCCAGATGTCTTGTTATTTCTTCCTTAATGATAGATTCAAGCATTTTCCCCACTACCGAAGTTAAGCTAACTTGCCTATAGTTACCTGCTTTTTGTCTACTTCCTTTTTTAAACAGTGGCGTCACATTGGCTATTTTCCAATCTGCGTGAACCACCCCAGAGTCCAGTGAATTTTGATAAATAATTACTAGTGCACTTGCTATTTCCCCATCACCTCTTTTAGTACCCTGGGATGCATTTCATCAGGGCCAGGAGACTTGTCTACCTTTAGCCCCATTAGCTTGCCCAGCACTGCCACAGCAATTAATTTGGTTTATGTCAGATTATTGTTAAATGTTGAATTTGTTGTAAAAGTTAGTTAGCACTTGAAAGGATCAACTGTCATCATCTAGATAAGCTCCATCCATCAGCTAAAAAGATTTAACCGAGTCGGAGTTAAGCAGTGTGTATTTACTGCATTTTTGTGTGTACACATAACTAATAGTAATGCATACTCTCAAGTTGAACTTGATAGTCTCATAAGAGACAATCCTGTATATAGTGCAAGTATCTATTAAACACTCAACAATAAACGTTCGCTGCCTATCAAAATTGACACTATCTGCTGCTGAAGACTGTGTGTGGCCATCTTATCCCATACATTAGCAATAGACTAATACCAACCAGAAAGAAAGTTTGCAGTGAAACGACCCAAAACTACTCAACCCCACCGTTATACTAAAATAGGCTGACTGTCACAATGAAAGCAATATGTGCAGCAAACTACGCTTTAATAACAATGACAATTTGCCTTTAATGTAATAAAATATCCCAAGGCACTCCTGAAGCATTATCAGATGAAAAATTGATACTGACCAAAGAGGGAAATATTGGGAGATTTGACTAAATTTGGCTAAATAAAAGATAATGAGGATTATTTTAATGGTTGATCTAAAGTGAGGGGTTTGTGGTGTAAATTCTAGAACTTAGGGCCTTGAGCACTGAAGTGGTGATTGGAAATAATAGGTTGTGGTGGGGGAAAGTAAGTGGGTAATCCATAGAAGGACATAAATAAAGGAATGCAGAGCTTCTTGGGAGAGGTGGCAGTTATAGGGCTGGAAAATATAAAAAAGATAACAAGGGATGAGGCCTTGAAGGGATTTAGAAGCAAAGCAAAGAATTTCAAATCTGATGCTTTGGTTAACAAAATGTCAATGTGGATCAACACAGAAGAAATAGATGACTATGAATTGATAAGTTTGTGGGATACAGTTGCCAACGTTGGATGAGCTGAAATTTATGGAAAAGGAGATAAGATACCCACTAAAAAAAACCTTGGAACATTTAAGAGTGGAGGTTAAAAATGCATTAGAATCATAAAATCCTTGAGAGTGTGGAAAGATGCCATTCGGCCCATCGAATCTGCACTGACCCTCCAAAAAGCATATCAACCAGAAGCAGCAACCCCCACCCACCAATCCCCATAAGCTCGCATTTATCCTGGCTAATCCACCTTGGACTGTGGGAGGAAACCCACGCAGACACAGGGAGAATATGCAGACTCCACACAGACAGTCACCTGAAGACTGGAATCAAACCCAGGTCCATGGTCCTGTGAGGCAGCAGTGCTTGCCACTGTGTGACCCCATTGATAAGAGTTTTCGCAGCAGAGGGATTAAGGCGTTAACAGAGACAGGTGATGTTGCCGTGCTGAAAGTAGATATGACAAATAAACAGTAGCCAGGGAAAGGGACAAAATGTGTTCTAAGGCAGCTGGGTGTCGGTAAATACAGCGGCAGTTTCTTTTCCTGATCATACAGTGAAAACTAGTGCTTCCCATAAGTGAAAACAACTTTCTGCATCTATCCTGTCTAGTCTCCTAAGAATTATATATGTTTCAATGAAGTTGTCTCTCACTCTTCTATGTTTCAACAGTACAGGTCCCATCTACTCAATCTCCCTTAATAAAACAATCAGTCTATACCCGGTATCAGCCAAGTGAACTTTCTCAGGATTGCTTTCAAAGACAGTATGTCTTTTCCTAGGTAACGTGCCCAAGACTGTTTTTGTACCAAATAATATAGCTGGGATATAAAAGGAGGAAATGGAACCTAGTGCAGAGAGAGATTCCAGTGCAATGGATATACTGCTTAAGTCTTTAGAGGTTGAAGTGGGTGAAAGGAGAGGTGCTGGAGGATCAAGACATCCTTAAGGACAGCCTTCAGAAGAGAATTGAATAGCTGGCTGATGAGTTCAGCTCCTGGAGACTGAACCTGAGTGCATGAAGAGTCAAATGACTTCTCAGAGGTCATCAATATCGCTACATTTTCATATGACATTTCCTAATTACTATCCGAACAACAGCTCATGTTGTTCGATGCACCACAAGGCCACCATGCATCCAGTGACATTTTGACAATCAGGGAGTGAATCATATTTATGTTCTCTAACTCACCCTCATATACTTACCAATACTTCAAGCTTCATGCTCACTTCCGTCTACTTCCACAGCTATTCAACTATGCCAGGATCTTTATCCAAAAACAGTTCTATACAATTGAAATTGTAAACAGTGCATGGAGAAGCATTGATACATTACGGGACTGCAATCAGATCAGGAATAGAGAGTGATTTTTTTTTCAAGCTCACGAGAGATCTAGGACATGCCATTAAATTCTACTCCAAAACACCCAGCTGAGGATCTCCATGAGGCAACATTCAGAAGGGCCCTGACTCAATAACAACATGATATTGTGTGAATTGGCAGGCCATTCAGGCAAGCTCTTGTCATTGTCAAAAGGGATAGAGAGGTTTAGCTGCAAGTTAGCAGAGGTCATCATGCAGATGTTGTTCTCTCCACATTCTCTGATCGTTCGCCATTAATACTGGACATTCAGTGCCTCCACTCCTGTTGCAATTTTTGTATGGTATAATGAGAGTCCTATAAATCATGATGATGTAACTGATGAGATAATTCTGACATCAGTCAAACAGAAGACACCAATCCAAAATGAGCATGTGAATAGAGTCGTTTTAGATACATCACTAGATAGGTGTGTTTGAGATTTTTCTTTGTACAGACGTAAATAAAGACGTATTACAGTATATGCAGAGCTGAAGAGTCTTGCTTAGAGATAAGAAAAAAAGCAGTCTCAGCAACTGTCTGTGTGCAGAAACCCACAGACAGATGTAATCCAGACTGATATCTCAATGTGCAGTCAGCAGTATTGGCTTAAAGCACAAGATAATGAAGGACGGGCAAAATATCTATTTCTCTTCAATCCCCAAGAGAATGCAGCTAAACTCTCTCCACGACCTCACTGTAACACTCCAAAAGCATTGACAGAGACTTTACAGTAGCAGGAGTTCAAAACAATTGACACTTGGTATCTGCAGATACCTGAAGACATTGCCCTTTGATTTGTGTGGCCTAAAATTATGTCCTAACATTGCATCAGGATTGTCTGGCATCAGGGTAGGTGTCCTTAACAGAACTCTGGTGAAGATTGGGAATACTGATTTGTGCAACCTTCACAACATGGCACTCTAGGTGTTACAGGAGAAACAACTAATCCTGCAGCATGTCCCAGCAAATTAAAGCTGGTGCTCGCTGTACTAGGTGGTACAGTGGCTCAGCGGTTAGCACAGTTGCCTCACAGCGCCAGGGACCCAGGTCTGATTCCAGCCTCAAGTGACTGTCTGTGTGGAGTTTGCACAATTTCCCCATGTCTGCATGGGATTCCTCTGGGTGCTCTGGTTTCCTCCCACAGTCCAAAGATGTGCAGGTTAGGTGGATTGGCTGTGCTAAATTGTCCATAATCGCCGGGGTGGGAAATGGGGGGTGTATCTGGATAGGATGCTCTTCGGAGGTGAGGGTATGGACTTGATGGGATGAATACCCTGCTTCTACACTGTAGGGATTCTATGATACTGTCAGAAACAGCAGTGCAGAGATGAATTACCCACCTGTACTTTTTCCTGCCTCTTTGGAATAACACCATTCAGGATTTCACGACAACAATCCAGATCACATAACAGGTAAATAAATGAGGTGAATTATATCATTACTTTGCTCAACACTTGATATTTTGAAATTTGATTATGACCAGGATTCACAAATCAATTCATAAAGGGCAATTTTGTTTGAGGCAGAGGTTTTGAGGAGGTAGTTTTCAAAGTACAAAGTGAGTTTGACAAAGACAATAAGTGAAAATAGAACAAATGCAGATAAAAAAAGACAATAAGGCATGTCTGGAGATTAACAGGTAGCAAAAACTGGGTGTAATAATCTCTGGAAGGAAAACAAGTATCTGTGTGTGGCAGTATTGATTAAGAATATGAAAATTTTAAATAGAATTTAGTAGATCTCCTCAGAGTGAATTTATTTGGAGTTTGAGTCTAGGAGTGAATGGGAAACTATTATATTGCTGGACAATTTTTATATTAAATCCAAACTATTGAAAAACATTTTCCAAATGTGTGTTGGAGAACCTTCTCAATCAGTACATCTCCAGTACAACAAGAACAGAAACCATTTTGGAAAAGGAAACAAGGAAATGGTTCTGGGAAATGAAGTAAGGTAGGCAAGAGTGTGGTTGGGTAGACTATCATTTAGTAACTGTAAATAATTCAGTTTGCAATTATTATGGAAAGACATTAGAAAATAGCTAAGATAACATTCAAAATGACGAGCAATCATTTTAGCAAATTCGATGGTAAATGTATCCTTTGAATTACTTTGGTTTATAAGGGATTTCAGTTATGAGGAAAGGTTGAACAAGTTAACAAAGGTCTTGAAATAGAAAAAGTTGAGAGGTAACTTATAGAGTGTTTGTAGATGATGAGAGAATTTGATAGAGACAAAGATCAATAAACAATGACCATGGATTTAAAATAATTGACAAAAGATCTAGAAGGGAGATGATGAATTTTTTTTTCACTCAGAGTTGTCAGAATCTGGAACATTCTATCTGAAGCTGATTTCAGAACTAATTTTAAAGAGAATTGGTGAATTTAAAAACAGGTTGGTGAATTTCCAGGGCTATAGATAATGGGACTAATTACATTTGTATTTTCAAAGATCCACAACAAACATGATGAGCTGCGTGAACTTTATCTGTGCAGTCTTCAGTAATTAATTTCAGGAGAAATGTCAATGTGTTATCTCATTTTGACAATATTTCAAAAGTCGAATTCTACTCCACATCCATAAAATCTATCTCTACCAAGACTCTATACATCATTGGCCCTGTAAGAGGCAGCCTAGAATTGGTGGCAACTAGATACAGTTTGGTTCTTACCATTTTCTGGGAGGCTCCATCAGGCTCTGCAAGGAATATAAGGCTTGAATAGCTTTAAAAGAGGCATTTTGTGTCAGGTCTGTTCATGGTTGATACCAGCGCAGTACAAGCAGCTAACAACAGACAGGTAACATACTTCCAGTATGTATGGAATATAAAACATTCCTTTGAATAAGTTTTTCAACCAGGTGTCAGTAAAAATCTAATCTGTATGTAGCAGTAATAGATTTTGTGACAAAGAAACACTATTAATATTTGTAACACACAATTTATGAGTACGACAAGCAATTGCATGTTACATTTTCGAACTAAATGTACATTTGAGTCTTTAATTTAAACCAAGATGTATTGTTCTGAGTGAGCACTTGTCTCACAGCTGTGACCAATGTGATCCCTATTGGTTAGATTGCTTTTTAATCAATCACATTGAAATTCTGAGAAGGGACTGAATTGATCTTCTTGCATTGTCACTCGTCTTGTTTTCTGCTCCTTGCTTTAATTCATCGTGCTTAGAGCTGAGTTTTCGAGATAACCACGGAATTAGTATCTGCTGTTTCAGCATGACTATTCTTCATGCTACTCACATTTGAATATTATTGTATCACTGGCAGCAATTATTAAAACGTGAGTTTATATCTCCATGAGTTAACAGAAATTATTTTCCACACAACATAAAAACAGCAACATAGCATGTAAAAAACTATATTTTTTCAGAAAGGGCACATTTTGCATACAAGTATTCTCTGCTACAGTGTAAGTAATCGAGTATAATCCCTTTAGATGGGATGTTCCAGCTCTATAGCAGATAAGAAGAGTGGGATGTGGGGAATCTTACATAGATGAGAGTCAGAAGTTCAGAATTAAATGGTGGGATAAACTTCTGCAATAAGGATCTTTGTTCTTAAAATGCGGGTCGGCCTTCCCTGGTCATACATGTCAGGAAGCCTAATCTGCACACAGTTGCATCTTATTCTAACCACAGCTTGCTAGAATTAAGTGCGTCATCCCAATTATGTTCTACTAATTAAGAAATAAATCCCTTCTGATATCTGACTGCTTTTAAGGGGCATATACCTGACACTATTATCTTCTTCCTGGTCGTGGAAGTAACTACTGTATATTTGCCACTATAGAAATGCAGATTTAAATAAAAGTTGCATTGAGTTACACGTTAATGTATCTAAATGTCAATGAAGCAGCGTAAGGAAGAGGGTCAGTGGGGCAAAGGTAAGGCTCTGTCTGTCTAGGGGTGGAACACCATCTGCAGATGTAGCAAGGTGGGTCATCACATCATTTTCTGACCTGTCCTACTTTGCTTGGGACAATGGCTGAAAAGAGGGGGTCACTGAGAGTTGGGTATCCAAAGCATGACCCTTGCTTTGGAAAGTTCATGTGTGGGGTCTGTTTGGTGGAACTGTGTGGCAGAGGCTTGATCACAGCCAGACCATGGTTTATGTGGTACAGCGGGAATTGTACGGTTATGGCTAGGGATTATATATTGTCAAAGAAGGTTGGGGAATTAATGGAAGGTGAGACTGCAAGTGATTAGAGATTAGAGGGTCAGGAGATGCATTGGGATTTGAATTGTTATGGGCTTTGGCAAAGAAGGGAAGTAGGTGTCGATATTATCTGTGGAAACAGCTGGGAGCTTCTACGGTAACAATGTTGACAGGGAGTACAAGGCGATGTGGGTGAAAAAATTGAGGGAGCTTTGTGGGTGACCATGGAAAGCCAAAGAGATTATTTAAAATAAAAGTTTAAAACACTATCATGCAGAATTAAGCTAAACTAACAGGCTGCTGTCAAAAAGGAAACTGTCCTGGTGGGAGGATGGTATTTTTGGGTAGCAGAGTTAAAGTCCATTTTTTTTGGCCAAGTGAAAGTCACCCTATGGATCAGAAATCCAGTGGATGGAGACCCATGCTCTGTTGGATTCCATTACCAATGAAGCAACATAGCTCCTAAACTAATAGCATCACATTCCAATGAGTTTCCAGGAAGGTAATCAGCCACAGTACATTGGCATTTTTTGATATCTGTGGTATGGGTATAACCCTAAAGAAATGGAGACAGATGCAATCCATAAGATGTTGGCAGAGGGCAACCATCTTGTGAACTGAAAGCTCTCCAATCCCAGAGGAATCTTGTGTCAGACATGGGAAAGGGTAAGAGGAGATGAGGGTAGTTTGCTTGCAGGGCTGGAATTCCAAAACAAGCTCATAACCGTTCTGCTGCAACTTTGCTGACAGAAAGCTGACTTGTGCATGGGAAAAGACATTCATATGCAATCTGTCTCCATGCACCTGATTGGTTCCTCACAAGGAACTGTCTGCTGAGGCCACACTGGATGAACCTCACTATTATTTTTTTTAAGTTCATATATGGGATGAGGGTATTACTGGCTAGGCCAGCATTTATTGACCGTCCCTACTTACCAATTGTGGACATACTTATTGAATAGAAGGCCAAGGGAAGATTAATGTAAGGTTGAGGTTTAGCAGGGGCATGCGAAACAGATTTGGTGGGCAAAGCTCACGAGAGTGATGACTGTGTGTATTAATGAAATGTATTCACCAATCTCCGGAAACTATAGTACAGCAAAACCCTGCCTTTCTTCTTGCCATTGTGCGGCTGAGAAAGAAACAGTGTAGAATCATGCAGAAGCAACAACAGCGGGCACAGGTAGACTAGCTTAGAGAAGCACAGCATTCAGGCAGCCAGGGTCACAGTGATGACAAACATTGGTTAGAAGTTAAATTGACAAGTCTTCACATACCTACTTCCACTTGACAGAGACACAATGCAGATGATGTCTGAAAAGGTTGCCTCCTGCATATGGTGACTTTGAATGAGGACCTGTGACTCTGTGAGCAAATTGGCATAAGATAACAAATGCTCTAGAGTTGATTACATAACTCAAAACTTGATGTGAGATAAACGGGTTTGGATTCGCTGTACTGTACTGAAGGAAAAGGGTGCTGTACCACCAGAAAGGACATCACCTGACCTATGCAGGGTCTATTGTACTAGCAAATGGTATAACTAGGTCTATAGAGAGAGTGTTTAATTAAATAGCTGGGGATAGTTATATTGGGAGAGATGGGTTTATTAGGAAAGATTTGTAAATTTTAAGTTAAAGGGCAAGGCATTGGTGTAGTATGGCAAAGTGGATGCTGATCAGAGAATCCCTACAGGGTGGAAACAGGCCCTTTGGCCCAACAAGTCCACACCAACTCTCACAGCATCCCACCCAACCTACACAGGCCCGAACACTGTGGACAATTTAGCATGGCCAATCCACCTACCCTGCACATCTTTGGATTGTGGGAGGAAACCAGAGCATGCAGAGGAAACCCATGCAGAATGTGCAAACTCCACACAGATACTCACCCAAGGATGAGAATCGAACCCAGGTCCCTGGCACTGTGAGGACACAGTGCTAACCACTGAGCCACCATGCCACCCAACATTAATGTGAGTATCTTACTAATCCAGAACTCGTTCTAATATTCTGTATTTGAATCCCCCTATGCAGATGGTGATATTTGAATTCAATGAAAATTTGGAACAAAAAGCTAGCCTAATAGTACCACTGCCAGTTGTCAAAAAATCCTGTCTGTCTCCTTAATGTCCATTAAGGAAGAAAATTTGCCATTCTTACATAATCTAGCTTACATCTGACCCCAAAGCCACAGTAATGTGGTTTACTCTTGACTAGCTTCTGGGTAATTAGATTGGGCAACAGATATTGGCCTGGTAGCCCACATCTGTATTGGAGATTTTAATATTCAAATAGATTAGACAAAATGCATTGCAAATGTACAGTAGCCTAGAGGGTGATTTTATAGAGTTCAGAACAGTTTCTTTCAAACAATATGTTCTGGAAGCAACCAGAGAGAATGTTATTTTAAACCTGACAAGTGTAATCGAATAGATTTAATTAATTACATTACAGTGGAAGTTCCTCTTGGTAAGAGTAATAATAACATGACAGTATTTCACATTTAGTTTCAGAGTGAGAAACTTGGATTTGACAGTCATGCCCTCAACTTAAATAAAGGCAATTAAAGAGCTAGGTAATGTGGCTTGGGAAACTATGTTAAAATGCAAGATGGTAGAGAAGCAGGGGCAGGCATTTTAGAAGATGTTTCACACTCTCGAAAGAAAAGATTCATTCAGAAAGAAATATGCCACAAGAAATATTTACTATCCACGATGAACTAATGAGGTTCAGGATGGTGTCAAATTGAAAGAGATGATGTACTGTGCTGTAAATTTATTCAGCAGCCTACAATACTAGGACAATTTTAGAAAGCTACAACTGGTGTTTAAATTAAAAAAGGGGCAGAATTAGGGGTATCAGAGGCTAACAGGAAACATAAAACAGAAAGTAAAAGTTTCAATTAGTATGTAAAAATGAATAGAATAGCTAAAGTGTTTCAGAGTAGATTTCTGAAGAAGGGTCTAGGCCCAAAACGTCAGCTTTCCTGCTCCTCTGATGCTGCTTGGCCTGCTGTGTTCATCCAGCTCTACACCTTGTTATCTCTGAATAGCTAAAGTGTTGGCCCCTTAGAAGGTACAACTGGGCAATTAGAAACAGTAAACAAAGTACTGGCAGATAGTTTGTACAAGTATCTTCTAACTATCTTCACAGGAATAAACACAGAAAGCAAGCTGAATATAATAGAAAATGAATAGGGAAAAAGGAGGGAGTGTTAAATGATCACAATCATCAGAGAAAGATTTTTAGCAAAATTAATTGGGCTAACGAAATCTGGTTTGTGTTCTGAACCCAATTCATGGTGCTACTGGACAATGCAGATCCCAGAATGAAATCTGGCCTAATAAGTCGTTTTTTATAATTTTAGTTAACGTGGTGGTTATTTTGGATGATGTCAAATTGAAAGAGATGACTATACATGAAATATAGTCCATGAAGCTGCAAAATTTCTTTGACAAAACAAGTCCATTATATAAAAGATGAAAATACTTCTAATAAACTACCAATTATTAACATGGCTGGAAAAATCTTAAAACACCCAACAAAGTGAATTTTTACCCCATTCTCCAATCCAATTACTTTGTAATGATTCTAATTCATAAAAATTATACCTTTATAAAGTAAGGATGCCACAATCCCAGAAGAGAGACGACGTGGTGGTTTAACCTGAGGATACCCTTGCCTCAGGCATGGGACAAGGTTGAGAAGGTATGAATTTACTGGTGACCTCAGCCAGGGTGGGATTTGAACATATGCTGTTAGTGTCACTCTGAATTACAAACCAGCCATCCACTTAACTGACTCTCCCCTCTTTCTGTCCTGTGAGCGGTGTAGTCTTCTTAAACAAATCCTCACAAAAATGAGAACTTAGACTTCCTCAACTTCAAATAACCTGCTCATTCTAAGAAAACACCCCTGCTTTAGAAGTTGTACAAACCAAACGTTTCTACTGTGGTAACTTATTTCCTTGACTGCTCGAGACAAAACTCCTTTCTCGGAGGTAGACTATGCTTCTGGCCCTAGTCAGGTGTTCTCCAAACTGCACTCCAAGTATTCATGGGCACTCGCTTCCTGAAACATGCTGGATTAAGCCATCCCAGAATGACTGTTTAAAACATGAGTGGATGTATTGGGTTTAACCTTCCAAAAATCCCTAGATCCTCAAAATATCCCAGCAGATTGGAATACCATGAATGTAACACTACTTTTCAAGAAAGACAGAACATAGAATAGGTAATTATATATGAGTTAGCCTAATACCTGACATTGAAAATAATCTTCAAATCCATTATGAAGGATGTAACAGGACATTCAGGAGGTTATAATGTAAAATGGTTATAAAATGGTCAAGCTGTTTTTCTGAAAGAAAGATTTTATTTGACAAGTGTTTTAGAGTTCTTTGAGAATGCAACAAACAGGGTAGATCCAGGGTAGCCAGTAGATGCAGTATTTGGTTTGGTTTTCCAAAGGTATCTGATGAAGTGCCAAACAAAATTGCTATACAAGATACAAACTCATGCTTTGTATGGATGGAGGATTGGCTAACGAATAAAAAACAGGGAATTGGGAAATGTATTTTTTTCAGATTGGCAAGCAGATGAATGAACCAAAAACAAAGTTGCTGGAAAAGCCCAGCATGTCTGGCAGCATCTGTGAAGGAAAAAATAGAGTTAATGTTTCGAGTCCGGTGACCCTTCCTCAGAACACAACTGGGCTTTTCCAGCAACTTTGTTTTTGTTTCTGATTTACAGCATCCGCAGTTCTTTCCATTTTTATTTAGATGAATGAACCAAATGTATTGTTGGCAAATACTGCTGATGTCAAAATAATTAGCAGAAAATCGAAATTTGAAGATGACAGAGGAGTGTGCGAAGGAATGTAGATAGGTTACCTGATTGGTAGTTGGAATGTAAAGTGGGAAAATGTGATGTTATCCACTTATGAAGAGCAAAGACTGCAGAATACTGCAGTATACAGGGGTGTAGATGTCCTTGAACACAAATCACTACAAGTTAAAATGCAGGTACAGGGAATAATTAGGAAGATAAATGGGGTTTTGGCCTTTATTGCAGGAGCTAGAGTTTGAAAGTAGTTGTTGGAATTGTATAGCACATTGATGAAACTGTACCCGTACTGTGTACAGTTGGTGTCTTTACTTAAGGAGGGATATATTTGCATTTCATGCAGTCAGAAAATGTTCACTCGGCTGATTCTTGGAAGATGGTGGTAATCTTATAAAGAAAGGTTGAATAGGGTGAGTCCATACTCATTGCAGTTTAAATTCCTGAGTGGTGGTATTTTGAGGGCACATAACTGAGTAGATGTTGTGAGGATATCTCCTCTAATGTAGATAGGGGATTTAGAAATGTAGTCACAGTTAAAAAATAAATGTTCTTCCAATTAAGACAAATGATGAAGAACTTATTTCCACAGAACTAGACAGAACCTGCAAGATAAAGTGTTATGGGGGAGGAGGTTAGTTAGAATCATAATGAATGATGGAGTAGGCACAAATGGGCTGAATGGCCTATTCCTGTTCAAAAACAAAAATATGTGAATACAAATAAACCAATGGCTTTCATATGTCACGGTCCAATGTAATCCTGGGCTCATCTAATGTTTAAGTTTATGTATATTTTAGCAGGAATCACTACGTAACAGAGATAATAAGAACTGCCGATGCTAGAGTCAGAGATAATACAGAAAATACAGAAGGGTCCCGACCCGAAATGTCAACTGTCCTGCTCCTCTGATGCTGCCTGGCCTGCTGTGCTCCTCCAGCTCCACACTGTGTTATATCTGTCACTACATAACAAGTTGGTACAGGATGCAAACTTTCATTTATCCAGGAATAATGAGATTAATTGTGGTTATTTCACCAGTGCACAGTTTAGATCAGTTAACTCAGAATAGACCAGAGATCAATAGTACTAAGCTATGGAGAGAGCTCCATTGCTTTTATTCCTTAACAGTGCATGGTTGTTGAAAACTTGGTGCCATTTATACTGAAGTTATGCCTCTTTTACTTTGACCGCGATGACTTTAAGTGAGCAAAAATTATAATACTCTTTCCTTCTTTCTTTGTTTATAGTCAAGCTTCATTGCAGAAGAACATTTTCTCTCTAATTACATATTGACTTGACAGCAAAGGTGGAGAACAATTTAAAATGAGCACATTTTTTGCAACAGAAAATGAAAATAGAATGTCAACTTTCATCTTTTTTTTTGGATAGAAGAGAAAAGTTACCCGTATTCTGAATCAATATGTACTGTACAATTCCCTGCTGAAAAGACAGCTCTATAAATATATATATATTTTTTTCTTTTTAATTAATTCAGAGCCAGGTTCCTGCTAGTTAGAGTAAAATATTGTCATTCAATTGGTTGGTTGACAAGTTCTATATGGAATGAAACAACTTGTGCTGGTTGCAACAATTGATAACACCATCAAACAGGAGGTTGAACATGAATACTACATTATTTAAAACCTTCAGAACATTTTAAAGATTATACTTAGATCGTGGTAACTTGGCCAGATTCTTTAAAGGCCCTGTACCTCATGAGCTATGGCTGAAATTTGGAAAAATCACATGAGATATCAAGTGAGCCTTTCCTGACAATAAAACTGAAGGGTCTAGGCCCGAAACGTCAGCCTTCCTGCTCCTCTGATGTTGCTTGGTCTGCTGTGTTCATCCAGCTCTACACCTTGTTATCTCAATAAAACTGACAAGTTGCCTTTTCCAGGGAAGCCACAGATGTGGAGACAAGATTCTCACCAGTGAGGTGAGAGGCCTATTACGAGGGCATATTGATCGTAATCAAAGAATTACTTAATCACACCTTATTATTAAGGGTCCCATCTTCCTATCCACTGAATAGATCAGTGGATCAAGATCAAGAGATCCTGACTTGAAAGTTTGAATGGTTACCTGGCAATTGCAGCTCTACTGGGCCTCTCACTCGGACACCCAGCACCAAAGTCTCAGTCCAATCTCCAGGGCAGTGACTGCACTCATCCCATGTCTATGGAAGTTGGCATCCAACACGCGCCAACCTCATTGCATCATCATGGTACATCTCGAATTCACTGGCAGTGCAATTCAGCACTGCAAAGCTACACTTTGGAGTGCACCAGCACCTCTCATTGGAATGCAGCTACAAGAACACCTTGTGTCAGTAGAGACAGACACCCAGGTTACAGACATTACCAGGGTGAATCTCAGAGCTGCTAGCCTGCTCTCTTACCGCACTCAGTTTGTGCTTACCTGGACATTCAAAGTTTGGGGAGATCAGGGTCAGGTCTTCATCTCACTAGAGTCCAGAGAATGGGCCGCAGTCAGTCGATTAGTCCAGTGCAAGTAGTCAGGGGACTTCTGGATAATCAGGTGGGGATCTGCATAGAGAACATTCAGGGATACGGTCAGTCATCATAGAGTCAAAGATTCATACAGCATGGAATCGGATCTTTCGGTCCAGCATAATCCCAAACTAAACTAGTCCCACCTGCCTGCTCCTGCCCATATCCCTCCAAACCTTTCCTATTCATATATTTATCCAAATGTCTTTTAAACATTTTAATTGGATCCACATCCACCAGTTCCTCAGGAGGTTCAGTCTACAGGGGAACAAACCTCTGTGTAAAACATTTTCCCCTCATGTCTTTTTTAAATCTCTCGCCTCTCACCTCAAAAATGTGCCCCCTAGTTTTGAAATCCCTCATCCTCGGGAAAAGACAACTACCATTAACTCTATTTATACCCCTCATTATTTTATAAACTTCCATAAGGTTGCCTCTGAAACTCCTGTGCTCTAATGAAAGAAGTCCCAGCCTATCCGGCCTTTCTTCATAACTTAAACTTTCCATACCCAGCAACATTCTGGTAAATCTGTTCTGAACACTATCCAGCTTAATAAAATCCTTCTTGTAACTGGACGATCAGAACTGGACACAGTATTCCAGAAGATGCCTCACCAATGACCTGTACAACGTCAACATCATTTACCAACTCCTATATTCAAAGGACTGAGCAACGAAAGCAACTGTGCCGAATGTCTTTTTAACCACCCTGTGTATGTGATGCAAACTTCAAAGAATTATGTACCTGCACCCCTAGGTCGTTCTGTTCTACAACACTGCCCAAGGCCCTACCAATAATTGTATAAGCCCAATTGTTGTTTGTTGTACCAAAACGCAATATCTCGCATTTATCCAGATTGAACTCCATCTGCCATTTTTCAACACATTGACCCATCTGATCTTAGAAAACCTTCTTCACTGTCTACTATGCCAGCAATTTTGGTGTTGTCTGCAAACTTACTAACCATACCTTCTGTATTCTCATCCAAATCATTTATAAAATTGACAAGCAAAAGATGTTCCAGAACCAATCCCTGTGGAATACCGCTGGTGACAGGCCTCCAGTCTGAAAAGCAGCCGTCCACCACCACCCACTGTCTCCTGCTGTTAAGCCAATTATGTATCCAATAAGCAAGCTCATCCTGAATCCCACGTGACCGAGCTTTACTAATTAGTCTACCATGCGAAACCTTGTCCTCTCTATCCAAGTCAGCCAGGGAGGTCAATTCAGTCCTGAGGGTTTGTGCAATGAACGTCAAGAGTGGGAGGTGTCTGTATCTGGACAGATTGCTGTGGTAAGAAATTGAAGGGATTCAATGCTACAACTGCAGTCAGCAACTTGGGATGCTAATGGGACAAAGATGTTGAAAGGAGAAGATTTGACATAAAAAGCAGGGAACTGATATTGCATGGGAAGACATGACATGCTGCAAGAGGGGCGTCAAAAGCCATCATCAGCATGCTTTCAAAAGCGCGGGGTGTGTATCATGATGGTAGATCAGGCTAATCAATAGGGACTGGCTCGGGGATAAGGATGAGAGTTTCAGTCATAATTCCGGATGGTGTATAGAACATAGACTGATAAATATTTACAGCGCAACAGAGCCATTTGACCCATTGTGCTCATGCCAGTCAACAGAGGTCTGGCTACATTGATCCCATTTTCCAGATCTTGGCCCATAGCTCTGGAGGCTATGACAATACAATCTAAATGTGGCTGAAATGTTACAAGAGTTTCTGAGATCCCTTCCCCCTCCCCCATTTCTGAAGAAGGGTCCTGACCCGAAACATCAACTTTCCTGCTCCTCTGGTGCTGCCTGGCCTGCTGTGTTCCTCCAGCTTCACACTGTGTTATCTCTGACTCCAGCATCTGCAGGTCTTGCTATCTCTGATTGAATCTTGCTTTCTGGCAGTGTGCTGTAGACACCAAATTTCTGAATGAAAATGTTTTCCCTCAACACATAATCTTGTACCTCTTACCTGTGAATCCATGCCTCCCTGGATATTTACTTCAGAATTCCTGCTGACTATTTGTTCAAGCATTTGCAGCTCTTGACTGCCTGGATCAGTGAGCAACAGTGTTCCCTATTGGTAACTATTTAGTAGTTATGGGTAGAAAGATGCTGCAACCATTCCTTTTTACTTGAATAAGTTTCGGAGCCTATTTGGTTTACAGTATTAGAGGAGCAACCACCAGTGAGTGTAAACAAGAACACGTTTGTCCTAACAAGATGTAGTTTATTGCACAATACCAGTTTGATATAAGTTATATTAGCTAGTTACACATTTTTGCTAAGATTATTGGGAAACCTAGGTGTCAAAATCTGTCCCTTGAAGATTCAGAGCTATTCTCTTAAATTCCCTATCAAAGGCTCTATGTCTGTGGAGTTTAATCCAGTCTGCAATGTTAGCCCTTTCAGAGAGTGAGGGCATGATTACTGGCAGATTGAAGCCTGAAAGAGGAGCACACTGAGGAAAGAAAACAATCACTATGATGGGGAGAAGAGTGAAGTAAGGTGGGGAGGATCTAGGGTGAAGGAATCAGAAGAAACATTATGTGAACTATTCTGCTCTTCAGTTGGGTTGTTATAGAATTCCGTTCAGAGAATGCACAGTAGAAATGGGAGGGCCCTGTGGTTATTTTGCATAAGTCTCTTCACAACTGAAAGATTCAAATGTGTGTCAAGTGAAACAAAAACCAACGATATGATTGTGTGAGCATTCAAGTAAAGAATTGTGTGCTAAAATGAAGCTCTCAGTGCAACATTAAAGTTAACAGGCTCTGCCCACTCATAACACTGACATCCTGACCAGGTCATACAATGCATTCAACTGAGATGAAGAACAATTCACTCTTGTTATGAAGTTGTGTAGAGTTATCATGAATTGGAAGGCAGGAAGCTAGAATTTGTAAAAACAAATGATAAGGGAGAAGAGTGCATAGTTACTTTAGAGGTAAAGTGTTTTTCTAAGCTTAGAGATTTATACAGAAAAAAAATGTCTGTTTGTAACTGAAGATGTACAGCCAGTTCCGAAATTGAAACATGTATCAATTAGTTGTGTGATTGGAAACCTTAGGCTTGATTTGATGTTTTGGCAACTGGCTGGATTCAGCCGAATAATTTAAACCAAGCATTTAGCGATTGAAAGACAATTGAATTTAAGTCTGATGATTTTGATAACCCTGGACCATTGCTATTATAAGAAAATTGATATGTCATCCAAGGTATATAAGGAGAGGGTTTTTTTTTTAAAATCAATGTGAGCGCAAACCGCCATCTGAGAAATAAGCATCTATCTTTCACAAGAAATCGCTAAGCTCTCTAAGAAAGCACAATCTATTCATAAAAGGTACCTTAACACTGTTAGCTAAGAGTCCTCACAGAAGACTTCACAAAGAAAACATCCCTGACAGCTGGATCAGCAGAAAAAAGGCCTTTATGACTTGAGAACAGCAGAAGAGAGGCATGTAGACTTTGAGAGACTAAGTTTTAATTTATTTTCTTATTACTTGGGTTTATATAAGTGGGACTTGTGTTTATTGGAACAGCATACCAGTAGAATTTAGTTCAATTAGGGAATAGTTATTAGTTAAGGGGGAATTGTTCAGTTTGTTAATTTGTTTACTATTAGGGTTAAATAAATAAATTGTCACCTGTTACTTATAAAGTGAATATCAGGGATTTTCTTTCATTTAACCTCCTCTTCTCCATAACAGTTTAACAGATTAGGTGAGATAGGGCGAGCTTCTCTGGGTGTTTCAGGTTTAATTATTAGAAGGGAACTTCTACTCCCCCAAATAACAGATTGGGGGTAGTAAGAACTGCCAATGCTGGAGTCAGAGATAACACAGTGTGGAGCTGGAGGAGCACAGTGGGCCAGGCAGCATCAGAGGAGC
>NC_063337.1:54032336-54058317 GCF_021869965.1 Rhincodon typus
TGCTGCCTGGCCCACTGTGCTCCTCCAGCTCCACACTGTGTTACAACAGATTGGGGCCTTGTGTTTCAATTTTAGTTATCAGAGGGATTTGACTTCCCTTTCTGCGACAGTTTGGGGGCTCAAGTCTGGCATCTGACTGGTTCATGTACGGGATCTGAAGGGATCTTAACAGATTTAGGCGGATTTAAACAGACTTTGGGATTGGTGTCCTAGATCTTTAAATAAAACTTAAGTGAGAGCAATCTGTTTAATTTTGGCTACTTGTTGTTGGTTAAATCAAAACTGAGGGAAATGTTTCCAAACATTGCTGGGATTTGAAGATGCTTCCCAAATCTGACAAGAAAGCTTAGAAAAACAGAGGAAGGATATACTTTTAGAATTAGCAAATTGGCTAGATTTGGGTTTAACTGGAGACAAGAGAAAAGCTGGAATTGTAAAGGAGTTAGTCGAGCATTTAAGTATACCAGAGAAACAGGAAAGTGCAGGGGAGCTAGAAACAATTAAATTGTAAATAAGACAACTGGAGTTAGAAAATGTAAGTGAATTGAAATAGTTTAAACCACTGTTACAAAATGAGGAAAAGCAAAAAAGAATGATCGTGTTGGAAAAGGTAAAGTTGGAACTAGAAGCAAAAAGATTTCAAATGGCAGAAGGAAAAGTACAAAATTGAAGTAATAATGAGCAAACTCATTATAGCTAACAGTCTGGTAGGGCTATATACAAATATGTCCAAATATTACCAATATTCTATGAAAATGATATAGAAGCCTTTTTTAATTTCCTTTGAGAAATTGGCTAGGCAGAAGAATTGGCCAGAAACTGAGTGGGTAATGTTAATTCAGACCAAATTGGTAGGCAGGGCTAGTGAGGTGGGTGTAGTACTGAGATGTCACGAGACTTTGAAGGAGTAAAACAGGCTATTTTGAGTGCCTACAAATTGCTACCAGAAGCACATCGACAACGGCTCAGAAATATAAGGAAGGAACTAGGGTCAGACTTATGTCAAGTTTGAAAGATTTAAACATAGCAACTTTGATAGATAGGTGAGAGCATTAAAGATAGAAAAGACATATGATGATCTTAGAGAGATTATTCTACTGAAGGAGTTCAAAAACTCACTTCCAGAAATGATAAGAACTCATGTTGAGGAAGAGAAAGTTAAAACAGCGAGAAGAGCTGCAGAGATGGTGGATGAATAACCATTAGTGCATACATCAAAACGTGGATTCTGACAGGAATTTCATTCCATCAGGGATAGAAATTGGGAGAAAGGAAGATCCTTCAATGAAAAGCATGAAGTAGATCACACTGGGAACAGTTTACCACAGGTGAAAAAAGAAACCCAAGAGGGTGAAAAGGAGATGAAAGGCCTCAGGTGTTTTCACTGTAAGGAGTTGGACACAAAGTCACAGTACCGATGGTTTAAGAAAGACACTGAGAGAAAGGATGTGGTAAAAGAGGATAAACCAGTGAGATTATTTGAGATAGTGAAGGATATCCCAAAAGAAGTTGAGGAGCTGCACGAGAGCACAGCCAAGTCATGAGCTGGATAGTGAGATGGTGCCCAATCTCTACAAAGACTTCACCTCTGTGGGTAAGGTTTAAGCAGGAAGAACAGCGGGAGAAGGTAAAGACATTAAAATATTGAGAGATACGGGAGCTGGTCTGTCTCTAATACTAAGACCTTACTATGAAAGGGACAGGGAACTGGAGAAACCGGTATTAGTTATTGCCACTCAGACTGAGGAATCAAATCCAGATGATTTGGATTTTGATGTGCCTCAAAATAAATTAAGTTATGAGGAAGTCCTTAGAGAATGGGACAGGATAGTGAGCTATCTGTCGCAGGAACAGTGAACTGAATTGAAAGTCTTGTGGCAGCAATATGACAACATATGCAGAAGTAGGATAGGGATGACCAATACTATAGTACATGAGTTTGACAGAGGGAATCATGTTCCAATAAAACAACACCCCGACAGGGTTAATCATCTCAAAGCGGGTCAGGTACAGAAGGAAGTGGAAGCGATGCTCCAAGAAGACATCATCAAGTCAAAGTGAGTGAAGATCGTCGATTGTGTTGGTTCCCAAACCTGATGGTACTCAACGATTCTGCGTGGATTATCGAAAGGTCAACGTCATAACTAAATTGAACTCATACTCAGTTCCAAGGCTGGATGACTGAATGGGGAAAAGTTGGACAAGTCCCTTACATCACAAGGTTGGACTTACTTTGTGGTTACTGGCAAGTACATTTGTCGGAGACAGTGAAAGAAGTTTCTGTGTTTGTAATCCCAAATGGGCTGTATCATTTTAAAGTAATGCCCTTTGGAATGAAGAATACACCAGCCACTTTTCAAAAACTTACGAACAGAGTTGTGGCAGGAGTGACTAATTTTGCTGTCTATATAGACGACTTAGTGATCTTTAGCCGTTCATGGAAAATCACGTGGTACATTTGGTAGAGCTCTTTGAAGGACTATGGGAACCAAAACTGGTTACAAGTTTAGCAAAAACTGAATTTGCAAAGGCAGAAGTGACATTCTTAGAACACAACATCAGACATGGAAGGATGATGCCAAAGAACATGAGAGCAAAGGTGATCGAGGAATTTCCAAGACCATCCTTGAAGAAAGAGATGCTTTGACTTTTGGGACTGAGCGGATTATACCGGAAGATTGTACGAAATATTAGCACCATGGTGGCACTGCTGATGTATGTGCTAAAGAAGAAGACAAAATTTTGGTAGACAGAACAATTCCAGGAGGCATTTGAGAATTTAAAAGCTGTGTTAACCACTGCACCAGTTTAAGCCCTAGCAAATTTCTTGAAACCCTTTAAAGTCACTATCGACACCAGTGATGTATTTGTTGAAGCTGTGTTGATCCAGGAAGATGTGGGCAGAATTGAAAGGCCACTATTGATCGAAAACCTATTGTGTTTGGTACTGGTCTTGCAACATTTTAATATTAATGTTATAAACAATGTTTCAGAGACGTTTGTGTAAACAGACCACAACCCTGTCACCTTTTTGGAAAGATTTAAGGACAAGAATATGAGGCTATTTAGTTGGAGTCTTATGTTACAGGCTTTTAATTTGCAGATTGTGCATATTGTGGGTCATAAAATGTTATTGAAGATGCATTATCACGTGTTTAAAAGAAAATGTGTAGATAAGAAAGAACTGGTATGATCCAATGTTATTTATATAAGCAGAATTAGTGTGAAAGGTGTAAGTTTAGATTGCTATTATTACTGACCTATGTACCTTGCAATATTGGCGTTAAGATTAAAAAAGCCATTTCTTCATAATGATGGTTATTTTTTTCTTAAGTGGAGAGGTGTTATGAAGTTGTGTAGAGTTATCATGAATTGGAAGGTGGAAGTTTGTAAAAAAAAATGATAAGGGAGAAGCGTGCATGGTTACTTTTACAGGTAAAGTGCTTTCCTAAGCTTAGAGATTTATACAGAACAAAAATGTGTCTGCATGTTATTGAAAACATACAACTAATTCTGAAATTGAAATATGTATCACTTGGCTTTGTAATTGGAAACTTTAGGCTTGTTTTGATGTTTTGGCAACTAGCTGGAATCAGCCAATTAATTTAAACCAAGCAATTTTTGATTGAAAGCTAATTGAATTTAAAGCTGATAGTTTTGACAATTTGAGACCAATATTATTATAAGCAAATTGATATGTCATCCAAGGTACATAAGGAGAGGGTTTTGAAAATCAATGTGAGAGCAAACTGCTAAAAGAGATGTAAGCATCTAGCTATCACAAGAAATTGTTAATCTCCCTAAGAAAGCACAATCTATCCATAAAAGGTACCATGGCACTTTGTGCTAACAGTCCTCACAGAAGCCTTTCAGACAAAACATCCCTGATAGCCAGATCAGTGGAAGGAAGGTATTTATGACTTGAGAACAGCAGAAGAAAGGTGTGTAGACTTTGAGAGACTAAGTTTTAATTTATTTTCTTATTACTTGGGTTTATATAAGTGGGACTTGTGTTTATTGGAACAATATACCAGTAGAATTTAGTTCAGTTAGGGAATAGTTAGTGGTAAAGGGGGAGTTATTTGGTTTGTTAGCAATTTAGTTAATTTGTTCACTGTTAGGGTTAAATAAATAAATTATTACTTGTTCCTTATAAGGTGAATATCAGGGGTTTTCTTTCATTTAACCACAATTGTTACCAAATTATAAAGTCGAGGCGAGCTTGTCTGGGTGTTTTGGGTTTAATTATTAGAGGGGAACCTCTAATCCTGTCATAACAGTTTGTGTTTCAGTTTAATTATCAGACATGTTTGACCTTCCCCTCCATAAAACTTTCAACAACATTGGTAACGGTGGCGGAGGGTAGATTTATATGAATCCATGCAGTACACTTCAGTCTCCTGGGTATTGAAATGGTTATGGGCATATGGTGAAACTGTTCTGCAAATTGTTGATTTCGATGTTGCAGGGCTGTGGCACAGAAAATAATGACGACCACCAAGAGTGAAATTAAACTACATACAACATATGGTGTAAGAGGCATTCATAAAACATGGAGCCACATTCTGGTGTTAGACGTCTTCGGGAGTGGGTGAGGTGAGCAACAAAAACTGAATGATCTTCCTGGCTTGTAGAGAATGATGTGTTGTATGAGTTCCAAAGATGATGACTAGAAATTTAATCCCATGGAATTCTGGAAGGCTTTAGAACTTTCAGTTCATGATGTTTGGCATTATCTTTGTACATGCATAAGCAAATAATCTGGGAAGAACATCATTGTATGAGACAACCTGACACAGCTGCAAGTGGAAGTACATGTTACTTTTAAGCCTGATGCCACACTTAATCTCAAACAAGCAAGATTCTGCACACCATTGGTCATGCTCTCTAAAAGGCAGCATGCTAATGTTCTTATGGAAGGATCTCCTCAATCAACACCACCAGAATGGATTATCTGCCTGGGTACATCATTGTGATTTGTAGAACCTGTGCAATGATACAGCTTGCACTTCATCAGTATTTCATTAGCTTTGACTAGCTTTGCAATATCTCAATAAAGGGAAAACATATATAATTGCAAACTGTCTCTTCTTTAAAATCACCCAAGTTGAGGACTTTTCTTTGAAATTTTTCCTCCTCTTCTGAAGGTAGTAACTCACTTTGGGAATATTGCCACTGACACTATCTGTAAAACAATTGCTCACCAAATAGTCAGTATTTTTCTAGCAAGGCATGCATTTGTTCCCATAGGATTGGCAACTACCCAAGATTACCACACTCACCATTTCAACGAAAACATAAATTGACATTAGAGAAGGTTCACTCCATTGATACTAGGTATGGAGGGACTGTTTTATGAAGAGAGCTTAAGTAGGTTGGGTCTGTGCCCATTTTGGTTGACAAGAATGAGAAGTGATCTTATTGAATATACAAGATTTTAAGTGGATTTGATGGTAGATATGAACAGTCAGTTCCTCTTATGGGACAATCTAGGACCAGTGGGCATAATCACAGATTGAGGTGTCACTCATTCAAGGCAGACATGAGGAAGAATTCCTTCTCTCAGAGAGTAGTGAGTCTGTGGAATTTGTTACCACAGAGGGGTGAAGAGGCTCAGTCATTAATTATATTCAAGGCTGAGATGGACACATTTTAATGCATAAAGGAATCAGGGTTATTGGAAAAGGAAGGAAAGTGGAATTGAAAATTATCAGGTCTGCCATGATCTCACTGAAGAGCAGAACAGACTCGATAGGTGAATGGCCGACTTCTGCCCTATGACTTTGATATTAAGATCAATCCTCTCACTAGTACATAGTATATTCATTATCCTTATCCAGGTCATTAAAAATATTACTATAATTAGAGCCCCAGCACTGATCCCTGTGATGCTCCACTAGTTACTGTGTCTAGGTTCGTAATGCCAACCAATAAATAAGGTAAATGAAACTGAAGGCCACTGTGCTTTCTAACTGCTGTTAGGTACAATGCACTATTATAAAGAACTCAACATCATTTAGATAGCATTCATTTCCTGAACTAGGAACAAATGTGTTTATGAATTAGAGCAATAATATCCACAGTGTACAGAGATACTGGAGCTGAACATGCATGAGTGTGCCGAGAGATAAATATTCAATATCATCAGATGCTATGATATCAGCACATTTTCATACCTTTTGTAATTTTGAGAAAATTGACCACCATGTCTCAAGAAAGCCAAGTCTGGAAGTTGGCTTTTGTAGTAAAACAAGAATAGAAATTGTTGATGAAACCCAGCAGGTCTGGCAGCATCTGAGGGTAAAAAGGAGAGTTAATGTTTCAAGTCTGGTAACTCTTCATCAGAACTTGGACAGAACAGATCAGATCTCCAGTAGCCGTAGATCTTTGTTTTATTTTTATACATACAACAACGCATTGGTTATTTTATCCCATTTGTATTTATGGTATGGGGTAAGCACATTGAGCATAGGATGGGTGAGAGAAGAAATACAATGAGTATATCAAAGTGTTACAATGTGTTCCAAGTTGCCAAGAGGCCAGTGTGCCAGGGAGCCACAACCTGTGGTCAATCATTCTTTTGTACTTAATGTGATCCCTTCAGTGCTGTTTCAAATAGAGTATGAAGGAACAGAGCTGTTTATAAAAGCAAAGTGCCACTAAAGCATTACTGAAAGTACATTTGGAGCATCCAACAGAATCTGTAGCTCAAGTAAATTAATCCATTTGGCCACTTTCATCTGGAAGCTTCTAACACAATTCCTGAAAGGGAAATCTCCTCATTAGTACAGAGGATGTCCTTCCTTTGTCAAATCAGGAAGAAGTCACAGGGCACCAGGTTATAGTCCTACAGGTTTATTTGAAATCGCAAGCTTTTGAAGCCCTGCTCCTTTGTCAGATGAAGTGGAGGAAAGCACACAGGCACAGATTATATAGGCGGATTGTATCTTCTGTGCCTGTGTGTCTCCCTCCACTTCACCTGACAAAGAAGCAGCACTCCAAAAGTTTGTGATTTCAAATAAACATGTTGGACTATAACTTGGTGCCCTGTGACTTCTGACTTTGTCCAACCCAGCCCAACACTGGCACCTCCAAATCAGGAATAAATATTCTTCAGATGGGACAATTATGCTGCTTTGTTTTCTGTCCTCCATCCTTTTGTCATTTTATTTGTTTTTCATGTATTCAATGTGGTTCCAAGTTTAATACAAGCAAAAGCCGTTTAAGCACTGTTAGAGTAAATAGAAACATAAAATGGAAAAATTGAATGCGGCTGTTAATTTAATACCTATTTTACACCACAGAAATTTAAAAAATGTTTACATTTGCTTTACATAAAATGATTTTCTCACAGCAATAAGACCATCATTTAACTCATGATTCTACAAATCATTTTGAAATCAGAGGACTGAGTGCTTTGTAGCAGAGATTCAGACAGGCTTTTTAAATAAATGCAAACCAAATTAGAAATAACTGTAATGAGTACAGAAAGTCCTGGAGGAATTTAGCAGGTCTGGCAACAAATGTCGAGAGAAAAATGTGTTAAACTTTCAAATCCAATATGACTCTTCTTCAGAACTAGGGGGACTGACATTTTGATGGGTTGTGAGTAGAAGATGGGAGGAGGAGAAGCAAGTGGAATAGATGCTGAAGGTGTCCCAAAGCAAAGGGTAAAATGAGTGCAAACGGAAGCAGAGAAGTAATATGAATGAACAGTTAGTGTTAATAGCAGGAAATAGGTAATTCTACTGAGAGCAAACCCATGCAATCAAGATACTGAAATGGGTCATTTGATAATCAAAATGGAGGACAGAGTTCACAGTCTGAATTTGTTGAACTCAATGTCGTGTTTTAAAGGCTTTAACGTGCCTAAACAGAAAATGAGGTGCTCTTCCTCACGAAATGACTGAAGTCTGATAACTGCAAGGTGCCAATTAGCATTGGCATTTATTTCTAACATTTTGTAAAGTCATATCTTATCGCTATGATATTGATTGTCTTTTTTTGTATGTAAACTTTGACCACACTAAGGCAAGGTAGAGACTCACTGTACCACACATGACCTGTGTTGCCTTCCATGCTAATGTGACTCGTAAGTGCACACTGGAAATGTAAAATGGCTGAGACTAGAGCCAGAGCTGGCAGTGGAAGTTATTTTTCTGTCTCAGCTTACGAACTCTATTGTGAGTGATGTGAGGCCTTTCAAGGGCAATTGTACTAGTCAGAATACAGGTTGAAGTAATCTCTATTCACTCTGCATGTGAATTGCACACAATGTCCAACTGTGTGGGATACAAATCCTGGTCACAAGTGATCTTGACCACCTCATTGGTTATTACAGATTGAAGATAGTCATCTCAGTGAAGCAGAAATAATCATAGGCAATCCTAAAACAGTTAGCTGTATACCAAAGGTATTAAGATAATCCAAAGCTGCAAAGGAGCATGGAACTGATTCCGTCTTACCTTGGACTGTAAGTATTCACCAACATGTTGCTGCATGTACTGTTGCCTTGCTTTACTGCTGTCAGGATGGGAGGACATGAGATTCGTCCATATTTGCAATCTCCTTCTATACTGGCATGACATGGTTTATGCTACGTTCATCGAATTAAGATCCCTATGTGAATGGTCCACAGGCATTTCATATCCCTCCTTTATGGAGTCATCTACATCCCACTGTATGGAGGAGCTCGCTAAACTATAATTGTGAGTAATGTTCATGCTGACTTCTAACATTACTAAGAGACACCTGTTTTTGATATTCCCTTACACAGGTTCATTGAAACCATCGCCAATGCATCCAGCCACAGTAGGACTTATCATCACTATTCCCCGATGTTATAAAGGCGCAGAGCAATGGAAGAGAAGCTGATGCACCAACAGATGAGAGCTAGGTGCACTGAATTCTCATTGACTGCAAATTCATAGATGTTTGAAAGGCAAGCAGTCCTGTCTGTTCCCAGAATTAATGACAAGTTCTGTTTGTACGTTTATTGTTCACTCTGTTGATGCTGAATAAAGGTAAGTTTTTTCAACCATTTAAAGGTTTTCCAGTATATTTTGGTCTCACATTGAACAATGTTAATATGTTGAGCTAACTGAACATTGGGAAAAGAGTAGCACTCTCTTAGACACAGTTCTAAAAAGGGATTAAGCTAAATACGGGTATGCTCAGCTTGGCTCTTAAGCAACAATTGATTTCTGATTGTGCACTTTCATTTGCAATGAAGTGCAGCCTCAGAAACATTTGTTTTTGGTTCACTTTCCACTTTGTGCAGGGTGAAGGGTAACTCCTGGTTTGCAGCACTTGATCGGGTGCAAGCCTGGGTTTTAACAATGTGCCAGGGATCCAAGGAGGTCCCAGCTGTGGAGTGTACTTCCACCTGTGTGAGAGGGAAGATGCGACAAGGGGATGCCACTGGGGCGTGGTGTATAGCTAATGAAGCAAGTGTGGAAGACAACCTGAGAAATCTTGCTGGGCTTCACAGAAAGAAATCCTCCATGAAACTTAAGAAAATTGATACTTAGCTGATTTCTGATAAAATTCCACCCGGGCAACAAAGTATGCTCATGTCATAATGAAGTATGGCTTATCAGCTGAACCCCATAACAACGAGCTCCTGACAATGATGAAGTGCTAGGCTTTACATTTAGGTGATACAGTTTTGAGTGGAGTGAAGGCAGATGTGCACATTACAAAAATACCTGGTGCACAATTCAAATTTGCTCAAGGTCAAGCTGCATTGTAACTGTGGAAAATCAAGACGAAAATTGAAAGTATTACCAATATTTTGATTTACCATCTTTGTTTCCTGCCTGAAAATATTGACCAGTTTAAAATACTTAAGTATTGAAACAGCATGCAAGTTTGAGAAATCATTACTTTAGAAGATTTTAAACTAAGTACGTTATAGGGATCAAAAGCATCGCATCTAACTGATTGACAGTGGCAAAGCCAAATTAAAATCACTTGGTTTTGGTTTATCATTTCCAAATTTGAAGATATTGGTCAACAATTAGATTGAATTATCACATTTACAGTCAACAGTTCCTTCTAAAATATTAATTTGAAAAGAGTAAGTGATTTCTGTTCTTGTAAAGATTATTCTGCTTAACTGTTATTGCTATACTGGATGTCCTGCAGGACTGTTGGCAAACTGATACAAATGTATGGACTATCCGATGGATCTTCCGTTCAATTTCTGGAAGACAAGTGAGAAAACCTGTGCAGAAATTCAATTTCTTTGGCCAAGTCTCCTTGAAATAAATTTTGCTGTTAATTCAGGAAAGTATGCCTGCAGGGGGTGCTACATGCTGCATTGTGAATAGGCTTATTCACAATCTTATTTATGCCCTGGTGTAAAAATTGTAAAAAAATGTAAACAGTGAAATTACTTGGAAACTTGTGTCCAACCTTTCAAATGCTAGTTTGACTTGCTCTGTTCTGCAGCAGACCATCGATGGAAACAATAAAGAAGAACAGTGTTTGAATCTTTCAATTTACTCTGTTGCGATATCTGTGCATGGTGTGTCAATATTTTGATTGTCCTTGTTCAGGACTATGGCTGCAAAGATACCGTTTGGACCTAGGAGCACCAGGGCTTGCTACCCAGAGAAAGAAGAATCCAGAACTCACTAATTTGGACCATCAATCTTCCTTTGAAAAATAGAAAACTCTTGTGTGAGTGAAGTGATATCTGCATTCTTGTAAGTGGACAGGAATAGGCTTTATTGAATACAGGTAGTTCTGCTATAACGCGTGTTTCATTAATGCGAATTGGCTGTAACGTGATTGATGAATAGTAGACACTGTTTGGATAACACAGACTCTCTGCTGTACAAGTATAGCAATTTCCCTGCAACGCAATTTTCTGTGGCAATTTTCTATAGCGCGATTTTCTATCACGCAAGGTCACGTAAAACGCAACTATCGCGTTAAAGGAGAATAACCTGTATAGTATCCTACTTCGAAACCTACAGACCCAGATTGGGTGGCACAGTGGCTCAGAGGATAACACTGTTGCCTCACAAGACCAGGGACCCAGGTTCAAGTGTGTGTAGAGTTTTGTACATTCTCCCTGTATCTGTGTGGGTATCCTCTAGGTGCTCTAGTTTCCTCCCAGTGTCCATGGATGTGCAGGCTAGTTGGATTAGCCATGGGAAATGCAGGGTTACAGAGATAGGGTTAGAGGGGTGAGCCTGAGTAGGCTGCTGTTTGGAGGGTCAGTATGGACAAAATAGGCTGAATGACCTGCTTCTACACTGTAGGGATTTTATGACTTCAGTTCAGTCAAACCTCACTATGACACAGCTTATTTTTCTACTTGCTCAGTAATTATACCCAGGGTACGCTCTACATTGGTGACCCTGAAATATGCTTCACTTTTTTTTCTCACAGGGAGCATCACAACCTGCAAAATCTTCTCCAAGTCAGTCATCATCCTGAGTTGGAAATACACCGCCATTCCTCCAATATCACTGGGTCAAGATCCCGGAAGTCCCTGCCTAATGGCCTTGTGGGTCAGTCCACACCAAATAGACTGAAGCAGCTCAAGAAGGCTGTTTATTACCACCTTCTCAAGGGCTACTAGGAAGGGGCAATAAATGCTGGCCCAGTCCGTGATGCCTTCATTTCATGAATGAATAAAGACAAAAATTTTAATAGCAACACTTAGTTAATTAACTATTCACACTGCAGGTCAAGACTGACTTGAATTCAATGTTTTGCAGTATGACTACTCAGCAATTTTTACAATTACATCTTTGCACAGCCTTCTTACACTTGCCAGACTTATACTCGCACATCTCTTTAATTCTTAAACTTGAATGCATTAAAAACTGCTGAAGTCTCCTTACTCAATTCTTTCAATTGCTAACGCTAATGATTAATATTTTCTTGTGGCTTTAACATTCAAGTTTCTCAACGAACAGGCAATGAGAATTAAGATAATATATAACTCGAGGTAAGGCTGTGCAATAATTGAGCACTAGAATTTGTACAGACAAGTCATACTTTTCAGTGACTCATTTTCACAAGTACAGGCACCACATGGGTAATTTGGAATAACAGATATAAATCTGTTTTAGACTTTATTTAGTCTCCACAAGCTCTAAAGAGAATGAATGAAAGTATCCCGTAACAAGTACAAAGTTTCAATCCTTATGAAGCTAAGAATTTCCACTATATTAAGATAGTGTAATGTAATAATCAAGTTAACCTGCGTGTTGCACTTATGTCTGTTGAGATTTGAAGCAGTTTAACACCTCTCTTAAAACACATTCAGAAGTAATACTTTCAAGGATTCTCATTAATATAGCTTTTTTAAATTAATGCTGGGCTTTCCATATTGTAACAACCTAAATATACTTTCAATCATGATTTCTATTAAACTTGAAACTTCAAAAGAAAGCAATTTATATTTGCTACCAATTACAGAACACATGCTGAGCAATTCTAATATTACTTTTTGAACTGGTAAATGCTGTATTCTTTGATATGTTCAGCATGGGTTTGGCTCAGCAGCAATCCTGTTAAACTCTAAACTATTTGAACATCACACAAGCTTTTCAATGACAGAAATTATCATCATTTTACAACTACACTGACAGATTTTTGGAAAAAAGTACTGTTTTCCACTCCTGTTTGCCTCATCTCTATGACCGACATCCCTGGACCGCCATCCTGTTGTTTCTGACATGGAATCCAGTGATGATGTTAGGCCTCAAACGGGTGTTAGACTGACAGCTGTCTCTGCCTCCCTGGAGGTGCTGCCATTCAACTGAGTTGCCAGCCTTTCATTAGCCAGCTTATCTCTGCAGGTCAGACTTCCATGTCTGAGGTAATTCTATACAAGTTCATTGTAAGTGTTTGAAGAGCACTTAACTAAGAAAGGCAATGCAGGGCTCCTGCCCACTCTACTGCCGGAGGTGAGATCCCTGTTACTGTGATTAAATACTGTCCCATGTTTTCTCAATGAACAGTGCCTTGTAATATACTAACCGAGTTCAGCAGTACAATATTGATTAATTCCCAATATATATGCAAAATTTGTAAATGCTTTCTCTGCTATATGTCTTGGTAAATAGTTTTGAAGATCTCATCTTTCTTGGAAAGGGTCTACCATGACTAAGTTGGGTTTCTGTTTTGTTTTGAGTGGTAACAGACTATGTAGCTGAAACTGACATATTCTGATCTAAGTGAGAGTCACGTCAAATTGTGTGGACCAATTTTCACCACAAGGCCCAACCGGGTTTCTTGCTGTATCTTAACAAACTTGCTTCATTGATTACGTACAATGCCTGAGGTTGTGGTATCTGTCAATTCCAATTTCCACCCCATCCAACCACTGGGGCATCCCCACACTATTTTGCTGTTCAGTAGATATCCCAGAAAGAACCAGCATCCCTTGCAGCTGCATGATATTTAAAAGCCTGTCGTACATCTCGACAAGAACTGTCAGTCTCGAGTCACCCTGCATGAATCCTGATATATGCTCTGGACTTGGCACGCATGGGGTAATTATTGCTTTGCTGTCAGGATCGTCGAGGTCCTACTGGATGGGGTGTTGCTGACAGAGGACCTCCAGTTCCCCAAGATTAGCAATGGAGGCCACAACACCAGACCACGCCAAACTTTCCAAGTTTGCCACCAGTGTTGCAGCAACTTCAGTCATCTGGATTTCATGTGATGTAACTCCCAAAGATAAAGTATAAGCAATATGTGGGGGATAACCTCTCTTCTCAGAACTCACAAGGCAGTCAGAGGAGCAAGGTGTGGAGCTGGATGAACACAACAGGTCAGGCAGCATCAGAGGAGCAGGAAAGTTGACATTTCGGGTCTGGACCCTTCTTCAGAAGACCCTTCTTTTCTGAAGAAGCATCAGCTTTCCTGCTTCTCCGATGCTGCTTGGCCTACTGTGTTCATCCAGCTCTACACCTTGTTATCTCAGATTCTCCAGCATCGGCAGTTCCTACTATCTCTCAGTCAGAGGAACAGATTTGATTATCTTGGGTTGGCAAGTGATCAGATTTTATGAAGAAATTATAAGACCATCACAGTTTTTATACCAATTATTATTCATTCATGGGAGGTGGGTATCACTCACTTGGCCAGCATTTATTGCCCATTCCTAGTTGCCCTTGAGAAGGTAGTGGTGAACTAGCATTTTGAAGTACTACAGTTTGTTTGGTAAAGATAGACCCACACTGCTATCGTGGAAGGAGTACCAGAATTTTGATCCAGTGACACTGAAGGAACAATGATATATTTATCAAGTCAGGGTGGTGAAGGTCTTGGAGGGAAACCTGCAGGTAGTTGTGTTCCTTTGTCCTTTTAAGTGTTGTGGTATCTAAACAATAAACTAACATTTGGAAACATGCCTAAGCCTGAATCATGAGGAACCATTTAACTACATTTAAAAGATTTCCTATAGCACTGACTTCTGTGTCCTCTAGGTGTTTATCTCGGCCAGCTGAGCATTTTAGTTTTGCTTGCCCCAACCAATACTCTTCAGAAGATTAACCACCAGAGCTCTTTGCTAGTAGTGACCACCATGTCAATGTCTGCTGTCTTCATATCTCACTTGAAGGTATTGCAACAAGGTAACAAGAATCAAAAGGATGACCCAACAGCAGTGGCTAAAATATTTATTGAATGGCACAACAAAATCAAACCATTACATGCACAAACGTAAAATCCAGAAACCAATTTTGTATCTAACTGTTCTTTGTAGCTCTCTTACTGGTGATCTGGTGTGATGCTCCATCTCTGCCAGTAGCTGGAACCAAGCTATTAACAGGCTGCTCTGATGTTTGAGAATAAATTAGGACTGTCTTCTAGCTGCCTGAAGCCTGGATTCTCAAAGATGTGGGTGTGCAATTTTCAACAGTGATAAGCAAAGATGTATTGGCATCAGAGGCAGCCTAGAGAAGGTTCACTGGGCTGACATCAGGTATGAAGGAGCTGTTTCATAGAGAAACGTTGAGTACATTGAGCCTGTACTTGGAATGTAGAAAATGAGATGTGACCTTATTGAAACACACAGGATTTGAAAGGGTAAGTGCTGAGAGGTTGATTTCCACGGTAGGAGAGTATTTTTTTCTATTCATTTGTGGGATGTGGGCGTCACCGGCTGGCCAGCATTTATTGCCCATCCCTAGTTGCCCTTGAGAAGGTGGTGGTGAGCTAGTGCTTTGAACTGCTGCAGTCGTCCTGCTGTGGGTTGACCCACAATGCCATTAGGGAGGGAATTTTGACCCAGTGACAGTGACGGAATGGCGATATATTTCCAAGTCAAGATGGTGAGTGACTTGGAGTGGAACTTGGAGGAGGTGGTGTTCCCATAGGTCTGTTGCCCTTGTCCTTCTAGATGGAAGTGGTCGCGGATTTGGATGGTGCCGTCTGAGGATCTTTGGTGAATTTCTGCAGTGCATCTTGTAGATAGTACACACAGCTGCTACTGAGCACCAGTGGTGGAGGGAGTGAATGCTTGTGGATGTAGTGCCAATCAAGCAGGCTGCTTTGTCCTAAATGGTGTCAACCTTCTTGAGAGTTGATGGGGTTACACTCATCCAGGCAAGTGGGGAGTATTCCATCACACTCCTGACTTGTGCCTTGTAGATGGTGGACAGGCTTTGAGGAGTCAGGAGGTGAGTTACTTGCCGCAGTATTCCTGGCTTCTGGCCTGCTGTTGTAGCCACTCTGTTAATGTGGTGAGTCCAATTGAGTCTGTGGTCAATGATAATACCCGGGATGTTGATAGTTGGGGATTCAGTGATGGTAACACCATTGAATGTCAAGGAGCAGTGTTCAGATTGTCTCTTATTGGTGATGGTCATAGCCTGGCATTTGTGTGAAGCGAATGTCACTTGCCACTTGTCAGCCCAAGCCTGGATATTGTCCAGATCTTGTTGCATTTGAACATGGACTGCTTCAGTATCTGAGGAGTCACGAATGGTGTTGAACATTGTGCAATCGTCGGTGAACATTCCCACTTCTGACCTTATGATGGAGGGAAGGTAATTGATGAAGCAGCTGAAGATGGTTGGGCTGAGAACACTACCCTGAGGAACTCCTGCAGAGATGACCTGGAGCTGAGATGATTGACCTCCCACAACCGCAACCATCTTCCTATGTGTCAGGTATGACTCCAACCACTGGAGAGTTTGCCCCCTGATACCCATTGATTCCAGTTTTGCTTGGGCTCCTTGATGCCACACTCAGTCGAATGCAGCCTTGATATCAAGGGCTGTCACTCTCACCTCACCTCTGGAATTCAGCTCTTTTGTCCACTTTTGAACCAAGGCTGTAATGAGATCAGGAGCTGAGTGGCCCTGGCGGAACCCAAACTGGGCGTCACTGAGCATGTTATTGCTGAGCAGGTGCTGCTTGATAGCACTGTTGATGAGACCGTCCATCACTTTACTGATGATTGAGAGTAGACTGATAGGGCAGTAATTGGCCGGGTTGGATTTGTCCTGCTTTTTGTGTAGAGGACATACTTGGGCAATTTTCCACATTGCCGGGTAGATGCCAGTGTTGTAACTGGACTGGAACAGCTTGGCTAGGGGAGTGGCAGGTTCTGGAGCACAAGTCTTCAGTACTGTTGCCAGAATGTTGTCAGAGCCCACAGCATTTGCAGTATCCAATGCCTCCAACCATTCCTTGATATCACATGGAGTGAATCGAATTGGCTGAAGACTGGTATCTGTAATGCTGGGGACCACTGGAGGAGGCCGAGGTGGATCATCCACTCGGCACTTCTGGCTGAAGATTGCTGTGAAAGCTTCAGCCTTATCTTTTGCACTGATGTGCTGGGCTCTTCCATCAATGAGGATGGGGATATTTGTGGAGCCTCCTCCTCCAGTGAGTTGTTTAATTGTCCACCACCATTCACGACTGGATGTGGCAGGACTGCAGAGCTTAGATCTGATCTGTTGGTTGTGGGATCGCTTAGCTCTGTCTATCACTTGCTGCTTTCACTGTTTGATGTGCAAGTAGTCCTGTTTGATGGGTTCAACAGGTTGACACCTCATCTTCAGGTATGCCTGGTGCTGCTCCTGCCATACCCTCCTGCATTTCCCGTTGAACCAGGGTTGATTCCCTGGCTTGATGGTAATGGTTGAGTGGGGGATATGCTGGGCCATGAGGTTACAGGTTGTGGCTGGAGTACAATTCTGCTGCTATTTATGGCCCACAGCACCTCATGGATGCCCAGTCTTGAGTTGCTAGATCTGTGCGAAGTCTGTCCCATTTAGCATGGTGATAGTGCCACACAACACGATGGAAGTTATTTTCAATGTGAAGGTGGGACTTCGTCTCCACAAGGACTGTGCGATGGTCACTCTTACTGATACTATCATAGATAGATGCAACTGCAGCTGACAGATAGATAAGGATGAGGTCATGTATGTTTCTCCCCCTGTTGGTTTCATCACCACCCGCCACAGACCCAATCTAGCAGCTATGTCCTTTAGGACCCGACCATCTTGATCAGTCGTACTGATGCCGAGCCACTCTTGGTGGTGGACATTGAAATCCCCCACCCAGAGTACACTTTGTGCTGTTGCCATCCTCAGTGCTTCCTCCAAGTATTGTTCAACAATGAGGAGTACTGATTCGTCAGCTGAGGGAGGACGTATCAGCAGCAGGTTTCCTTGCCCATGTTTAACCTGAAGCCATGAAACTTCATGGGGTCCAGTGTCAATATTGAGGACTCCTAGAACAACTCCCTCCTGACTGTATACCACTGTGCCGCCATCTCTACTGGGTCTGTCCTACCGGTGGGACAGGACATATCCAGGGATGGTGATGGTGGTGTCTGGGACATTGTCTTTAAGGTATGATTCTGAGAGTATGACTATGTCAGGCTGTTGCTTGACTAGTCTGTGAGACAGCTCTCCCAATTTTGGCACTAACCCCCAGATGTTAGTGAGGTGGGCTTTGCAGGGTCAACAGGGCTGTTCCTACCGTTGTCTTTTCCAGTGCCTAGCTAGATGCCAGGTGAGACTTTGTTGCGATAGGTACAACTGAGATAATAAGATGTAGAGCTGGATGAACACAGCAGGCCAAGCAGCATCAGAGGAGCAGGAAAGCTGACGTTTCGAGTCTAGACCCTTCTTCAGAAATGGGGGAGGGGAAGGGGATTCTGAAATAAATAGGGAGAGAGGGGGAGGTGGACAGAAGATGGATAAAGGAGAAGATAGGTAGAGAGGAGACAGACAGGTCAAAGAGGTGAGGGTGGAGCCAGTAAACGTGAGCATAGGTGGGGAGTTAGGGAGAAGATAGGTCGGTCCAGGGAGGACGGACAGGTCAAGGAGGCGGGATGAGGCTAGTAGGTAGGAGATGGGGGTGAGGCTTCAGGTGGGAGGAGTGGATAGGTGGGAGGAAGGGGAGGTTAGGAAGGCGGGGACAAGCTGGGCTGGTTTTGGGATGCGGTTGGGGGAGGGGAGATTTTGAAGCTTGTGAAGCCCACATTGATACCATTGGGCGGCAGGGTTCCCAAGCGGAATATGAGGTGCTGTTCCTGCAACCTTCAGGTGGTATCGCTGTGGCACTGCAGGAGGCCTAGGATGGACATGTCGTCCAAGGAGTGGGAGGGGGAGTTGAAATGGTTCGTGACTGGGAGGTGCAGTTGTTTGTTGCGAACCGAGCGTAGGTGTTCCACAAAGCGGTCCCCAAGCCTCCGCTTGGTTTCCGCGATGTAAAGGAGGCCACAATGGGAACAGCGGATACAGTATACCACATTAGCAGATGTGCAGGCGAACATCTCTTTGATGTGGAAGGTCTTCTTGGGGCCTGGGATGGGGTTGAGGGGGGATGTGTAGGGGCAGGTGTAGCAGTGTGGTTGCAGGGAAAAGTGCCAGGGGTGGTGGGGCTGGTGGGGAGTGTGGAGTGGACAAGGGAGTCATGGAGAGAGTGGTCCCTCCGGAAGATAAGGGTAGGGAGGGAAAAATGTCTTTTGTAGTGGGGTCAGATTGCAGATGATTGTAGTGTCGGAGGATGATGCATTGGATCCGGAGGTTGGTGGGGTGGTACGTGAGGACGAGGAGTATTCTGTTTTGGTTGTTATTACGGGGCGGGGTTGTGGGGGATGAGTTGCGAGAGACACGGTCGAGGGCATTTTCGACCACTGTGGAGGGGAAGTTGCAGTCCTTGAAAAAGAGGACATCTGGGATGTCCAGGAGTGGAATGCCTCATCCCGGGAACAGATGCAGCGGAAGCGAAGGAATTGGGAATAGGGGATGGCATTTTTGCAGGAAGGTGGGTGAGAGAAGGTGTATTCTAGGTAGCTGTGGGAGTCGGTAGGCTCGAAATGGATATCGGTTTCCAGGTGGTTGCCAGAGATAGAAATAGAGACATCCAGGAAGGGGATAGAGGTATCAGAGATGGTCTAGGTGAACTTATGGTTGGGGTGGAAGGTGTTACTGAAGTGGATGAACTGTTCATTGCTCCTCATGGGAGCACGAGGCAGCGCCGATACAGTCATCGATGTAACGGAGGAAGAGGTGGGGGATAGCGCCAGTGTAGCTTTGGAAGAGGGATTGTTCCACATATCCTACAAAGTGGCAGGCATAGCTTGGGCCCATGCGGGTACCCATGACCACCCCCTTTGTCTGTAGGAAGTAGGAGGATTTGAAGGAGAAGATTTGAAGGGTGAGGACGAGTTCAGCTAAGTGGATGAGGGTGTCAGTGGAGGGGGACTGGTCGGGCCTGCAGGACAGGAAGAAACAGAGGGTCTTTAGGCCATCTGCATGTGGAATGCAAGTGTATAGGGACTGGACATCCATGGTGAAGATGAGGTGTTGGGGACGAGGGAATCGGAAGTTTGGGAGGAGGTGGAGGGTGTGGATGGTGTCATGGACATAGATGGAGAGTTCCTGGACCAAGGGGGAGAAAATGGAGTCGAGATAAGTGGAGATGAGTTCAGTGGGGCAGGAGCAGGCGGACACAATGAGTCAGGTTTGTGGATTCCGGTACAACTGAGTGGCTTGCTAGGCCACTTCAGAGGGCAATTGAGTGTCTACCGATGCTGTGGGTCTGGAGTCACATGAAGGCCAGACCAGGTGGTGATGGCAGGTTTCCTTCCCTGAAGGACATTAGTGAACTAGATGAGTTTTTCTGACAATCGGCAATGATTTCATGGTGATCAGTAGATTCTTAATTCCAGACTTTTTTTTATTTTTTGAATTCAAATTCCACTATCTACTGTGGTGAGATTCGAGTCCGGATCCCCAGAACATTTGCTGGGCTCCTGGATTAATAGTCTAGCGATAATACCACTGAGCCATCGCCTACCCTAGAGTGTGGGACCAGAGGGCGTAATCTCAGCGTAAGGAGTCACCCATTTTAGACAGATGAGTAATTTCTTCTTTCAAAGGGTAGTGAATCTATGGAACTCTATCACTAAGGGCTGTTGAGACTGGGTCATTAAGCATAATCAAGGCTGAGATAAGGTTAGCTATTGATTTTTAATCATTAAGGGAATTGAGAGTTATGAGGAAAAGATAGAAAAGTAGAGTTGAGGATTATCGTATCAGCCATGATCTTATTTAATGGCAGCTCAGACCTGATGGGCTGAATGGCTTACTTCTGCTCCCATCTTTTATGGTCTTCTACAATTGTGCCGATATTAAAAAAGGGTTATTACACAGGTCAGAGTGGACTGGACTGGAAAAGAAGTTTCGCAGGAAAGACAGTTAAGCACTGAGACACAATTAAGAAAATAGTTCATGACTCTCAGCAAAGATATATCCAGTGAAGTGGCAGGATTCTAGGAAGAAGATAAACTTTTCATGGCTCACCAAGGAAGTTAAAGATAATATGTTGCAGACCGGCTGTCTGCCCAACTGAGTTAACTGATCTCTAAGTGAGTGGACAAAAACTTGGCAGACGGAATATAATTTTGAAAAATCTGAAGTTAGGCACTTTGGCAGGATGACTAAAAGAAAAGAATACTACTCAAATGGGGATACCCTGCAGAAAATAGCAGCACACAAGGATTTTGTGGGTCTTCATTTATGAATCATCCACGTAATGTGGAGGAATGTTACTGAAAGGAATGACAGTGTATAAGGCAACGGCAAACATTCAAAAAGTGAATGGGTGAACTACAAAAATTGTTTATTCCTGTCTGGAGCAACAGTGCAAAGAGAACAGTAGCCAAACTATGACTTATGAGTGAAGTTAGAGATAATATTAGACACAAAAAAGAGATATAATCATTAGCAAGATAAAATAATACACCTGAGGACTGAGAGCAGTTTAGAAATCAAGGAAGACCAAGGGTTTGGTTAAGAACGGGAAAACAGTGTATGAGAGTTAGCTTGCAGGCAGCATAGAAATCACAAAAACCCTACAATGTAGAAAGATGCAGTTCAATCTGTTGAGTGTGAATCAATCCTCCGAGGAGCATCTCACCCAAACACAGCACCCTACCCTGTCCCTATGGCCCTGCGTTTACCATGGCTGGTCAACCTAGCCTAAACGTCCATGACACTACAGACAATTTGCCATGGCCAGTCCACCTAGCCTGCCCATCTTTGGACTGTGGAACGCGGCTGGAGCAGCCGGCGGAGACCCATACAGTCACAGGGGCAGAGAGTAAGCTTCACACGGTCACCCAAGGCTGAAATCAAACCCAGGTCCTTGGCAGTATGAGGCAGCCGTGCTGACCACTGAGCCACCGTGCCGTCCTGATTGTAACCGTGCCATCCTGACTCTAGGAATCGACTGTAAAAGTTTCTATGGCTATGTAAAAGGGAAAGAATAGTGAAAACTAATGTAGAATTAAATTTTATTGTTATGTGTACTGAAGTGCAGGAGTATAGTGAAAAGTGTACATTGTCACCACTGCCACCATCTTTGGTACAAAGGTACTCAGGCACAAAATCTTGGGTACAAAGTAGAAAAATAAAGAAACAAAGTTTAAAATTATACATTATAGTCCTTAGTATTAAGTAGTAAAATAAAGAAATAAGGTTAAAAGTTCAGCATTACAGTCTTACTTAAGTGCTTAGCCATGCTGTGCTTGCACTCCATACAAGGGCTCAAACCCTTCCACTTTGGCCCGTTCTCCCCGTTGGCTGGCTGCAGATGCCGGGAGACCTTGGGGCTGCCTGCTCTTGCTGCCTCCGCGTTGCTCTCGACACTGCTGTACATGCTGGAGGCCCTTCCTCACCGCCACGTTGGCCTTGCTCTTCCACCATTGGGCTAGATCTGTCCCCATCAAAGTTCCCGTCCAGGCACACAACCGCTGCCGCGCGCCAGACCTCTAGCCGACTGCCAAAGTTCAGATCCAGGCCACCAGCTGCTGTCACACTTCAAGCACTAACGAAGCCGCGATGCCGTCCCCGCCACTGCCTCCATGAGTGAACTCTCTCCAGTAGGCAAGTACGTAGAAAAAATACTCTAAAAACTAAAAATATGAAAACTGAGAATAGAAGAAAAAATGAGCCTACTCCACTGCTGCCATCTTGTGTGCCTTCAGGTAGGTTCCTTACAGAAACTGGGGAATTTATAATGGAGAACAAAGGAATGGCTGACAAACTAAGTTCATACTTCGCTTCTGTCTTCACAAAGGCAGACGCGAATAACGTACCAGAAATAGTGGAGAACACGGGATTTGGTGACAGGGAGGAACTGAAACAAATTTGTATAGTCAACAAATGGTGTTAGAGCAACTGTACTTAAAGAAGTGGCCTAGAGATAGTCAATGCATTGATGGTCGTCTTCCCAGATTCTTTAGACACTGAAACAGTTCCTATAGATTGGAGGGTAGTGAATATAACCCCACTATTTAAAAAGGGGGACAGAAAAAAACAGTGAATTATAAACCAGTGAGTCTGACATTGTTAGTGAGGAAGATGCTAGAGTTCGTTATCAAGGATTTTATAGCAGAGCACTTCGCAAACAGTGGTAGAATCAAACACAGTCAGCACGGTTTTCCCAGAATCTGTAATCTGATAGTAAAGGTCATTTAGGACAATGATATGATTTTCCTCTCAGAGGGTAGTGAATCAATGCTATCCTTAACCACAGAGGGCTTTTGAGTTTGGTCAATAAGTGTATTCCAGGCTGAGAGAGACGTTTTTAATTAGTGTTGGAATTGAGGGTTACGGGGAAAAACCAGGAAAGTAGAATTGAGTGTTTCCGGATCAGTCATGATCTCATTGAATGATGGAGCAGACTCAATGGCATGGACAACCTACTTAGGAGTCTTCTCCCAGGCTGGGAATGTCAAAAAATTGGGGGTATAGGTCCAAAGGAGATGTGTGAGGAAAGTTTTTTTATGCAGAGGATGGTAGGTGCCTGGAATGTGCAGCCAGGGAATGTAGTAGAAGCAGATATGATAGCAACATTTAAAAGGCATTCAGACAGTTACATGAACAGGCAGGGAATAGAAGGATACAGACCATGTGCAGGAAAATGGGATTAGTTTAGAATGGTGTCATGGTCGGCACAGACATAGTGGGATGAAGGGCCTGTTCCTGTGCTGTAGTTTTATGTTCTTATGTTATGTTTATGGTTCATGCTCATGTTACATTGGCTACATACATTCTATTGATGTCATACACAAGTCTATGGGAAGAGTAACTGTACCAGTTCCCTAAGATCCTAGTAATTATGCCTGACCAAATGTTTTACTTTTTGCTATCATGCAGTAAACTCTGTTGTTATCTAAGAATGATGACCCTTCCATAGGTATCCTACAGGGGCGTATTCTCTATTACTAATAACAAAAACAAAAAAATAAAAAAACAAAGTAAACACAAAGGAGTATTGGTGGAAGCAAGCTACCTCAAGCAATCCTTATCCAGTGTTACATACCAGCAGAAGCACAATATGAAATTAAATACCAGCAATAGTCACTTGCCAATTCTTTTCAGATTTTATTTTGGATTTTTGGCATGCACAGCATTATTCTTTTGATCATCATTAAGAAGAGTAGGCTGGCTTTGAAAAGTCTGTCTGAGTTCTACGTACACCACAGGCTTTGAATTGAACAGATTATTGGAGTAATAACCTTATTCAGATGCAGCCCTAGGGCACCTAATACAACACTTAAGTAAAAATGGTACGGTTATAGGATTGACAAGTTGACCATCTCCGTTTTAATTGCACAAACAATCCATTAAAACCTCCTCTAATAGGCCCTCACAAAAATAGCTAAGGGTTCATATTCCCCTGAACTATTCCATCCTGATTGCTGATGTATAATTCTGCAAATGGATTGCCACACAAACATTTGGGAATGCTGTTAACAAAATGTCACAGTATATTTGCCAACTGAAAGAAAAGTTCAAATTAGAATATAACCTTTGACCTGAGAGACCTGTGTTCAAATCAAATTCAAGCTAATAAGTAGAAATCATCTTTGGCACTACGTCATGCACAAATAAATTGTATGAGTCATTAGAACTTTATTAGCCCAAGGTGTAATCAGTTCTAAAAACATTGCAAGTCAATAGATGTTGGAAATCCAAATGTCATCAGCATCGGCACTCAACAGCTAAGCTGAACATACATTAGAGGGTAAGCTGTCTGTAACTTTTACTGAAATTGTCTGAGTCTTTTGCAAGCACTAATAGTTTTTCCAGAAAGGCCAAATAAAGGAAACCTTCATCCATTGTTGAACCAGAGCTATAAACTATATTGTCTGGTGTTGATTTTGAGTGAAAAATGTGATGTGTCTCTTCATCAAATATTTAGTGAGGGTAGCAATAACTATTTTGCCATTGCAACATGGGTACAAATTTAGTCAAAGTTTGGAGGTTCAAAGATTAATCAATGGCAGTCAAATGTGGATGATTATTTTAAAGGTACATTGAAGTAATCCTCATGCCAAACACGCAATCAAATACTCTAAAAAACATCGGTGGTAATCTATAGTTTTCCTGCATGCATGCTACTTTAAATAATAAGACTGCAGTTGCTGTATTGTAGTCATGCCAAAATGTTTGCTAAAATAGTAGACAAGAGAAGCAGATAATCTTGAAGATTTTCAAGAAATGTTATACTTTGATGAAGACCCGATGTGGAGATGCCGGAGTCAGACTAGGGTGGACAAGGTCAGAAATCAGATGACACCAGGTTATAGTCCAACAGGTTTTATGTGAAATTACAATTTTTTAGAATGTAGCCCATTCATCAGGTGAAGTGAGACAGAAGCACACAGAACACAGAATTTATAGGCAGAGAGGTCAAGGGCAGAGAGATCAAAAGATCATACATATGGTATGGGTAGAGTATTGAATAGTCTCTGCAGGTGATCAAAAGTGTCAGACGGTGTGAGTAAAGTGTCAACAGCTGAATAACAAGTGAAGGATGACTGATTAAATGAAGCAGAGAGACAATTGCAAAAAATTAAAGCTAAGGTGATGCTGCAGACAAACCAAATAACTGGAATAACATGATAAGTAAAGAGTCGCATGCCGAGGCTCTAACCAAAGTAATAAGTAATCCAAAACTGTACAGACTAATTAAGGTAGAGAGATCATAACAATTTATAAAGATGACAGTGTCAAAACAGGACAGTCAGGAAGATTTTCCAGATACAGAAGTGTGGTGCAACATGAACCCAAGATCACAGTTGGAGCCATCTTCTTGGGTATGGAACTTGGCTATCAGTTTCTGCTCAGCAAGTCTGCATTGTTGTGTATCTTGAAGGTCGCCTTGGAGGACGCTTACCCAAAGATCAGAGGCTGAATGCCCTTGATCACTGAAGTGTTCCCCGACTGGGAGGAAACTTTTCTGTCTGGCGACTTTTGTATGGTGTCCATTCATCCATTGTTGTAGCGTCTGCATGATCTCGCCAATATACCAGGCCCCAAGGGACATGGTAAGAATGCAATGTACACCAATAGCAATGTAAAGGCTTTCCTTATATTGGCATCATGTTTTTCAGGTTTGGAAATGTACATTAAAAATTATGGCCATTTCCAATTCCTTTTAATTTTGTTGTTTTGCATTTCACTCAATA
>NC_063337.1:54058327-54062856 GCF_021869965.1 Rhincodon typus
ACGCATATAATAAAGTAACACTCAAATTCCAGGGAGGTGTTGCAGTACAGTGATGGCATCCATTTCCTATGACCCAGAAGCTATGGGTTTCCATCCCACCTCAGGACTTGATAGCTATGGAAGTAATGTGACCAAACAGGTTGATTATGAATCTGTAAATCCCTCTGATATACTTATACAGATAAACATTGAAATGTTTTCTGGTCACTCTTAACTGAGTGTTATAGGTATAGTGAAACAGTCCTCCTATTTGAAAAGCCTCCAAATGCAGGTTCATGTCATGAGCAAGCATCATTTCAAGGGACTGGCACACACAAAAATGGAATGGATGTTACAGGAGATTACTCTTTAATGGATAGATTGATAACACAAGCTCAGTGAACTGTGAGTATCTAATGGATATCCTCAAAGTGTTCATTGATGAAGTTAGCTGCTGCAATATTAGTAATGACCCTCAACAAACTCAGACTGGGGAAGTTGTGGAGTAGTTGTTGTGATTGAGTGATGAAATTAAGGGCATTCAGGAAAGAGGTGAGTAGTAGGATGAGTAAGAACAGTGCCATCCCTATACGTTAATATTGTAACATGCCTGGTAAGTTGTGGAGACAAACCTGAGACTGGCTGTGCTAATGGTCAGCTGCAGATGGACTTGCAGCAGATGGTACAGTTTTGGTTCTGGTTGCTACTAAATCAGATAACACGCAAGATTGATTGTTAAATAGTTTGGTTTCTGCCAGGACCTACAAGGTATTGAGATAGAGATGTGTGAGGCCATGGACAGAATTTTAAACAGAATTTATCACCCTTAAATTTTTAATCAAAAACTGAGGCATTGTTTGAGCAGAAACCAATAAGGTGATGGATGAAAGGAACTGATTGTAGTAGGAACATCAGCAGCGGAGCATATTGAGACAGATGATGGGAGATCAACTGGGAGTGTGCTGAAATAGTCAAGATGAGAGGTAACAATGGGTACATAAGGGTATCAGCAATAGATAAACTGGTGCAGGACAGAGTTAGCCGATGTTACAGTGGAGCTAAGCAGTTTTATGAATGATGTAGATATGTGGTAGGAAACTCACCACCAGGACAATAATGACACCAAGTTTGTGAATAGTCTGATTCTACCTGAAATAGTGCCTGGGAGAGGGTTGAAATCAATATCTTAGAACAGAATTGGGAGAAAGAACCAAAGGCAATAGCTTTGGTGTTCCCAAAATTGAGCTGGAAAATGTTTCTGCTAGTCTTGGACACAATGTCAGACAAGTAGTTTGACCATTCTTTTCTGTGTGAGAAATTTCAAAATCTGCCGTCAGGAGTGACACAGTAACTCCATGTTTGACCAGACTTGTTGCGTTCTAAAGGACTAGTCACTGGTCTGAGTCTGCAGTAGGTATTGATGGAAACAACGAGAGGAAAAAACATGCTTGACCACATTTTCACCAAATGACCTGTCATAGATGCATCTGTTCATGGCAATATTGGTGACAGAGACCATTACATTGTCATTGTGGACACAAACAGCCATGCTAAATTACCCATAGTGTCCAGGGATGTGTAGATTAGGTGGGTTATAGGTGGGTGGGATGCTCTGAGGGTCAATGTGGACTTGTTGGTCTGAAGGGCCTGTTTCCACACTGCAGGGGTTCTATGATTCTATGAAATGTTACACTTTAGATACCCACCACTGTACTACCACCATTTAAATGGATTAAGTTGCAAATGCATCAAGCAGCTGAAAACTGGGGCATCCATAAGGTGCTCTGGACTATCAGCAGCAAAATTATATTCAACCTCAATCAGTAACCTTATGACCTGGCATATTTTCCACTTGAATATTAATATCAATCCAAGAATCACCCCCGGTACAATGAAGAATGTAAGACGGCAGGCTTGATAAAGCAACAGATACCCCTGTTGCAACGAAGTGTCAACCTGGTGGAAGCTACAAAACAGGGCAATTTGCGCGTCAACAGTGGATGCAGTTTACGACAGACGTGGTAATAGATGTGGTTATACAATCAACAAGTGAAACATAAGCTCTGTGCTTCTGGAACATCAAGCACATCAGTATAAATGATGAGGTGAAAGCGTTTTCAACCATTTTTAGCAGAGTGAATGATCCATCTCATCCTTCTCCTAAGGTCACAAGCATCACAGATGTTGGTCTTCAGCCAATTCAATTCACTCCACAGATTTCAAGAAACAGATGGAGTCTGCAAAGTCTATCAGTCATCACAACATTCTGAAAAAAAACTACTGAAGACTTGAGCTCCAGACCTTGTTGTGCCTCTAGGAACCTATTCCAGTACAACTATAACACTGGCATATACCTGACAATGTGGGAAAATGCCCAGGTATACCCTGTACACAAAAAGCAGGACAATTCCAACCCATCCAATTTCACCCCAAAGGTCCATACTCAATTATCCATAAAGTCATCAACAGTGCTATCACAGCTTAGCAATAACCTGCTCAGTGATGCTCAGTGTGGGTTCTGTCAGGGCAACTCAGCTTCTGAACACATTATAGCCTTGGTTCAAATGTGGACAAATGAGCTGAGTTCTGGTGGTGAGTTGATAGTGGTTGCCTTTGAAATCAAGAGCTGCATTTGACTGACTATGGCTTCAAGAAGCTTAAGAAAAACTTTGAGTCAATAGTAATTGAGGGAAAACAATCCATTGATTCGAGTCATTCTTGGCCCAAAGGAGATGGTAGTGGTTGCTGGAAGTCAACCACCTCAACTCCAGGACATCTCTGCAGGAGTTCCTCAGTGTAGTGACGTAGAGCCAATCATCTTCAGCTACTTCATCAATGACCTTCCCTTCATCGTAAAGTCAGAACTGGCAATGTTGACGAATGATTGCACAATATTCAGCACCATTCATGAATCCTCAGATACTGAAGTTTTCCACGCCCAAATGCAACAAGACCTGAACAACATCCAGGTAACATTCACAGCAGACAAGAGTCAAGCAATGACCATCCACCACCTGCTATCAACACCCTGGGGGTTACTATTGAACTGGAATACCCATATAACACAATGGATACATAAGCAGATGCAAGCTAGGAATCCTGAGGTGACTAAATCATTTCCTTCCTACCCAGAGCCTGTTCATTTATGTTTGACAGGCTGTGAGAGTGAGAGAAAATTTTTTTTTTCATTTTGAGAACATATTCTTGTGACTACATCCCTTGAATAATGGAACATATTTGAGAGACTTCCTGGTAGTGAACCTTTTCCTTCCAGCATTGATAAGTGATATAGTGGAAGCAATAAACTTTATGGGCTGAATCTAACACTTTTTTACTTAAGTGCAAGTTGCATCGAGTTTTTTGGAGGGTTATTTCACCACAAGGTATCTTATAAATATGCAAGGCAAATATGCCTCGAGAATGCATGTATACTTAAGCTGAGTGATGAACATGACAGTGATGAAGATCCCAGAGAACCTGCCTGGTCTTGTCCATGAGCTTGGAGCATATGCCTGAGCACACTGTCCTTATACTGACATAACAGTCAGAGTTGCCAGTGTAGCCCGAGGTGCCACTCTGAAGTGCAGAAGGACCTTGTCAGAGAAGTGTCAAGAAGGTTCTTAGAAGATGGCAAATGTGGATGCCAATGTCTGTGGACGTGGAGTGCATGTGGCTATTATCCTTGGGGCACTCCCTGAAATGTTGGTGCCTGGTGTACAACCTGGAGGCTTTACAGAGCAAGCAGCAATCTGAACCTTCAATGTTGATATTGCTCGTCACTTAACTTGCTTGGTACATTTGGCATGATAGGGAGCTAAATATTAATGTGGTATTTTGGGCCAATACCAAGGTGTTTAATAAGCAATAATCCACCTTCACTGACAACTCACCCTGCCCAGCATGGAATTCACCACATTGCTTATTTAAAGTATAAAAAATAAAGCTCCTGATGTCAAGATGGGCCTTGCAGGAATTCGTGGGGGATTCTGCCACAAATCTCACTGTAGCCCACATCAGTTAGATTCTGTCCACTGTGTTCCAAATTTTTCTGTCAATACTAAATTTTGTTGGCTGGTGTTGGTCGATTAATACACTTAATGAGCATTTCCAACTGTATTTGGTATCTAATATTAGTTTTAATCATAATATGACCTCAGTTTTTTAAATAAATCTTTGGAAAGATTTCCCAATACAGTTATTCATGTACATAATGTAATAACCTTTACCAAATTGGACTGTCATTTAAATATATCATGCTTCATATATAACTACCAAGATATACATAGCTATGAATTTGGAACACCATTATTGCTGCAACTTCTAAAATGTACAATTTCTGTATAAATAAGAATTGAACTTGCCTGTTCAAATCCTTGGCAGAAAATGATCACTGTCTGCATATTCATTAGATGACAAACTTTAAACATTTATCAGAGATAGTAGAAACTGCAGATGCTGGAGAATCTGAGATAACAAGGTGTAGAGCTGGATGAACACAGCAGGCCAAGCAGCATCAGAGGAGCAGGAAGGCTGACGTTTCGGGCCTAGAC
>NC_063337.1:54063256-54076339 GCF_021869965.1 Rhincodon typus
GAAGAAGGGTCTAGGCCCGAAACGTCAGCCTTCCTGCTCCTCTGATGCTGCTTGGCCTGTTGTATTCATCAAACATTTATCAGACCTTACTTAAATAAGCATGCTTTGTAAAGATCAGTATACAAGTATTTAAAAATAGATTCTTCACAAAATTCCTTTGTCAGTTAACAAAATGAAGTGAAGAATTTCATTTAAATGCTGACATACTTTTGTTTTCTAGGTGACAAAGTTCATTCTTAAAGCTATAATATCTACATTTTTCAGTGAAGCTCAAACTTCAAGTGAAATTCTGCCATGAAGTCCATATTAGTACAACATAAAGTCTTAGGTGGTGTTGAATTTTTTATTTACAAGCATTACCCCAGGGTGGACTGAAGCTTGCAATATATGGACAGGACTCTGTGAATGGCAAGTCTGTATATATTACAGTGACAGGCAGACCAACAATTTGAGAATAAAGGTCACATCTGAAATATGCATATCAATTACGGTACCTCATTGTAAAAAAACATGAAATGTGCCTTCCAATGTATTAGCAAGGTGAAGTTTCAGATTCATGAATTCAGTGCAGGTGCTGGTAGTGGTGAACAAAATTTCAGAGTGAGTGACAGAATTATCAAGTTGCTGGGAGCAACCTACTTGGTCATGCTCACATGTCAACTTGAGTGAACATGACACGATCCAAAGATCCCACAGGACTACAGCCGATAAAGTGAAGTTCTTCAGCAAGCAGCTCTGAAAACAATGCCCATTTGAACTCATCAGCATGTGGACAAAATATAACTTGTTTTATCTATCTTCATATATCGTGGACACATCCAAATAGTAATTAAATACATTGTCTACTTTACAAAAGACATCAGTGAATAGTAAATGGTAAGAGTTCTTTTACAAAGACCTGGCTGCAGAAGCAGGAAGAGAGTGATTTGAGGATTAAGTGCTATGCTGGAAGTTTGCTGCACAGAAGGATGGAGGTACTGCTTATCTCCAGTAGCTAGTGCGTGTTCTTTGGTCTGCAAGCTATAAAGCTGTGGCTTATTTTCTTTTATTTGACTGAATTGGCAACTAGCTAGCTATTAAATAAGATAATATGGTGAGACAGAAGTGGCAGGCTCCGTGGTTTTGCCATTGTCATATACGGGTCTGAAAGGATTTGAAGGGCTTAATCCTGAAGAGTCCCAACATGAAATTGTCATGTGGGGTTGTGGGCAGAAAAGCTTAGGATCTCAGCAGAGAGAGAGACTGAATATCTGATCCACCTCAAAGTGTCTGCAGCAATGTCTATCACATCAATGTAACCCATACTTATTTGCTAACATGCAGTAAACTATATCTTATTTACCATAAGGGACTCTTCTAGGCAGACTAGGAAGTGATTTTTCTAGCACACCAAGCAGGCTCTATAGTTTAAAGAGGATGGTGCTGGCAATCTTCAACATGAACAGCAGCTCCAACAGTGTGAGCTGGCTTGCCCCAGACAAAAATACACAACTGCAACTCATGCACATTTGTGGCATGCACTGCAGTCCCAGGCATATCTTTGTTTCTGTTTGGTAATATCTGGAAATGCTAGCATATAACCGCGCTTCCCACCAACAAGTAACCTGTGACAATTTTCACTTATTAATCACCACCAGTAAATCACTGCTGTTTCTAATTGTTTAATTTACATACAGATCTCATTAAGGACAATGCAGTCCCAGGTTTCTGTATCTGCAATAAGTGTCTACAACTTGACCAAATTTATCTAAGAGGTGCTGATCTGATGTCTGGCACTGGGATAATCAGGAGGAAAGAAATTTACTTAGAGTCATATCGGCCCTTCGGCCCAATTTGTCTATGCTGAACAGGTTTCCTAAACTGAAATAGTCCCATTTGATTGTGTTTAGCCCATATTCCTTTAAATCTTTCCTTTTCCTATACCTGTCCATATGTCTTTTAAATATTGTAATTGTACCTGCCTCTAACATTCGTCTGACAGCTTGTTCCATATACGCACCACCCTCAATGTGAAAATGTTGTCTCTCAGTTCCCTTTTAAACTTTTCCCCCCTCACCTTATACCTATGCCATCTAGTTTTGGATTCCCTACCTTGGGGGAAAGATCTTGGAAATTCACCATATCTATGCCCCTTATGATTTTATAAACCTTTATAAGGTCACCCCTCAACCTCTTATGCTCCAGAGAAAAATGTCCCAGCCTATCCAGCCTCTACTTATAACTCAAACCTTCCAGTCTCAGTAACATCCTTGTAAATCTTTTTTGCACCCTTTCTAGCTTATTAGCTTCCTTCCTATAGCAGGGTGACCAGAATTGGATGCAGTACTCCAGATTTGGCCTCACCAATGAATTGTACAATTCTAACATGATGCCCCAGCTCCTGTACTCAATGCTCTGACCAATGAAGTCAAGCCGGCCAAACATCTTTATACCACCTCTCTACCCATGATGTCACTTTCAAGGTGCTATGTACCTGCACCCCTTGGTCACTCTGTTCAACAACACGCCCCAGGGCTCTACCATTAACTGTGTAAGTTCTGCCCTGGTTTGTCTTACCAAAATGCAACACCACATTCTTACTTGGACACTTCCAGGAAGCAATCTCACTTCTTAAAGGTTGAATAGAATATTAGACTTAGTTAATGGTCAGAGTCAGGCAAGGGAAGATAATGAGTCATACAGAAATGGGGAACCAGTATATCATGATGGGGAATCCCAGTCACAGAGTTTGTCTAACGGCTATGTTGCGAAGTTGGGTACGGTACTTGTGGATTGGGAGGCAGGAAGTTAGAATTTGGTGTTTGTAAAGTGCTAGGGAGGAAAGCATTGTGTGGTCTCTTTAAAAGATCATGTGCTTTTTCTGTGCTTAGAGATTTAAAATGGATATCTGTGAGCAGCAGCTTGAAAGTGCGCAACTACACAGAGAGCACTCAAATTGAAATGTTTGTATCAAGAGGCCATATAATTAGCAGGCCAAGCAACAGATTTTACCAAGACAACAGGCTTGTGAATTTAGCCAATCAATTTGAACCATGTACTTAAATACCAAAAACCTATTAAATATAAGCCTGATGGTTTTGACAATATAGGACCAATCCTATTGTAAGAAATATTGATATGTCATCAAAGGTATAAAAAGAAAGGAGCAGTTGGACACAGATCCCAGAGCTAGCTGCCATCCACCAAAGTTAACCGCCCTCAGCTCTCAAGAGAGAATTGTTGGCTCTCACACCCTCCTCTATGTCTTAGAGAAAGCACTATCTAAATAACAACGGTACCAACGGCACAACTAGTTAATATTCCTGACAAAACAATCGAGGGAGAAGGCATTCCTGACAGAAGAATCACCAGAAAAGGCATAGAACATTCTGGAAGACATGTAACCTGGCCATAATTTTGAGAAACCAATTCTTTTTTATATATAAGTGTGCTTGTATGTATTGAAACAGCATGCCATTATAATCTTGCTTTATTCAGGAATAGTTCGCATTTAGAAGGGATTTATTTGGTTTTTTAATAGTTTGGTGAATTTATTCACCGTTAGGTTAGATAAATAAATTGTTACTTGTTGATTTTAAAGTGTGTGTCAGGGATTTATTTTACTTAACCACTAGAAGTTGCTGTAAAGCAGGTTACACCACTTTTCACACTCCTTTTACAGATTATAAGGCTCCTCTTTGGGTGTTTCGGTTTTAGTTCTCAGAGAGGAGGGGCCAACCTCCGCTTTATAACAGGTATGAGGTTCTTCCTTCCCAGAAAAATGGGGAAAAGGTGTGTGGACTGGATGATTGGACTGACTATGCCACAAATGTTCACGTGCCAATAAACTGGTGCTAAAATGTCTAGTTTTACATTTCATTTGTTTTAGAAATATAAGTTTTAGTTTGGGAGTAAAGTTTTAATTTTAATATAATGGAAGCATGTGGTGAGTGGCTGCTAAACAGACCTAAAATGATGTAATTCATAGCATGGCCTATGTTGATCTGAAAAGGTCAGAATTAAACACAGGAAAACCTTAAACAATAGCTTGCACCTTTCTGAGCTTTTTTGTGAAATCGAGATACCCACAGTTGTCTTCAGAAGGGATTTAAATGATTCATTTGTTTTCTCAGAACAAAGAGTGAATCCATAATTGGAGGGAATGGGTGAATTTCTTCCTGGGAAATGTACAGCTGATTCCAGATGACTACTTTTCTCACAGTAACAAAAGCAGTCATTTGGAGTCTAAGAGCAGTATTTACAGATTGATGTCCAGGAAATCACATGTAAGCTTGGAATACAGTAAGCAAGATTGAGCTAAATGCACGTAAATCGCTTCGTCATCGGGAAGGTGTGGCGGGGGCCTTGGCTCATGAGGATAGAGGACGTAAACAAGCAGGTGTTACACCTTCTACATTTGCATGAGCAGGTGCTGTGGGGATGTGTTGGGAATGGGGGAGGAGTGAGGTGGCCTGGAGAAACGGTCCCTGTATAAAGCTGACAATGCAAGCTGGAGGTGAATGAAATGGCGACTTATGATCATTTGGATGCAGAGGCTGGTAAATGGAAAGTGAGGACAAAGGAGATCCTATTGTTGTTGTGGGAATGTTATGAAGGAGCTGTTGACCCCCTCTAATAACTAAAACTGAAACACCCAGAGACGCTCACCTCACCTCGTAATCTATTAAAGGAGTGGTTAAGTGAAAGAAATCCCTGATACTCACCTTAGAATCAACAAGTAACAATTTATTTATTTAACTCTAACAGTCAACAAATTAACAGAAGTACTAACAAATCAAACAATTTCCTCTTAACTACTAACTAGTCCCAAATAAACAAAATTCTAATGGTACACTGTTCCAATAGATATGAGTCCCACTTATATAAACAAAATTAATAAAAAATTTAAAATTTAATCTCTCAAAATAAGTTTTCCAGAATGTTCTTTGCTTTCTCCACTTCCTCCAGTCAGAATCACCTTCCTGCATTGAGTATTCAGGAATATTAGCTAAGTGTGCCACAGTTCATTTCCTTAGATGGTGCTTACTCTGCGATTGTGAAGATTTCTGTGAGAGCCAGTGATTTTCTCTGTCTTTAGAGCTGACGGCTGTTGAGAGCTGTTCTCTTAACAGATGGCAGTTTGCTCTCACATTGATTTTCAAATGTCCTCTTCTTTCATATGCTCGATGACTTATTAATTTCTTACAATAGGGTTGTTTGAAGGTTGTCAAAACCAATAGATTTAAATTTAATTGGGCTTTGGTGTCTAGGGCCTGCTTTAAATTAATTGGCTAAATTCAAAAACCTGTTGTCTTGGTAAAAATGCTGCTTTGCCTGCTAACGCCTTTGATACAATATTTCAATTTCAAGAACTCTCTGTGCATTTGCTGCTACCGGCAGACATTTTTTAAAACTCCAAGCCGAAAAGAAAACGCATCTATAAAATGGACCACACTGTCTTCCTTCCATCATTTAACAAACAAATTCTAATGTCCTGCCTTCCAATCCACAAGTCTTATACCAACATTGCAATAAGGAAGGAAGTGAAGGAGAGAGGGCAGAAGTGCAAGGAATGTGTCAGACATGGCTAAGGGTCCTGTCAACCATGGTAGTGGGCAATCCTCCATTGAAAAAAATGGTGGACATTTCTGAGGACCTTTGCAGAAGACGGCATCATCAGAACAGATGCGACAGAGATAGAGGTACTGGGAGAATGGAATGGCGTCCTTACATGAAATAGGCTTTAAGGATGTACAGTTGAAGTAACTGTGGGAGTCAGTGGGTTTATAGTGGATATTTGTGGCCGGCCTATTCCCAGAAAAGGAAACAAAGATGTTGAGGAAGGGAAGGCAGGAGTCAAATATGGACCAGGTGAAGATGAGGGTAGGATGGAAATTGGAAGCAAAGTTGATAATATTTTTCCAATTCTGAATGAGAGAAGGAAGCAGCACCATAAATATCATCAACGTACTGGAGAAAGATTTGCAGGGAGGGACTTGAGTAGGATTGGAACAAGGAATGTTCCACATACCCAGCAAAGAAACTAAGGTCCATGCAGATACCTACATCTTGCACATGAAGAAAACTAAGGAGTTAAAGCAGAAGTTGTTCAAAATGAGGACGAGCCTCAGCCAGATGGACGAGAGTGGTGATGGATGGGGACAGTTCAGGCCTTCTTTTCCAGGAAAAAGCGGCAAGCACTGAGACCATCTTGATGAGAGATGGACATGTAAAGGGATTGCACATCCATGGTGTAGAGGAAGTAGCTCTGGCCTGCCAGCTGGAAATTTTGAAACTGACGTAAAACATCAGAAGAATCGCGGATGTAAGTGAGAAGGGGCTGGGTAAGAGGAGGAAAGAAATTGTGTCAAAATAGGAAGAGGTGAGTTCTGTTTCTCACTATCTCTATCGGTTCCATCCCCAACTCCCTCACTAGTTTAAATCCTTTGGAACAGGTCTAGTAAATCTCCCCACCAGTAGATTAGTCCCCTTCCAATTAATGTGCAATCTGTCCTTCTTATACAGGCCACTTCGACCCCAGAGATTCCAATGATCCAAAAATGTAAATCCTTTTCTCCTGCACCAGTACCTCAGCCACATATTCATTTGCTCTATCTTCCTATTCCTACCCTCATTAACTCATGCCACTGGGAGTAATCCAGATAGTACTCTCCTCAAGGACCTACTTTTTAACTTCTTGCCTAAGTTCCTGTATTCTATCCTCAGAATCTCATTATGTTCTCTTCCTATGCTGTTAGTTCGAATGTGTACAATGACCCCTGCTGGTCCCTCTCCCCTTTGAGAATATGTTGCACCCTATTCAAGATATCCTTGATCCTGGCACCAGGGAGGCAGCGCGCCATTCTGACGTTTTGTTGCCAGCTGCAGAAATGTCTGTCTGTGCATCTGACTATAGGGCTCCCAATCACAATCGATTGCTAGGAACCTGATGTACTCGTTACATTAGAGCCAGTCTCGGTACCAGAAACCTGGCTGTCGGTGCTACATTACCCTGAGAGTCCATCACACCCTACATTTTCCAAAACAGCATACTTGTTTGAGATGGGGATAGCCACAAGAGACTCCTGAACTAGATGCCTACCTCCCCTACCTTTCCTGGAGGTAACCCATCTACCTGACTGTACCTGCAGCTAATTTCTCTTCCTGCAACTACCATCCATCACACTCCCCAGCTCCTGTAAATTCCTCATTTTCTCTAACTGTTGCTCAAACCAATCCATGCGATCCGATAGGATTCGCAAATAAACATTCTTCCTGCAGACATAATCATCAGCAATAATGAAATTCTCTCCAATCTCCCACATCTGACAGGAAGAGTGCATCACTCTACTAAAGGCCATCTTTGCAATTTAACATCTACAGACCCAGAAAATAGCATAGTTTTGCTGCTCTAAAAACATGGCTCCAGGATAACATAGTGCCTATGCTTTATATTTTTAAATTTTAATCAAGAGACAGGTTGCAATAAAACGTATAATCAAAAAAAAACCCACAGGACTCACTACTGTAGATTTAAAAAACAAAAGTAAGGTTACACATTTTAAAAAAGCCACTTAGCTCTTCCCCTGCTGTGAGCTCCCCCATGCAGGTTTCTCCAAGGTCAGCTGTAAATTTCACTGCTTGTTTTTTTTTTCCTTCGAAGAACTTTGATGTCCAGAGATACTTCAAGCTCACAGCAGAGTCAGTCAGGTAAGCAGGTTCACTGCTGGGTCACACAGCTGTTGCATTGTTTTTGGAGCTTTGGAAAGAAAGAGATCAAAACCATGGCACATTGTGACAAATCATTCTCTGACACGAGGCCTACTGCTCCATCAGAGGATTCACATAGGGAGAAACCATTCATATGTGAAGTGTGTGTCTCAGATCATTCTCAGTATCAAAAATGCAGCACAAACACCAACGCATTCACAGAGGGGAGAAACCATTCACGTGCAAAGTATCCTCTAAATCATTCTCCAATTAATCGTACCTCTGTAGACATCAACGTATTCATACAGGAGAAAAACCTTTCAAATGTGACCGGTGCAAGGAACCATTCCCAAGGTCATGCAACCTGCTGCTCCATAAGAGGATTCATACATGCACTTTTGGACCTGAAATGGGAAGGGAAGCCGATGGAGATATAGATTGGGGAGGTCAACATACAAATCTGCTAGGTACAGTGAGGAAGATAAACAGGAATTTGACTCCCCGTCCCTTCCGAGAGAAAAGGGGAGAACCCAGACCCGTCTGCCCCAATGGTTCCTGGAGTGACAAAACGTACCATAGGGGGAAATGCTCAGGTAAGTCCCATCATGTTAGCAGAGAATTTAATTGACCAGGGGTCACCCCATGAATGTAACGAGGGGATAGCAAATGATCCTAAGGGACTATTTGTATCAAGACAAAAAGGAGGGCGACAAATGGTAGAGAGGACACAGAAAATGAAAAATTACCCTTGAATTTTTTCTTGAAATGTTAAATTGCTGTGTGCTTCTTACTCTATTTAGAAGTATTGGAGAGCGAGAGAGAAAGAGAGACTAACTTTTGTGATTGAGCAAGGAAATAAGTCTTTCCTGTCTGGATGTGAATGTGAGTGCCCATAGCCCTTCTACTAAGTGTTAATTATTTATGTTCTGGTTTGTATGCATCTTCGTTTGTTGGTTGTTAAATGTTGTCTTGTGTAATTTATGCGTTTTGTCTCCTGGAGCTTGGGATCTGGGAATACTTTGAGGTTAGTTTGCATTTTAGGAGACTATGGTGATTTAAAAGTCTGCTGTGTGCCTGTATCTGTGTGGAAAATGTATGGTTAATGTAATTTTTTTTAAGGAACTATGAGTTTGTGTAAAAGAAAAATTGTGACAAAACTTCTTTTTAAAATTTCATTCCTAAGGCTTGGTAAAAGTTTACCTCTTGGAATTGGCAACAGCTGATTAAAATTAACTGAAGAAGTAAAATTAAGTCAAAAGATGTAACGTACTTGCTCTTTCCTCAAATTAGTGTGCTATCTGTGTTGTATTTGGATTGAGGAAAGACTTCTGGGTAAATTTTGATTTTAGAAACTTTATGTTTAAATTGCCATGTTTGAAATTTCATTTTCTGGCCAGAGTGAACTTCCAAACGCTGTTTTAACACATCAGTGAACCTTAATTCCAGATGATAAGATTTGGCTTATTGTAAATGCACTTTGGTGTGAAAGTATTCAAGTCTTGGAGAAATTGGAATCTTGGAAATGAAATTTTCTTTGAATAAAATTATCTGATAATATGTGGTAACAATCTGAGAAAACTGATAGGGGAGTTGGAAAAAAAAAATAAAACATATGATTTTTGTACAGGAGGAAGACAGGCTGTTGACATAATTACATCTTGAAGTTTTTACCCATCCCTTTAATCAGCAGTCAACCACGATTAATTAACCCATTCTGCTTAAGTGGAATGGATGGGTATTCTTTTTTTTCAGAGATTCAAGGTATTGAAGGTTTCTGCTAATGGCTATGAACTTCTGTACTCGTCTGCAGACTTTCAATGTCGCAACACAGTGTCAGATGAGGCACCCTCAAGCCATCAAGCCATTAATTAACAACACCTCTCAGCATTGGAGAACTGCTATGAAAACATTATGTGTATTGAGCATCAGGAATTTCAAAACCACTAAGCCTGGTTAAGCCTGAGCATGTGCAGAGCTCTGATGAAGACTCATCTAGACTCGAAATGTTAGCTGGTTTTCTGTCCATGGATGCTGCTTCACCAGCAGTGATCTCCAACAAGCAAAGTATGTTTTTTTTTGCCTGAATCAAACAGAAATGTTTCACTTCTGCTTTAAAATATGATAAGATTATGTTCCATTGGAATACAAATCTCCCCAGAGCTATGGAATTAGATATGATGGCAATAGCTAAATTGCAAAATTGGATAGAGGAAGTGATTAGGGGTAGGGAGTGGTGACAGAAGACAAAAAATAAAATTAATTAGAATAACGGGTTGTAAATGCAATTGAGGTTGAAATGCATTTTAGTGAAAGGGAAGGTTAGATGAGAGTACTATCTGATAACTTTCTCTTGATAATGTTTTTATCCTTGTCTTTCCTTCTATGAGAACCGAATTTGATGACCAAGCCACTACTCGAGGCATCACGACTATACGTACAAGATAAGTAAAACCTCAAAGATCTTTTGATAGGATCATACGAAAGTCAAGAATGTAAACACTGACAAGTCTGACAAACACTGACAAACACTGACAAAAAATCCACGGAGAAAGTGACTTCAAACCAAAGAAAGTAGCATCAGTGAAAGAGAGGTAAAAAGAAATCAAAATACAAAGTGTGATTGGCTATTTTGTCAAAATATTACATAAATGAAAGATTGTGGATTCTGGGAGTGATAGTGAGCTGTGTAAAATGGCCCATCAGATGACGTACAGACACCTCAAAAAAAACAGGGAAGCATAAGAAAAAGTGTAAAGCCTGATGAATGCACTGTAGGTTCTTGAAGCAGAATTGTTTGATACCAATTACGGTGCAGCTAAGTGGGGTATTTACAAATGGAGGCAGTTAGCCCTCAATGATCATTCGTAGAATTGGCAAGGAAGGAAACATATTGAAAACTTATCGTCCAGACTGATTTAGATGAAGAGAGTCATAGAGTCATGGAGCTGTACAGCATGGTAACAGACCCTTCGGTCCATTCATCCATGCCAACCAGATATCCTAAATTAATCTAGCCCCATTTGCCAGCATTTTGTCTATATCCATCAAAACTCTTCGTAGTCATGTGTCATCTAGATGCCTCTTAAATGTTGTAATTGTACCAGCCTTCACCACTTCATCTGGCAGCTCATTCCATACACGCACAACCCTCTGCATGTAAAAGTTGCCTTTTAGGTTCCTTTCAAATCCTTCCATTTTTACCTTAAACCTACGCTCTCTAACCACTACCCGGGGAAAAAGACCTTGACTATTCACCCTATCCATGCCCCTCATGATTTTATATACCTCTGTATGGTCACCCCTTAGTCTCCGATGATCCAAGGAAAATAGTCCCAGTCTATTTAGCCTGTCCCTCTCGCTTAAACCCTCCAACTCTGGCAACACCCTTGCAAATCTTTTCTGCTTCCTTTCAAGTTTCACAACATCCTTTCCATACCAGGGAGACCAGAACTGGATGCAGTATTCCAAAAGTGGCCTAACCAATGTCCTAAACAGCTGCAACGTGACCTCCGAACTCCTAAACTGAACAATAAAGGCAAGCATACCAAATGCCTTCTTCACTATCCTGCCTACCTGCGACTCCACTTTCAAGGAACTCTAAACCTGTACTCCAAGGTCTTTTTGTTCAACAACACTCCCCAGGACCCAACATTATGTGTTTAAGTCCTGCCCTGGTTTGCCTTTCCAAAATGCAGAGCCTCACATTTACCTAAAATAAAGTCAATCTGCCACTCCTTGGCCATTGGAACATCTGATCTGATCCTGTTTTACTCCAAAGTGACATTCTTCGCTGTCCACTACACCACCACTTTTGGTGTCATCCGCAAACTTACTAACCATACCTCCTATGTTTACATCCAAATCATTTATATAACTGACAATGGACCCAGCACCGATCCTTGTGGCACACTGCTGGTCAGAGGCTTCCAGTTTGAAAAGCAGCCGTCTACTCTTTTAAACAGAAGCTGTAAACAGAAAGAAACCAAGAGCCCCTGACACAACCCCCATCAGACACTCCCTGGAAAAGGGTAGCACCGGGTGAAACACAGATCAAAGCCCACTCTGCTCACCCGAAACTGAAAATAAAGGTGCCTTGACTTTGTTGAATAAAAATAAAGGCGCTATTACTCTGGGGAGAAACAAAAACAGATGAACAAGTAAAAAATGGCTGCATGTTGATTGCCCCCACCAACCTCTTTTGGGCAGAGAACACAAGGAGGGGTCAACATCAAAATATATTTAAGCAAAATAAACAATTAAACAAGTAATCAATGAACTAAATAAATCCCCTCTGCCCTGTCCCCACTGAAAATCCCTGGGACAGGGACAACAATGATTTAAAATCCAGAGGAAGCTGCCCTGCTTATTTCAACTAAAGACAAAATTCCCCTCACGCCAATCCCCATCAGCACATCTGGGACAGGGACAGGGACAGTGCAGGGCGAAAATAAAAGCCCCATTGGCTCTTCTAAGAGGTCCAAAATTGGAACAAAGGAAAAAAAATAGCCCTCTTCTTGGGCCACCAAACTGAAAACAAATGCAAAAGGCAAAACAGAAACTTATATGACAGAGACAACTCACTAAGTTGGAATAACAAGCTGTAGAGCTGGATGAACACAGCAGGACAGGCAGCATCAGAGGAGCAGGAAAGCTGACGTTTTGGGTCTGGACCCTTCTTCAGAAATGGGGGAGGGGAAGGGGGCTCTGAAATAAATAGAGAGAAGGGTAGGCGATGATAGAAGATGGATAAAGGAGCAGATAGGTGGAGAGGAGACAGACAGGTCAAGAAGGTGGGGATGAAGGTGAGTGTAGGCAGAGAGTTGGGATTGGGGTTGGTCAGTGGGGAGGGAGGAGTGGATAGGTGGGAGAAAAGATGGACAGGTCAAGGAGGTGGGAACGAGCTGGGCTGGTCTTCAGATGAGGTCGGTGGTGGGGAGATTTTAAAGCTTGTAAAGTCCACATTGAGACCTTTCGGCTACAGGGTTCCCAGGCGGAATATGAGGTGCTGTTCCTCCAGCCTTCAGGTGGCATCGTTGTGACACTGGAGGAGGCCGAGGATGGACATGTCGTCCAAGGAGTGTTGGGAAGATCACAAACCTGGGGGAAATTGCCTGGCCAGGCTGAGCTTCTGTTTGATTACAGAATCATACAGCACAGAAACAAATCCTTTGGTCCAAAAAATACATGCCGAACATAATCCCAAACTAAATTAGACCAACTTGCCTGCTCTTCTTGGGTATGAGCCGATATTTTTTTTTCTGACTCTTCAGAGAAAGTAAAACACAGTGGGTGAGCGCTTGAATTTTCCCCTTTGTATGAATTGCATGCCTGCTGTTCAATTTATCCAGACCAAATGGTGTGACTTATCTGTCTGTTTGAATTAAACTAGTAAAG
>NC_063337.1:54081339-54099122 GCF_021869965.1 Rhincodon typus
ATTATGACACAGAGTGAGGGCACATGTCATACAGTCATAGAGTCATACAGTGCAGAATCTGACCCTTCATTCCAACTAGTCCATGCTTAAGATCATCAGAAACTAAACTAGACCCACTCCCTGTTCCTATCTATATGCCTTCAAACATTTTATATTCATGTACTTATCGAAATATCAATGTTGAGTACAAAAAACTGAAAATGAATCAAAATAATAGTCTTTAACTATTGTAACTTAAGAACTGTCAGAAAACTAGAACTAAATGTATAAATAAGCCTGAATCTCAGTAGAAGCTGCAAAATCCATGCTGCACTCTGTCCACTTTTATAGAATTAGTTTTTTTCTTTTCAACATCCCTCAAGATGTGTGCGCCATTCCTCCTAAAATCAGTTGTTGGTCCATTCCTTTGTCTGGGGGAGCACTTTCTCTTCCAAATTTCCCTCACTGATGACCTCATCCTGCTACATCATCAAATGAATGCTTTTCCAGCAACTTTGTTTTTGATCAAATGAATGTCATTTGAATAACATGGTAGCTCTGTGGAAGCACATCATAGAATTATCGGGTCATTAGAGATGTACAGCATGGAAACAGACCCTTCAGACCAACTCGTCCATGCTGACCAGACATCTGATATAAATCTAATCCCATTTGTCAGTTTTGGCTCATATCCCTCCAAATCCTTTTTGTTCATATACCCACACAGATGCCTTTTTAATGTTGTAATTGTACCAGCCTCCACCACTTCCTCTGGCAGCTCATTCCACATGTGCACCACTCTCTTTGTGAAAAAGTTGCCCCTTCGCTCCCTTTGGTGTCTTTCCCAATTCATTTAGACCTCTGCCCTCTATTTTTCGACTCCCGCACCCCAGGGAAAAGACTATGCCTATTTACCCTATCCATGCCCCTCATGTTTTTATAAATCTCTATAACATCACCCCACAGCCTCCAACATTCTAGGGAAAATAGAATTTGGCCATTCAACCTCACCCTATACTTCAAACCCTCCAACCATGGCAGCATCCTAAATCTTTTCTGAACACTTTCTACTTTCACAACATTCTTCTTATTGCCAGGAACCCTTAATTGAATGCAGTATTCCAAAGATGTCCTAACCAGTGTCCTCTACAGTCACAACATGCCCTCCCAACTCCGATACTCAACACACTCATCAATAAAGACAACCGTACCAAATGCCTTCTTCATTATCTTGTTTTCCTGTGATTCCATTTTCAAGGAACTAAGAACCTGCACTCCAAGGTCTTGCTGGAAAGTCACACTCCCTAAGACCTTACCATTAAGTGTATACGTCCTGCCCTTATTCACCTTTCCAAAATGCAGCACCGCACATTTATCTAAATTAAAACCATCTGCCGCTCCACAGCCCATTGGCCCATCTGATCAAGGTCCCATTGTACAAACGTCTTCGTTGTCCACTACACCGCCAATTTTGGTGTCATCTGCAAACATACTAAACATATTTGTTACAAAGGAGTGGTTTACACTTCTCTGGTAATTAAAACCAAAATCCTGAGAGAAGTTTAACTCTCCTCGTAATCTGCAACAGGAAAAGTGAAAAGTGGTGTAAGTGCCTCTCACCTCCCAAGCTGTTATAAAGGAGAGGTGAAATAAAATGAACTCTTGACAGTCACTCTATAATCAGCAACTAACCATTTTATTTATCTAACTCTGACAGGAAACAAATTAACAGAACTACTAACAAAATGAACAATTCTCCCTTAACTACTAACTATTCCCTAACAAAATAAAATTCGAATGGTATGTTGTTCCAATAGATAGACATCCCACGTATATCAACAATATTCATAAAAAAGTGAATTAAAGCATAATGTCTCAAAATTACAGCCAGATAAGTCTTCCAGAATGTTCTTTGCTTTCTCAGCTGTCATCCAGTGAGGAACACCTTCCTCAGTTGAAATCTTCTGTCAGGAATATTAGCTAAGAGTGCCATAGTACCATGATTTAGATGGTGCTTACTCTGAGATCTTAGAGATTTCTGTGAGAGCCAGTGATTTTTTCTTCCTTTTGAGCTGATGGCTGTTGAGAGCTGTTCTCTTAACACATGGCAGTTTGCTCTCACTCAATTTTCAAACGCCCACCACTTCTGTTTACATCTTTGATGGCCTATTAATTTCTTACAGTAGAATTGGTCCAAGATTGTCAAAAACATTAGATTTGCTCTTTGGTATCTAGAGCCTGGTTTAAATGAATTGGCTAAATTCAAAAACCTGTTGTCTTGATAAAAATGCTGCTTTGCCTGCGAACGTCTTTTGACACAATGTTTCAATTTCAAGAACTCTCTGTGCATTTGCTGCTGTCTGTAGACATTTTGTTTTTAATCTCCAAGTCTAAAAAACACATTTTGTAAAGGGACTACGCACTCTTGCCCCCTACCATTTTATAAAATAATTCTAACATCCTGCCTTCCAATCCACAAGTGCTATACCAACTTTGCAACATCTTCCCCTTCAGAAAAAATGAACCATCATTCTGAAAAGATGGCTTCACTTTTTTTCTCTAAACCTTAATGGCATTATTACTGGGTACATAGGTTGTTACTCTCGAGTCACACATTTCATACTAATTCTCTATACTTATGTAGAACATTGAACACAACCGTGTCTATCTTATATACACGTTTTCCTTCTGAATGGGCGAAAACACATCCACAATAACATTTTCACGACAGGGACCATGTACAATCTGTAAGTTAAATGCTTGTAACATAAGATTCTAATGAAATAGTCTGGTGTTCTTATCTTTAAATCTTTCCTAAAATGTCAAAGGTTTGTGATCAATGCAAATAACTGCCTCTGATACATTGTTTGCAAATTAGCCATTAAAATGGCTTGGCCAGTACTAAACTCAATCCCTCCATTTCACTGATTGAATACTTTCTCTGGTGGATATTGAATTTCTTTGAAAAATAATTGATTTGCCTTTCAGTTGCGCAATCAACCTCCTGCAACAACACAGCCCCAACTCCAAGATCGCTTGCGTCAATGGTGACTTTAAACGGTTTCAAGAAATTTGGTGTAGCTAAAACTGGTGCATTGATGAACACAGCTTTTAAATTCTCAAATGCCTCCTGCCATTGTTCTGTGCACCAGAATTTTGTGTTCTTCTTCAACAAATCTGTCAGCGGTGCCACCACACTGCTCACATTATGGACAAATTTGTGGTAGAATCCGTTCAGTCTCAAACATCATAGCAATTCCTTCTTCGAGGATGGTCTTGGAAATTCCACAATGGCCTTTGTTTCCACATTCCTCGGTGTCATCCCTCCATGTCCGATGTTCTGTCCTAAGAACTTCAATTCCACCTTCGTGAATTCTGTCTTCGTTAAATTTATGACCAACTTTGCCTTCTGTAACCTCTCAAAGAGTTCTGTCAAATGTGCTATGTGATCTGTCCACGAATGGCTAAAGATCACAAAGTCATCTATGCAGATGACACAATTAATCAATCCTGACAAAACTCTGTTCATCAGTCTTGAAAAGTGTCTGGTGTGCTCTTCTTTCCAAAGGACATTACTTTAAATTGATACAGTTCAATTGGGGTTACAAACACAGAAACTTCTTTCTCTCTCTCTGACAAATGTACTTACCAGTAACCACAAAGTAAGTCCAACTTTGCAATGTTAGTGAATTGTTCAAATTTTTCCACACAGTCCTCCAGCCTTGGAATTGGGGACGAGTCCGATTTAGTTGTGGTTTAGTTGTCCAAAGAGCATCCCATGCAAACCCATTCCCCAACTCCTTTTCCTTGTAATCCCCTAATTTATTCATCCATGAACTTGTGAGCAATTTAGCATAGCCAATCCACCAAACCTGCACATTTTTGGACTGTGGGAGGAAACTGGAGCACCCAGCGGAAATCCATGCAGTCACAGGAAGAATGTGCAAACTCTACTCAGAGAGTAACCTGAGGCAGAAATCGAACCCTGTCCCTGGCGCTGTGAGGAGGCCATGGTCAGCACTGTGCCACCCCCAGTGAAATATTCCTGTATCTTTGCCTGAGTCATCCTCACTCCTAGATGACCTCATACAGGTCATTCCTGTGCTACCCACAATACTTCCTGTCTGGCGACCTTCCGCCCATTTCTCCTCTGCACTAACCTGCCAAAGTCTCCCTTTCTACCTTAGGGTTCTATCCTTCAGGTGAGAACATTCTGGAATTCATTCTGATTCCTTTTCTCAGTAGGCTAAATGATATAAATCTTTTATTGTCTCATGTTTTTGTTGTAACTCCATTCGTCTTTTAGAACTAAACGCCTCTGCCTGATCCTCTACCTGCTTAGGATTTTCCTTCACCATTTCATTAAACAGGATGTCACTGAACTGGAACTTAACTCCTTCATCTTTCTTGATTTCCCTTCTTGCATGAATTTATGACTGTGGGATCTTGTCACCACACAGTTCGGAAACATTCCAGGGTATTTTTCTTTTAACTCTTCAGCTCCCTGGTTTTCTTTTGGCTTCTCCATTACAATGGACACATTGCCACCTTTGATCCAGCTAGGTTGTTTCAAAGAACAAACTGTATTCCTGGAATAGACAGTATTTCGATCACTCCCACTGTCGCATCTCCAGTCTTGATTGGAATTTCCGGCTTTATCTTACACAGGGGAACGCTAAACCTCCCTCCATTTATTCCACACATTATCACTCTCTTGGTTCACATTTCAGAAGCAGTGCATATATTTCCATTCTTTACTATTAGGGACTGACCAGTTCCCACAGCTCTCACTGTTGTAACTTCTTTACCTTCTCCCCGTCGCCGAAATTAAACAGATTTTCCACTTCACATCTAAGTTTTATTTCAAGATCTAGCACACTAATCCCCAAGTCTGTTTAAATCTCTCCAGATCCATTCAGATCTATTCAGAACCCACACACGAACTGGCCAGATCCCAGACTCAAGTCCCCAACCTGTTATGAAGCAGTTGGTTATCACCTCTCCGATAATTAAAACCGAAACTCTCAGAGAAGATCCTCTCACCTCGTGATTTTCAAAACAATTTTCAAATATCCATTATTTTTATATCCTTGATGACCTATTGATTTTGTACAATAGGATTGATCAGATGTTTTCGGAACCATCAGATATAAATTTCATTGGGCTTTGTTATCTCGGAAATGGTTGATATTAGTGGCTAAATTCAAAAGCCTGTTGTCTTGGTAAAAGTGCTGCTTTGCCTACTAACAGTATGGCCTTTTGAAACAAGGTTTCAATTTCAAGAACTCTCTGTGCATCTGCTGATGCCGGCAGAAATTTTGTTAATGTCCAAGCCTAAAAAAAAACGTGGTTAAAAGAGCCACGCACTCTGCGAACCCCAGTATTTTACAAACCAATTCTAACATCCTGCATTCCAATCCACAAGTACTACATCAACTTCACAACATACTTCCTGTGCTTGCATCCAAATCATTTATAAAAATGACAAAAAGCAGTGGACACCCCACTGATCATTGTGGCACACTGTTGGTGACATGTGTCCACACTTAAAAGCAACTCTCCCCACTTTTAAACAGGAGGTATAAAATAAAAATGTTAAAATAAAAACCAAGACACCCCCACAGTGCCCTGACCAGACACGCGTGGGATAGGAACATAACCACAGAGCTAGGCCACACTCTCCTTCTTCAGACTGGAAAATAAAACTGCCTTGTATTTGTTGAACAAAAATAAACACCCTATTTCTCTGGGGAGAAACAAAAACAAATAAACAAACAAAAACTGGTTCTTCCTTGTCTCTGTACCCACCGACATCTTTTGCGCAGTTCCACGAGGCGCTAAAGTAAAAATATACTCAAGCAACTTCAGAGAAAACAAATAAATAAACAAACAAATAAACAACAAAATAAATAAATCCCCTCTTCCCCATCCTCATCGAACACTCCTGGGGCAGGGACAACAATGGGTTAAAATCCAGAGACAGTTTCCCAACTCATTTTAACTAAAGGTAAAAATTCCCCTCACACTGATCCCCATCAGCACATCTGGGACAGGAGCACGATGGGGCTAAAATAAAGCCCCCTTGACGCTTCCAAAGAGTCCAAAGTGTCCAAAATCAGAACAAAGAGAAAATAAGATCGCCCTCTTCCCATGGCACCAAACCGAAAAAAGAACACAAACTCAAAAGGCAAAATGGAAACTTATATCTCAGAGGCAATTACTTAAATTGGAATATCATTATCCAGGCTGATAATGCACTCAAACCACCATGGTGCTCAGCGATCTCACAAGGCCCTGATCGTGCTGGTGAGCAACACGTACTCCCTCTCCAGGGACACCCGTGCATGGACAGAACGGTGAAATGGGGACAGACAGTCTGGAACGACGAGCCCCTCTTCGGCCCACTGCCTGGACCTATTGATGGCCGTATTGCCCAGGCCCAGGAGCAAAGCCCCAAGAAGGTTCATAGAGCTGTCTGCTCCTCCCTGCACCAAGCACCTGCAGGTCAGGAGTGTGGGGCTGAAATGCAACCAAAATTTTAACAGCAGCCGCTTCAAACAACTAAAAAGGGGCTGCAAATAGATGCACCGACACCTCCAGACCACAGAATGTCCATGTGGACTGGCTCCCAGTAAACTTACTCATTCCCCAGTTGCCCGGGAGTGCCCCCTGCAGCACTCTCCATCCCAGACCTCCTGATGTAAGTGGGGAGGACCCCTTCAGAGACGGTCCTGAACCTGGGATCTCTGCTGCCGGAGGGCAAACCATAACACCAAGGTGTGTCCGGGCAGTGGGTGAAGGCACAGCATTGAAGGGTGTTCATCATCAACTTGCATAAAAAACATCTCCGTGCAGTTCGAAATGTCACCAGGAGGATATTCTTAAGGGAGGTCACTTTTTGGGGCAGTACATCACGGGGGAGGGTCTGTGACACAGGGTCAATGTCGAGTTCCTGATGGACAGGGGTCAGGTTACCCTGAAGGCCACCACATGCCTGAGCTGCCTTGAGTGTACGCGAGGTACTGGGGCCGAGTGCCTTGTCTGTCAGGCTCTGGGTGGCTCAGGTCAGAAACCGGAGGTGGACCGCGCCCTCACAGTTAGCTGTGTTGGTGTTATTCGGCCGGCTCCTCTGCCATCCAGCAGGTCCCCAAATCTGGTTATCCCTGCATCCCGAGCTCTCTCCTCCCTCAGCCAGTGCAAACCGCCCTGGAGGATGAACCTGTTCCTGAGCAGCTGCTCCCTGCAAGACCAGCCACTCCTGTAGGAGGAGGGCTCCAGCGCAAGCCGACACTGTCCCAGACTATGTTCAGGTCCAGATAGAAGACAGACATTTCCGGAAGAAGACCCAAAGCTGGGATCACTCCATGAACAGGAACTGTGTGTCGTAATGGAGGCCGTGCCCCTAACAGAAGAAATACATCATCAGGATGCACCACTTTGGAGGAGGCTCGATGTAAAGGTATTGCTGCAGAGTCTGAAGGAATCACATGACCATCTTCCTCAAACGGGAGGCTCAGAACCACAGCGGTGACCGAGAGTTACCTCTTGTCCCAGAAAAACGTGTCGATCTTTTTCTGGGTGGCAGTGAGAAAGCTAGTGGGAGGAACCAAAGTGACCTACTGATACCAAAACATGGCGGCCACCAGCTGGTTTATGGCCAATACTCATGTCCTGTAGGACAACACTCGGAGAAATCCTGTCCAGTGTGCGAGCCAAGTGATCACATTGGTCTCCAACTCGTGCCAATTCTGTAGCTGGGATTCCTCATCAGGGTAACGATGGACTCATAGGTCGAGGAGGTGAGCGGAACTCCACATGAAGCACTGGAGCTCCTGCAGCAGCGGATACATCTGCCATGGATCAACCCGAAGTCCCAAACACTTGCTCCACTTGATCCTTGCAGAGGACACTGCAGAGTACACCTCCCTGCTCGTGTGCATTCTCCACAGGTCAGCTGGGCCTGTGAACACGAGAAGCATGTCGCCAAAGTACACAGAAAGAACCACATCCAGCCCCGGCCTGCCCAAAGCCAAACCCAAAACCACTTACACAAGAGGCACAGAAATGGGTCCACACAAAGAGAATAAATCTGGCTGAATAGGTGGCAGCCTTGGCACCCTCCTCTCCCAAAGCGCAGAGCACTGTCAGGGGCCCAGTAACCCCCACTAGGCCCCCCGCAGGGGCAAACAGAATTCGGATCCCAGGGATAAAGTGTGTCCCTAATCCCAAATGCTAGCAGATACTCGTGATCCCCTTTGTCAAATACCTTTTCCTGATCAAGAGAGAGAAATGTTTTCAACAGGCTAGTCTTCTGGGAATAATGGATCATGTCCCTGTGGATGTTGTTGTGGATACTCCAGACCAGGTCGTTGTAGGACTGCTCTGAGTGGATCATGTGATCCAACATGGTACTAAGATGAGTTGAAAGTGCCCTGGCAAAGATTTTGTCGTCTGTGGGCTGAGGATGGAGACCTCACACCAACTCTTTACCAAACAGATTTTGCCCGTCTTAGGCAACAGAGTGATGATGGCTCTGTGTCAAGTAAGGGATATCTCTCCAGTCACGATACATTCCTCCAGGACCCGGGCATAGTCACCCCCTGAGGATGTCCCAGAATGCCCTGAAGAACTTTACGGGCAGCCCATTCAGCCCCATCGACTAGCCCTTGGACAAACTGTGGAGGGCACCAGTCTGCTACAATCCCACCTCTCGAGGGTATGATTGAAATCTCCCCCAGAGAAGGACGGGTTCACCCTCACCGATGGAGCTAAGGAGAGTAGGCACTTCCTCGAAGAACCATGTCTGCTCAGATCCCATCCAAGGCGCCTATACGTGCACGAAATGAAGCACTGTGGCCCCAAAACGATCTGTGAGTTGGAACAGACGGCCTGGCACATGATCCTGAATTCTCAAGATATTGCACTTAAACAACAGGGGCCTGCAAGATGGCCCCTCCATGTGAATTGGAGACCAGGTGCCTCATGCAGACCCTTCCCCATCACTCCAGGATCGATGTAGCTTTCTCTCCTGAAACAGTACAGGTTTCTTGCAGGAGGCTCACTGCGTACTTTCATTCCCTGAGGAGCAAAAGGATACAAAATCTGCACTGGGCCTTCCTGCTGCTGCTGACATTGAGACTAGCTGTGGATATCTTCACTGCTGCAGTATGTACCCCCACCACCAGTTCCAACAATGAAACCCAACTAAGTGAGCGGGTGGAGAGACTCTTTTTCCCTTCCGCTCCCTGAGGATGCTGCAAAGGAATCCCTGGCATCGCTGCTCCATGTTCCTGTCCATTCCCGGGTTTGCCAACAGCTGCCGGGCAGATATGACCAGAAGCGATAGAGAATTACACCAATCCATAGCCAACCACACTCTGTCTTCTCGAGTGTTAGACCTCATATTCTCAAATGACAGTCCAACTCTGGTGGTAGATTTAGGTACAAATTTATTTTCGTAGAACTTTCTTACAGCTTCATATTTTCTTCACTGTAGGACACACAAAAACTTCAGATGGTATACAGATGAAAATTAGACTGCACTCGCCCTGCCGAACAGCCTCCTCTCCCTCCCGACTATACTATTGGCCGGCGGCACCAGGTTATCCATCTGTGATTGGCTCTCTGGTACAACATCTTAAAGAGATGGACAGGCTGGTTGTCCACCCACTGTCATGATGTTTTCACACACTTTCTTATCTTTCTCCTTGAAGCTTTTTACAATGGATAACATTTGCCAGCTGCACATTCTATCTTAGCCAGTAACCTTGATTGTTATAGAGCTCCTATTGTCCTCCTTGCTGAGGCTACGTTAAACAAATATTTTCCAACACGCTCTAACTACTGTCAGCCATGTTCTGCAGAGCTTGTCGGGGACCATTGTCAGCCATTTTGTGAGCTCAGTCATGGGCACTCCTAACAATCCCCCTTTGATTCTTCCTTATGTGAATCACAAGACACACAAGTATATAGTTACACATATGAGATAGGCTTTCTATGCAAGAATAATTGCCTCATGAGTTGCTTATGTTTAGGAGCCTAGCCTGCAGGGCTACGGCAGAAACGACCCATTGGCCACAACATTTGTTTCATAAAAACAAACAATATACACACAGTTAATAATACAATCAATTTCCCCATGTTGGGCTAATTGTAACAGTTCTTAATACTTTAACTGTTTGTGGTTCTTTTTACTTGTGATGCGTGGATCCAAGTTTTCTTCCTTCTGACTTTTACTGCTGCTGGAATGGTCAGCAGCACATGGTAGGGTCCTTCCCACTTGGCTCCTCGCAGTTGTTTATGGATTTTCTTTACATAGACCCATGTTCCCGGAATGATATCATGTTCTCCCCCTGATGGGAAGCAAATCTGACAGCATTGGTTAGATCTTGACAATACTTCAACAGTACATCACTCATTAAGTGGCAAATGGCTTTCTGAAAATCAATTGTTTCTGGCAGTGACATAGGCCTTTCAGTGATGACTTCAATAGGGCTTAGTCCTGTTGTCCAATTGGGGGTTGCCAAGATGCAGCATTGTACTATTGACAGGGCTTGTAGCCAGGGCCCTCCTTCTTTGTGGTGCTTAGTGAGCCTTTGTTTTATTGTCTGGTTGGTTCATTCCACTTGCCCTGATGATTGGGTGTGATGAGGGCAGTGGGGATCCCATTTAATGTTTAGCAACCTGCAAACTTCCTGGCAGACAGCACCTGTGAAGTGTATCCCTTGGCCAGAGTCTATGCTCATTGGGACTTCCCACTGAGGAACGTAACCCTGACACAAAACTTTAGCAGTATGATTGGCAGTGGCTCGTCGGGTTGGAGAGGCTCCCATCCATCTGGAGAATTTGTCGACGATAACTAGGACCTCAGCATAGCCTCGACATGGTGGGAGGGATATGTAAACGACTTGTAGGTGTTGAAGCGGTCCTACAGGGGCGGGGGGGTTCTCAATTGCGCAGGTTGTGATGCATCCAGCGTTGTTCTTCTGGCAGGTCATGCAATGGTCTGCTACCACCTGGGCCTGCTTTTCAAAACCGCAATCCCACCAGCTCTTCTGGAATCATGCCATCATTAGTTGTGGAGTCAAATGTCCCCAATAGTGAATCTGTTGTTCCAAAAAGGGCACTAATGCCTGCGGGATGATGGGTTTATCCATCTCTCTTTGTCTCCAGATACCATCGTTGCACAGTTTAATTCTGGCCTCAATCCTGCTCCACGTTTTCTCTCGGGAGTAATGACTCTGCACGTCCTTTAGATCTTGTGTCAAAGTCCTGAGCATCTCTAATTTACACAATAAGGTGGGTTCCATGAGAGGCTCTTCTTGTGAGGTGGCCCCTCTGGCTGCTTGGTCAACCAGAGAATTTCCTTCGGCTTCTGTGGTGTTTTCTTTGGTATGGGCCTTATCTTTCAGGATGGAGACTTCATGGGGTAATCGTATGACTCCAAGTAGATTTCAGACTTTGTTCCCATTTCAGATGGGGTTACTGCAGCTGTAAGAAATCCCCGCTTTTGCCAAAATCATGGGCTACTCCAAATGCATAGCGGGAATTCATGTAGGTATCAGCCATCTGTCCCTCTGCTATCTTGCACGCTCCCGATACAGCATGCAGCTTGGGCGGATGTTCCAGCAGGTAGACTACTTTTGCCATGACTTTGTGTAGACTGGCGACTGCCCATCTCACTTTCCTGATCCTGTTTTCAACAAAAGAGAACCCATCTGCAAAAAGAACGAGGTCCGGGTTCTGCAGAGACTCCTCTACTGCTAGAACTGCTTTGTCTATTTGTTTTAAAATTTCCACACAGTCATGTTCTTCTTCATATCCATCTCCTCCCTCTTTTTGCTTTCTGGCCACTGGCAGCATAGTTGTTGGGTTAAATGGGCTGGCCTGGACAATGTAGAGATTGGGGGTTCTAAGACTGCTGTTCAGCAGGTCCATCCAGCTGCCGTTAATTGAGATACTCAATTCATTGACAGTAAGGCGTATACTGTCAACTATACAGTTTTTGATCGAGGACTAAACCCATGGTGGCCATTACAGCCCGACATGTGGCTTCCATGGCCCTCAGGTAGCTTCTCCATCCCAGGGCTACTGCGTCCAGTTTTGCTGAGTAGTATCCGATAGATCTTTATAAAACGAATCGTTCTTGTGTCAGTATGGCTGTCATGTATCCTTCCCTTTCATTTTGAAAAAGGGTAAATGTCTTCCCACTGTCAGGAATTCTCAAAGCTAGTGCCGTGCATAAGACCTTTTAAAAGGGTCTCGTTGCTCTTCCCTGAGGGTGATAACCTCCGTTGATATTGTCTTGCTCCTTAAGAGGTCGTTCAGTGGCTGTGCTAGTTGTGTGTAGGAGTCAATCTAGTTCCTCTTAAAATTACATAGCCCTAAAAAGGATCTGACTTCCCAGATAGAAGTGGGCTCTTGGGCCTTTCAAATTGCTGCAGCGCTGACCTGGGTAAGTTCTCCTTTTCCCTCTGAAATCTTTTGCCCCAAATACACAACCTCTTCCTGCAGCACCTGAGCCTTGTTAAAATTGGTTTTATGTCCTCGGGAGTGCAAGAGGTCCAGCAGGATTCACAATTCCTGTTTGCGCTGTTCCTCTGTACAGGAGGCCACTAGAATATTATTCGTGTACTGAACAACTGTAGGAGACATAGCGGGTAATTCTCAGAAGTAATTTTACCAGGCCATGTGAAATACCATAGGGCTGTTGTGGAAACCCTGTGGTAGCCAGGTCCAGGTGTACTACTGTTGCTGAATGGTGAAAGCAAACCAATGTTGCACTTCAGATGCCAAGGGTGCCAACCAAAATCTGTTGGCCATGTCTATCACCCAGAAGTGTTTATGTTTCGGTGTGAAGGCATTAAAAAGATGGCGGGATCCGTGACCAAAGGAGCTTTTTGATCAATGCATTGGTTGGCCTGTCTATCGTCAACAGTCAGGTGCCAAGTCATGTCATGTTTTTGCACTGGCCATACACGTCTCTTGGAGGAGCTGTGAGTTTTCACCAGTACACCTCTTTCTTCCAGCTGTTGGATGATGCACAAGATCCCTGCGATTGAGGCTGGGCTAATGTGGTATTGTTTGTTGCATGGAGGAACAACTCCAGTAAATGATGCCAGTTCCATCTGGAACAAACTGCAATTGTTCTTATCCTTTGCCCAGATTGAATGGTCTCTTAACTCCCCCTTCTTCGTGCATCTTATAGACCAGGTCACTTTACCAACACCAAAATGCAAGGAAGAGTTTAAATGGGTCCGAATGGCCATTTCCAAGAGAGCTTGTTCCACGGGTCCTGACCAAACTGAGGTTGTTAATTCATGTAAACCCAATTCAATGAGCACTGGATGTGTTCTTTTAATAGTGAGATATTCACCTCCCACTCCATGTGCTATTTCTGTTTTCCCACCCAAGTGTAGCAATTTTCTATAATACAGAGGCAAACAGGTTAATTTCACTCTAGTATCCAAAAGACAGTCTATTTCTTGGCTGTCCAACCTCACAGGGATGTAAGTTCCATCCCCCTTTTGTTATACTAGAGCCATCAGGGGTATGGCAAGGGAAGGGGCAGGCACCTCTCATTTTTTGTAATATTCAACATCTTTTCCTGCTGCTCAACCATCATGTTCTTGATACAGTCTATTAATAGTTGTTCAGAGAAGGAGTTGGCTTCGGGTCAAGGGTTGGCAATGTATCAGCCAATGTGGTGCTGAACCGTGAGGGGGCCCTCCGTGACCTCCTCCCAGGCCAGGCAGGAGAAAACATGTTGCTGGAAGGAGAAAGCTGGTCTCAGGCGGGTGTCCTTCAGACCGAGCGGTAGCGGCACCACACCCGACCTGTCCTCCCCAAGCTGGCGGAGTTGGGGGAGAAGGAGCTCAGATGGAAGAAAGGGTGCGACGTTTGATAAAACAACCCTCTGAGAAACTATTTCCAGCGGGTCGACAGGTCAGAATGTCCCACCGATAGTAAGCCCCTTCTCCAGGGGGAGGTGCACTGCCCACTCGGTCTTCAGGAAAAACACGGTCTTCCCATCATCTTCGATGCAGCGACAATGGTGGGGGCTACAAACTACCCCACACCCAGGGCCGCTGCACATGTCTCAATGGTCACATGGGAGTGAATGTAACATTTCACCCTGAGCTGGTTTGTTAAATAAGTAAAGGATAACGGTGTCCCGGGGCGTGGGGGACACAGAGGGGACAACCACCGACACCTCGGAGCGACTGGGCCCCATCCGGGATGTTGTTAGAGTGCACCCTCCTCTCGCCTGCACAACCGACCCCGCACTCCCCACCCCCCCACTACCACTCAAACCAGGACCAGCACCCCTCACACACAGCACAGGGAAAAAATACAAACTCTTAACTCTGTTCCTTTCTAATACTATGTTTTCCCAGAACCCCTACAGTGTGAAAACAGGCCATTCAGCCCAACAAGTCCACATCAACCCTCCAGAGAGTATCCCAGACACACCCTCTCTACCCTATCCCGGTAACCCTGCATTTCCCATGGCTAATAATACCTAACCGATGCATCCCTGGACACTATGTGTATTTTAGCATGGCCAATCCACCCAACCTGCACATCTGTGGGCTGTAGGAGGAAACCAGAGCACCCAGAGGAAGTTCACACAAATACGGGGAGAATGCGCAAACTCCACACAGAGGCTAATGCTGTGAGGTAACTTAGCCTCCATGCCGCCTTGTTCAGCCTCAGCAGCCAGCAGAGTCCCTTATGCTGTCATGTCCCAACCCATAGGTCCCAAACAACAGCTGCCCAAAGTCTAAAGGCAATTCATTGGGACGTGATATAGGCCACAGTCTGGAAGTAGTAACAGGGAGAAATCCCAGGCTCCAAACAGTTCCAGACTCCAGACTCCTGAGTACAGTCACTCACAAAGAAGTGGCAGCACGTTGGCTCAGTGGTTAGCACAGCTGCCTCACAGCACCAGGGAACCAGGTTCAATTCCACCCTCGGGCAACTGTCCGTGTGGAGTTTGCACATTCTCCCCGTGTCTGTGTGGGTTTCCTCCCACGGTCCAAAGATGTGCAGGCTTGGTGGATTGCCCATAGTGCCCAGGGATGTTTAGGTTCGGTGGCTTAGACATGGGAAATCAGGGGAATGGGTCTGAGTGGGATGCTCTTACGAGAGGTGGTGTGTACTTGTTGGGCCGACTGGCCTATTTACACATTGTAGGGATTCTATGATCTGTGAAGTGTTCAGGTTCTAAGCTGTTTGTGTCCAGGCCTGAATTCCCTGCCTGAAAGAAAAGTCCAGGTTTCAGGAACCGTTATTTCAAGGCACAGGCTGGTTAGAAATACAGGACACCAACAGCAGCCAGTCCCTGTTGTGAATCCCTCCAGGCAGGCAGGCTGCAGTCCCCGAGGCCCCAGGCCCCAGGCCCCAAACAGCTGCAGCAGCTTTTTCTCTGGCACAGTAGGTTTTATTACACCAGTCTTCACCTCACCAAGGAGAAAAGCAGGCCATCAGGCTTCCAAAGGCAGCAGCAGCAGCAGCATCAATGCAGAATGCCAGGCTCCTGTCCCTCCAGGAAGGCAGGCTGCAGCACCCGAGGCTCCAGGCTTTAGACCTTACCCAGCTCCTGCTGCTCTCAGTTGCGAAAGGTGTTGCCCCTCCAGGCTCCAAATTACAATGACAGCAGCAGCAGAGTACAGACTCCCAATGCACTGGAAGGAACCCTCCACCAACACCCTCTGTCTCTTACTGTCAAGCCAGTTCTGTATCCAAGAGCTTGTTCTCCGGGCATTCCCTGTGATCTTACGTTGCTAACCAGTCTACCGTGGGAAAACTTGTCGAACACATCTCTGAAATCCATATCCGTGACATCCAATGCTCTGCCTTCATCAATCCCCTTTGTTACTTCTTCAAAACACTCAACCAAGTCAGTGCTTCACAACTTTCCAGTTACAACACTATGTTGACTCCCCAGCCAGTTCTTGCGTTTCCAAATACATGTCCCTCAGGATCACCTCCAACAACTTACCCACCACTGATGTCAGTCCCACCAGTTTATTGTTCCCTGGCTTTTCCTTACCATCTTTCTGAAATAGTGGCACCACATTAGCCAACTTCCAGTCTACTGGCACCCCGTCTGTGGCTGTCCATGATACAAATATCTCAGCAAGGGGCCCAGCGCCCAATTCCCTAGCTTCCCACAAAATTCTGGGGTACCCCTGGTCATGTCGCGGGGATTTTGCCACCTTAATATGTTTTAAGATGTCTAACACATCCTCCTGAAATTTTTAACTCCATATATGATGTTACTTTGTTACTGATGAGATGATCCAGGGATAGAGAACTTGCGGATGAAAGATAAACTAAATTAAACAGCACGAATCTGAATTTATAGCATTCAAAGGTTACAGAGTGAATTTTGAGCAATGTATGCAAATAGATTAACTGAGATGAAAACATGTGGACAATTTGAGCAGATCATAACACCCAAGGGACCAAGAAACACAATGTAGCTGTCAAAAATGTGACATCAGGCCCAGTTACTGGGGGCCAAACCTTGCCTCGGCCAATAGTACGAGCAGTAATGAAGGAAACACAAATTGTGGAACATGCCAGGGAGACAATACATCCATGAACTAAGCCCACTAAAACAATTTAATCTCATGCTGATGAGGCAAATGAGGTGTTGCGTGACCCCAGTTTTTTGGAGTAAATTTTGGAATTGGGGATTTAATGTTCAAGTACATCCATTTGTGAGAATATTATCGCATGGAGCTGCTATATTGATCTTGTGTGCACTGGTAATTGAAATACTCAACGTGTATCAGGTCAGAAGGTGGAAAAATGAAATTATTCGAAAGTTCAAAGGTGAAGCTCGAATCAAACTGAAGGCAAGATTTTTCTTACAAAAGAGATTGTGTGAATGAAGTGGTTAGTTGTTGTTTTTAGATATGTTATGTCTTTCTATTTATACTTAATGTGGAAGTAACGCACAGACTGTCGACTGCGATCGCATGAGCAGTCAGCAGAACGAAGGGAAACTGATGATCCTAAGATAATATCAATAGAGTGTTGAGCTGGAGAAATACTGCAGGTCAGGCAGCATCAGAGGAGCAGGAAAGATGACGTTTCAGGGTTACACCCTTTGCTACACTGTATGGACTCTGACTGCAGCATCTGCAGTTTTTGCCATCTCCGAAGATAGATATCTTTGGATCGAGATGGGGGGAGATGTTGGCCAGAGGCTACTCGCATGTAAAAATAGCAAACTTGTGAACTGAAGTTACCCGAGTCCACGCCACTGGCTCTGAGGATGACATAAGGTGCAAGTCCTTATTTGGAATAAGAATAATGAGGTGGTCCTAAAGGAATCCTTGCAGTTAGCCTACAGTGGAAAGACACCAGCTCTCAGAAGAGCTATGAACCAAGAAGAACAAGACACCACAGTTCAGGAAGATAAGGACAAATGATAAAACTAGGATTTCAGTGTGCCATCAGCGAAAATCCCAGAGAGCAGACTTCACAAAGCTGGGGACCCCATACTTGGAGTGTGGGGAAGATCCCAAACCTGGGGGAAATTGCCTGGCCAGCGTAAGCTTCTGTTTGTTTATGGAGTCATATAGCACAGAAACAAATCCTTTGGTCCAACTAATACATACCAAATATAATCCCAAACTAAACTAGACCCAATTGCCTGCTCTTCTTGGATATTAGCCGTTTTTTTTTACTCTTCAGGGAAAGTAAAACACAGTGGGTGAGCGCTTGAATTTTCCCCTTTGTATGAATTGCATGCCTGCTGTTCAATTTATCCTGACCAAATGGTGTGACTT
>NC_063337.1:54109122-54149626 GCF_021869965.1 Rhincodon typus
ATTATGACACAGAGTGAGGGCACATGTCATACAGTCATAGAGTCATAGAATCATATAGAATGAATACTGACCCTTCGTTCCAACCAGTCCATGCTGAACATCATGCAAAACTAAACTAGTCCCACCTACCTGCTCCTGTCCATGTCCGTCCCAACATTTCATCTTCATGGACTTATCGAAATATCAATTTTGAGTACAAAAAACTGAAAATGAATAAATAATATGCTTCAACTATTGTCATATCATAACTGTAAGAAGTCTAAAAGTTCAGGTAAAAATACGCCTGAACATCAGTAGGAGCTGAAAAATCCACTTTACCTTCTGTCCACTATTTTAGAATGTTTTTCTTTTCAACATCCCTCAAGATGAGTTTCACTCCTGCTGAAAGACTTTGTTGGTACATTCCTTTATCTGGGGGAGAACTTTCTCTCCCAAATTTCCTTCAGTGAGGACCTCATCCCGTTACATCATTTAATGAATGTCCTTTGAAGAACTTGGGAGCTCTGTGGAAGCACATCTTGGAATTATAGCATCATCAAGATGTACAGCATGGAAACAGACCCTCGGTGCAACTTGTCCATACCGAACAAATATCCGATGTAAATCTAGTCCCATTTGCCAGCTTTGGCTTATATTCCTCTAAACCTTTCTATTAACGTACCCATCAAAATGTCTTTTAAATATCGTCGTCCTACCAGCTTCCACCACTTCCTCTGGCAGCTCCTCCCATACATGCACAATCTCTGTGTGAAAAAGTTGTCCTTTATCTCCCTTTGATATCTTTCCCCCTCACCTTCATCCTATGCCCTCTTGTTTTGGACTCCCATACCCCAGGGAAAAACCTTGTCTATTTACCATATCCACGGCCCTCATGAGTTTATAAATCTGCATAACAACACCCCTCAGCCTCCGATGGTCCAGGGAAAACAGAATCATCCTAATCAGCTCCTCCCTATACTTCAAACCCTCCAACCATGGCAACATCCTGAAATCTTTTCTGAACACTTTCTAGTTTCAAAACTCCTTCCTCTCCCACGAAGACCTGAATTGAGTGCAGTGTTCCAAAGGTGGCCTAACCACTGTCCTGTGTAGGCCTCCCAACTCCGATACTCAACACACTGATCAATAAAGACAACCATACCAAACGCCTTCCTCACTATTCTCAGTCCACCATTTTAGAGTTTTTTTCTTTTCAATGTCGCTCAAGATGTGTGTCATTCCTGCTAAAAGCAGACGTTGGTGCATTCCTTTACCTGGGGGGATACTTTTTCTCCCAAATTGCCTTCACTGAGGAACTCTTCCAGTTACATCATCTGGGGAAACAATCACATCCTATGAAAAAAATGAGTCAAAAGTTACTGAGGAATCAGCCCCAGAGCAAAGAAGTGGACAGAGTTGGAGGAAATCATGTTTCCTTTTCCTGTTTTACAGGGAAATTGCACCATACAACACCAGAGAATACAGAGAGGACAGGCACCACAGATAGATCTTGACCATCACTCAAGGAACAACTACTCAACTGTGGGAAGACATCCAGTCTCTTCACAGCATTGCTCAATACAGAGAAGGTTGGGCAGTGAAAACATCATCTGGAAATCAGTCAGGTCAAGGGAGCTTTAACATATCTCCAGATCTGAAACTGGTCAGGGGTATGGAGCCTTCCATTAGAACCAACCTTCCTGAAGGTTTGGCTGTGGGTGATCGGTAAGGGTGAGCCTGGAAACAAGTGTGAGTGGCTCCAAGTGTGGTGAGAGTTTCAATCATTCATCGAGCCTCATGACCCACTGACTCATTCCTACAGGTGTGAGAGTGTTCAAGAGGGAGATTCCTGGGACTTCTCACAATCATCAATGCTCATAAATCAGCAACACATTCACACTGGGAGAAGCTATTTAAAATGTGAGATTTGTTACAAGGGCTTCACACAATTATCAGGTTGGTGAATCACCGGCACATTCACACAGGGAAAAAACTCATTCTTGTGTGAGGTAAGCACCACGTCATTCAAGTAGTCATCAAAGCTCTTTGTGCACCAAGTTATTCACATAGGGGAAGGACCATTCTCATATGAAGTACGGATCAAATCATTCTCATAGTGACCAATCTTGTGCAAACACCATCGTATCCACACAGGGGAGAAACTGTTCAAATGCAAAGTCTGTGACAAATCATTCTCCAACTCATTGAGACCCCTGAGCCATGAGAGGATTCACACAGGGGAGAAATCTTCCAGACGTAAGGTGTGAGACAAAGTATTCTCGCAGTCGGAGAACCTGTGTGCACAGATTGACGATGCTCCAAATGGCAATCTCGTATATTGGTACAAACCCTGATGGGTATTAGTTGTAGCATGTTTTTGGGAATCCTTACCCAACAACTACAGGTAGACATGGCTCATGTCCAGCTTCGTGAAAGACAGCACCCCTGCCAGCTTTGCTTTTTAATCCTCCACACAAGGGATTGGGTATTTATACAGCTGAGGGAAGCTCTCTACTGTTTGTTTAAATCCCCAACCGACCTGTTGGACTTCACAAACAGTACAACTGGTGCTGTCTATTCCGCAAACTGTACTGGTTTGATGATTCCTTTGCTTTCCAGCCTCCTGTTACTGTCTGTACTTTTGCATGTAAGTCAAATGGCACTGGGTGGACCTTGCAGATTCATGGAGTTACTTCTTGGTCAACATGCAAAGTGGCTTTGGCTCTTTAGTCTCTGGACCTTCCTGAAAAACTTCCAGGTATTTAATTAGGGCTTCACTCAGGCAGCCATTTTCTAATCAAAAAATGTTGAGTCAATCAAGATGAAACTTTCTTAACTAATTTCGCCCTGTCAGGCCCGAACCTTTTATTACTGAACCAGCTGCTTCTTATATGAGACCGGAACCGATGTTGTACCTTGATCTGTCAAGGTTCCCCAGTATAATTTCTGAGTGTAGCCAATGTCTTACACAAACTTAAGGTTGGAGCCCAGACTGAATTTTGTTCAAGAACTGATTCTGTAATCGCTGATACAGCCACACTGTTATAAGACTCCAAAAGAACTGGGTGATCATTTAGCCATTTATTTTGATTGGCTCTGAATTGGATGTTGCTAAGAAATTTAACTGTTTCAAGTTAGAGGTGAGTGGGTTTTTAAGGTGTGAACTCTCCTGGATACCAGCCTATGAGGTACTCTTTTTCAGTTCAGGCCTAGTGGGAGTCTTTTTTTGTCTCATGTCTGCATACCGGAAGAAACTATAATGGCTTGTTGGCCCGCACCCTGAAGAAAACGTTCACCGTTTGGCTGAGACTTGGCTTTGATTTGGGGTTTTGCTGTGAGCTTACCTAGAGTTCCTCTTCTGAGGATATGTCCTGAATGAGGCTCTGCAACTGTCTTCATTCAAGTGGTGTCCCCCAGTCTCAGTTGGCTTGGCAAGGGTGTCCACTTCTGTCAGCATACCCTGTAACTCATATGGTCCATTTGCTGCATTTTCCAATGACAAAGCCACCTGTAGTGCCTGTTTGAAGTCTAGTTAGGATTCAGCTAGTCGGTGCTTTTGCATGGTTACATCATTAATCTCACATACTAAACAGTCTCTCAGCATTTCATTAAGGATTAAACCAAAGTCACATGCCTCTGCCAGTCGCCATAACCTTGTCAAAAATCCAGATTCGGATTCCTCTGGTTCTCGTACTGCTGAGTAAAATTGATAGTGTCTCAGAATTAGAGAAGGATTGGTGTTGTAATATTTCTTGAATATCTCCATCAATTCTTGATAGGTTTTAGTATCTGGTACCTCAGGAAAAGTTAGGGTCCTAATAACTGAAAAGGCACCAGGTCCACAAGCTGTCAGAAGAATTACTTATTGCTTTTCATCTGCCCAAATGTCATTTGCCTCGAAAAATAATGTATTCTTTCCACATACTGTGCTCAGTCTTTGATGGCAAGATCAAATGAGTCAAGCTTCCCAAATAATACAATGATGCCAGAAATACTTATCCCAACTCAAAGATCATCATTGTGAGCAAATTTCTTCAGGAGCTTATTTTTTCTGTCATCACCACTGAAATAACCCCACAGAGACTGATATTCCATCACCAAGTCACCTTCTATTTCCACGTGCATAGTACTTGACAGTGGTCCAGCTTCCTCAGAGCTAGCTGTCAGAATGAATAGAACCTCTGACACTCCTTTTTATTTCTGTCACCCAGGGTTCCCTATTGGACCAGGTTAACAGCCCCAAACAGGGACTCATATTCTATGTCATCTACCCGGCTGACTCCGTTACAATTACTACAGTATTTAAGACATCAAGTTATTTATTTGCTGACCTCATCTTGCCACATAAAAACTAATTCACTGTAGAATCTTATAAGAGGATCCTGATTCATGTACTTGTTTTCTCTGTAACATTCCCTATAATCTGCACTTACACAAAACCTTTGATTCAAGTGCATGCAGACAATTAATTACCTCTTCATCAGAACATCCCTGGGGCTTTGCTTTGTGAAATGGTATAATGAGGATGGAAGTGTAATCAAGAGGACTTTGGCATTATTTGCACAAAGCATAGAATCATAGAGTGAGAGAGATGTACAGCATGGAAATAGACCTTTTGGTCCAACTCGTCCATGCCGACCAGATATCCTAAATAAATCTCGTCCCAATTGACAGCATTTGGCTCATATCCCTTAAAACCCTTCCCATTCGTATACCCATCCAGATGCCTTTTAAATGCAACTGTACCAGCCTCCACTACATCCTCTGGCAGCTCATTCCATACACTCAACATCCTCTATGTGAAAAAGTTGTCCCTCAGGTCCCTTTCAAATCTTACCCACCTTAAGCCTATGCCCTCTAGTTTTGGACTCCCCCACACTGGGAAAAAGACCTTGTCTATTAACCCTATATATGCCCCCCATAATTTTACAAATCTCTATAAGGTCATCCCTCAACAACCGATGCTCCAGGGAGAATAGCCCCAGCTTATTCAGCCTCTCCCTACAGCTCAAACACTCCTAAACTGACAACATCCTTGTAAATAATTTCTGAACACTTTCAGGTTTCACAGCATCCTTCTTATAACAGGGAGACCAGAACTGAACACAATATGCCAAAAGTGGCTTAACCAATGTTCTGTACAGCTGCAACATTACTTTCTCACCCCTACACTCAATGTACTGAACAATAAAGGCGAACATACCAAACACTTTCTTCACTATTCCCCTCTACCTGGGACTCCACTTTCAAGGAACAATGAAGCTGCACTCCAAGGTCCCTTTGTTCAGCAACACTCCCCAGGATCTTACCATTAAGTGTATAAGTCCTGCCCTGATTTGGTCTACAAAATGCAGCACCTCACATTTACCTAAATTAAACTCCATGTGCCACTCCTCAGACCATTTGCCGATCTGGTCAAGGTCCTGTTGTACTCTGAGGTAACATTCTTCGCCGGCCACTTTACCACCAACTCTGGTCTCACCTGCAAACTTACTAACTATATCTCCTATGTTCACATCTATATCATTTATTTAAATGATGAAAACCAGTGAACCCAGCACCAATCCTTGTGGCACCCTAGTCAGTCACAGGCCTCCAGTCTGAAAAGCAACCATCCACCATCACCCTCTGTCTCCTATCTTTGAGTAAATTCTATATCCAAATGGCTAGTTCTCCCTATATTCCATGTGATCTAACCTTGCTAACCAATCTACCATGAGGAACCTTGTCGAAAGCCTTACTGAAGCAATGCATATTTGCTGAGAAATGAACATTTGAAACAGTTCAAATCATTTCAATTACTTTAGATATATGTTTTTAATGTTAATTTGCAAAGATGCACTATGTCAAATCTGGAATATGTAGGATTTAAACCCAGGTCTGCTAACTCATAGGCAAGGCCACTACCACTGTTTCACAATAGCCATACTTTAATTGCTTTAAATGACATTTGTTGTTACTGATTAAATTGTCACTTTTATAGTTCCGTTGTGAGTTGTTTCCTCCAATTTTGACTCTAATTTTCTCACCTTTTTTTTTCCTGAAGGTGGTGCCTCACGTTGCAGCAAAAATCCACAAGTGAAGTAATCAAGTGACCATTACTCAAAGGTCAGCCATTTAATCATATCCCTTCATCACCAATAATGATGCTGTTCCCACTCAATTAAAAAGAAACATTTTGCAAGTAACAAGGAACTGCAATCATTATTCAAAACTCTGGATGGATGACTTTTTTTCTATTCTGAGTTTGGAGAATTAAGACCTATTGTAATATCCCTTGCACTGCACTGTTTGAGATTACCTTAGCCTGCGTACATGAATGATTGAACCTGGGACCTTATTGAATTGCGTATCTCAATTCTGCATCGCTTAAAATTGTTTTTGAATCAAGACAAAATTAAATACGTTTTTAATCAGTAGGTTCATCAAGGCCTATGGGAAGCAGAAAACAAAGTTGGAGTTTTGACACAACGTGATCAGCCTAACCTTATTGAGTGGCAGAACAGGCTTGAAGGTCAGAATGGCTTCCTCCTGCTTCTCAGTCCTGTTCTCCCATTATGGCAGCTGACTAAGATGGTCAGATGGGTGTAGTTAGGTCAGGGGAGTTATTGGGACTGCTGAGGGGTGGTCAGGGAAAGTCATGTCTGATAACACAGAACTGTCAATTCAGATCAATTGGAAATGGTCAGGTGATCAGTGTGGTATATGGGTCTGGAAGGATTAATATGGAGGACTGCCATAAGCAACAATCTCTGTGGCAATTTCATAAGCCTTGTGGGTAGAACCGCCTAGGATCTTGGAGAAGTGAAATATAACATCAATTCCCCTTCAATGGCTGTAACAATGACTATTATATGAATGTCATCTCTAACTAGTTGCTAATATCCAATATACTGCAACTTGTTAACTACAAGAGACTTCTAATCAGACCAGGAAGTGATTTTCCTCCATCACAATTGACCAAACAGGCTTTTGAAGTTTTTCACACTTAAAAGAGTTTGGTGGCAGCATCTTTCATCATGAGCAGCAGTTCATACAGCATCCTGAACTGGAATGTGCTCAGAACACAATAGGCAGTGGGGCAGATCTGACTTGACTGCTTATACAACACATGGCAAGCAGTGGTCTGAGATCTTTAAACTCAGCTTCAGGAAAATGCAGTCAGTAGCAGGAAGAGCTGAAGACTTACGAATCCTAGGTAAGAAACCAATATGGCAATCCAGCAAGGACAAATGCTCCAGAGATTGTTGAATGTGTATCAGACCTGTAAAATGATATATTGCAGAGGAGAGTTAGAAGGTCCCTAGAGAAGGAGAATTAGTAACTCCACAGCCGACATAGGCTGCGTCATGAGGTAGTGACCTGAGGAGCAGTCCCAGCTGGAGATCATCGGTGAGTGAACAGATAGCAGAGGCTATATTAGTAAAGCTTAAAATCCCTGGTGGTCTGCAGAAACTTTGAAATAATGTAGTTATCCAGAATGGAAAATGAGAAGCCAAAAACCAATGTACTGCTTAGATCAAGTGTTGCCACCTAGTGAGCAGACACCACAAAACACAATTACAGAAATGGAAATAAAGTGCAACCAAAGATAACATATAAAGACTAAAAGGTCCCTGGATTAACAAGAACAGAAAGTTTTAGGAGACTTTATTCTGGTTGTGAAAAAGGTAGAAGACCATGACAGCCATGATAAAGGTAGGAATCATATATTGAAATTGTAAGGAACAAGAATCATTCAATAAAACTATAATTAAGAAAAAATCATTTATTATAGTCACAGACAGTGGGATTCGTACAGTGAAGTTCTGACGAAAGCAGATGTCCTGCAATTTATATGTGAAAGGCAGCACTCCTCCATTTTAGCTGTGGAAAGCTTCATTTTAGCAGAAGGAAAGCAGAAATTCTCCAATTTAGATATAAAATGAAGGAAAATTATTCAATATAACAGAAAACTATAGGAGGATTGTAATGATTGTAAAACAATAGACTTTTAAGAAAATATTTTATTACATTAAGAAGACATGTCATCCAAAATAAGTACCAGGACAATTTAATTTCAGGGTTTCTGCAGGGTCCTGAAGCTCGCATTTTGATGCATGTCCCATCTCCAGCAATCTGGAGACAGGAAGATTTGGTTAATAAACCCATGACCAAATAATGCCACTGAAGATTATGGATTTAGCTGGTTGAAATTTATGTGTTGAGTTACCGACCCTGATTTCTCCAAACAATAAGAGTTTCTTTGCTCATGATTTTATGAAGGTTGCATTGCAGAGAAGATTAAATAGCCAAGTATAAAGCACTCAGGTGATGTAATTTAGTAACTAATAGTAGAATCCAACTTCATTTTGATTTAGCCCTCTCCTTTTCTCCTTACCTCTCCCTCAGCTTTGATAGCCTTCCTTGCCCTAATTGGGCTTTGCACCTAAATTAATCAACTGTGGTGGTTAATAGATGAGAGAAAAAAACTCAGGTGATTCAGTGAGGTGGGAAAAAATGTTCAGTTGTGTGTAAAAGCAATTCTAGATAGAAAAAATGGAATAAGAGCAGGGCCTAAGAGAGGGAGTTAAATGGGGTGCTGATCACCAGGATTCACCCAATCCTCTAAGGGGTCTTTTCCCTGTCAATGTGGATGGTCAGTATCCAAAGTAGCCAATCATTCTAATTAACACGTGGATTTGGCCTTGTTCAGAATAATGACATTGGCCACAGAGGATGTACTAAACTCTGTAAGATCCCTTTAATTTCTTGCCTTCTGTTTCAGAACTGTTAAACTGTACCTACCTGGAGGCTGCAGGAGTGTAATGCTAGGTAAGCTGAAAACCATGTGCCTCACCCTTACCCTACCTGGCCTCAATAATGTATATGACCCTGGCTCAATATCCCAACCTCCTCTCGTGCTCCCGCCTTCTCTCTCAATGGTGTGACCTGATGGCTGATGGTGCCTATACCTCCTTCAACCCCAATCCACTATGGCCTGCTTCTCAAACCTGATGACTCCCTACCACCCTTTCAATGCCATCCAAACTCCTCCCTCATCCCACCCCATGCCCCGTTTCAAAATCTGACCTCTCGATCATGTCACGTTATTGTTGATGGTTTTTTTCACTCACCTTCCTTCCCATGTCCAGGTCTTGCGACCTGATATGACCTCCCTTCATCTCCTTTCAATGATGCTCCCAAGGGTGGTTAATAGTACGTCTTCCCATCCACCCCATATGCCCTGCAACCCAACTCAATGTCACTGACTCACTGGTGTGGTGAGTGAGTGAATGTGAGAGTGAGAGAGTAATATAGAGAGAGAGAAAGAGATAAAGTGAGTGATGGTGAGGAAGACAGTTTTGTTGAATATGAGAGTTAGTACTTGAAAGGCTTAATTGAAATCACAAGATAAGCTCTGGCCTCAGGAGGTAAAGACAGTTTCTGGGAGGAGTTACTAGTGCCCAGTGTAGTCTTTTGTGTGCACTAGAATGTTTAAAGAGTAAAAATGTTGAATGTGTTAAAGATTGAAAATGTTAGATAGTAAAAATCATTCACTCTGATACCTCTTAAGAGACAATCAGGTATCTTAGATATAATGCAACCACTGTTAAGTGATATGTAATATATCTGTTGTGTTTATCAAGATTGAGCCTATATTCTGCCTAAGACTATGAATGAGCATTCCTCTCACATGGTATCAATAACTTAGACCAACACTAAGAAGTCAGACTTGTTGCAGTGAACCTACCCAAAGCATCACAGATAGTTCCAAAGACCACCCCCACAAACCATGATACAATGCTGGCAGCTCCAGGATGAAAAAAAAACATATTACCAAGAATGAGTAAGGGAGAAAGTGTGAGAGTGAATGTAAGAAAGAATGAGTGAGGGGAATGAGGTGGGGACAGAGAACACTGAGGCTGGACGTTAGCCAGACATACACACAGCCACACACATACAAATTAAAGTAGTTCAGTGTCAATACTGACACAGCCTTCCACTCCTTCTTTCTCAAAATCTATGCATACATTGGGCCAGATGAGGAGGAATATCTTTGATGAAAGATAATACTTTTCCAACACTCCATTTTATATGAATTAGACAGAGGCTAGCATAGAATCAGAGTGAACATAAGTTAAAGCTAAGTCTTTCACTTGGTTCCATTTCCCTCCCCTTCTCTGGTGACCAAGATTTGGGACTTAGTCCATTTCTTCCTAGGTTTGCATCTTAAGCATAAACCTATAAACATTTCACTTGTTGTTATGAATGGATATGATCCAAATAGTATTTTTAAAACAATCCATAGATCCATATATAAAATGTCTCAAACAATGGAGGAGTAGGATTAGACCAGGAAATATTGCGCCAACCTCAAGAAAAACACTTATTTAGGCACTTGTTTAACATTGAACCCATAGATCAAGATGTGTAATTGGAAGTGGGGGAAATAATCTTAAAAAAAGGAAAAAGGCAGCACAGGTTTCTTGTACATCAGTGTAAAATGTATACAAACTGAAAATGTTTTAAGCCTGTGTTTGTGCAGCAGGGTGGGATTAATTTAAATACTTTAAAGACAATATTCACTGACAAACTGAAAAGTATGAACACACCATTGAAGTTCTAAAACTCGAAGCCAATAGTTTGGTTATTGATTTAGGAGAGCAAGAGAGATGTGTACAACTGGAATTAGACAAGGTAGCTCTGGTAAAGATTCAGTTAGAACAGAAAATGCTAAAACTAGAATTTCAAACTGAACCAGAGACTGAGAGAAAACTGGAAAGAGCATTTCAGGGAGGAAAAAGAATAAAACATTTCAGAGGGAAGAAAATGAAGAAAAACAAAAAGAAGAGAGAAAGGTAGTAAGGAAGGCTATTCCAATTAAAAAGGCTGAAACTGAGAGAGGTGGATGCCCTTGAATTCAGTGGAAAAACTAATGGGAAGAGGTCTGCCTCCAACTCAGGGCCAAGAGACGAGATGGTTAAATTTGTCCAAGCCATCCTAACATTTTGAGGAAAGGGACATAGTGACATTTGAATTTTGTTTCAAAAACATAACAACAACATAAGTCCAAACAGATGCACCAAACTATGTGGAAGATTGCACGTTGTGTTGTTATATTTCGACACTGAAAAACAAGGAGACCTGACTTAGCTGCTTAGAGTGTTCAAGGTGCCCTGGAGGGACAATGATAACCTTAGCCTTTGTTAAGCCGTCAGCCTCTTGTAATGCTGAATTGTGTCATTTAGCCTTAAAAAAAAATGCTGTAGCCATTTTCCAGAGGCTAATGAACCAAGCACAAGCTAAGGTTCCAACCATGCAGTACACCTTGATAACATACTGGATATGGTGATACTTTGGAGAGATCTCATGGAACAGATGTAAACTTTTTTTTGACAAAAGCTGACTTAGTGGTAAACCTTGTCAAAAATAAATTTGAAAATTCACACTTAACCTACATAATGCTTCAAGGCAGGTACCATCAGGAACAGCAAATATACACGCATTAATGGAGTTCTAAGGCTCTCAGACCAAGTTGGCAACCATGAGGTTTTTGGGATGGGTAGTTTCTACTACAAGTTTGGAGTAAACTCCAGTACTATAGCAACTCCACTGATGGACTTGTTACAGAAAAAAACAATGACGGTGTGGACAGGATTTTGCCAGGCATCTTTTGATGTTCAAAGCCATCTTAATCAATGAACCTGTTCTGGCTACTTTAAAATTCATGAAGGCCTTCAAGATAACAATCAATGCCAATGAACTGAAGGTAGGGGCAGTCTTGATTGAAGAAGATGGTTTGGAGATGGAGAGACCAGTGGGAAAGTACTCCAGAAGGTTAAATGGATGGCAAAATGTTAGTCTACTCAGCAGAAGGAAACTCTAGGTTTATTACTGGCTCGTAAACACTTTAAAGAATATAACCACTACAGAGATAAGGAGACACTGGTGCATGCTGAACATAACACCTACCTTTTGTAGAATGTTAGACATTTTCAATGAAGTTTGCTTTAGCAACCCTTTCACTTGAAGCTTATTCACATTCCATAGGGAAAAAAAATTATACAATGCTTTGTCCAGTCTATAAGTTTGCTCCAAATTAGTTGCATACAGAACAGAACAAACTGCATTAGGTAGACATAAAAAGTGAATAGTCACGTATGTGTGGCTTATTTTTACGTTTCTTTATGTTTTCACAACTTGTAATGAAACACATCTATAAGCTATGTTTCATTTCTCAAGAAGAGTGGAAATATTTTGAGGAGATAAGGACCAAATATTATTTTTAAAAAATTATAAGGATCCATATAAATTCACCTTGAATTGTGAAACGAAGGATATATCAGTAATAAGAAGGCACTGGGTACAACAACAGTAAATGTGCATCTATCAGAAATATGGAGCAAGGATGAAGGAGGACATTTAGAGTGAGGTCATGTGGCCCAGTTTTTGAGCGGGACAAGACTTGCTTTTTTTTTGCACTCAGTGAGAGGAATTTGAACCATGTCTTATAAAACAATAGCCCATTTCTCCCACTCTCTTTCATTTCGACTCCTGTCAACATGGTGTGTGGGCTAAAAACCTTCCAGAAGTCTTATCTATAATAGGGGAAATTTCTTAAAGAGGAAGTTTACTCAGTTTAACCACCACACCTCATTGAATACCTACCAGGATCTACAACCCTGATATTACAATCTTCTCTAAGTCAGTTCTACGCTGTCCCCAATGCCCATTGTTGATCTGTAGCTTGTCATTTACCAGTAGGGGTTTATCATAAATATGTTCCTGAATCCTAACCCCTGGGTTGCAGCACTGATTTTGTCATCAGGAAACAAAATGAACTGCTGTGATCTTGCACTAATGTCATCTGTCCTAATGCATTTATGGGTGTACAACTGACGGATCCAACGCATGTCACCTATTGCTCCCAGGAAGGACTAAACAGGGTAATCACAAGAAGGAAGCATGTTTCTGATGACCAGGGAGTCCAGAACCAATGATCAGAGTCTAAAGTTACTTGGTGAACCATTACAACTAAGATGTGGACAAATATCTTCACCCAGAGATTGGTGAGCCGGTGGAATTCTCTGCCACAGAAAGAGGTTGAGGCCAAACCATTGAATGTTTTCAATAGGAGTTAGATATAGTTCTCAGGGCTAAAGGGATCAAAAAATATTGGGAGAAAGGGGAACAGGGTGTTGAGATGAATGTTCAGCCTTGATCATATTGAATGGGAGAGCAGATTTGAAGGGCCAAATGGCCTACTCCTGTTCCTACTTTCTATGTTTGTGTGAAAACAATGAGACAAATTCAAACATGGGCTTTTATTAATAGACAGTAAAAGTGAACTCAAGTAAAATTATTAGAGGTTGAAGTTTTCCATGACAATCAGCACTGGCTTACCCTATAGATGCAGTCCACACACACTTCTCCACACAGTGAAACATGCAGTGAGGACATTATGCATTTAGTGTGAGCCTTGGTATGTCACCAAGTTGGTGACAGAGGCACACTAGCCAAGTGATCAACACATAACATCAAAGCAGCAATGACTGCTGCAATCTGACTCCTTCTCATCTCAGAATCACATCAACTATAAAACTTTTCGTTGCATTCAGTAGCAACGTTCGTGACAGCCACTCGACAGATGATGAAGCAACGGTATCCGTTTCTCACCGCAGCCTCGGAAGTCTCATGAGTGATGGGTTGCTTTTGGTCAGGATTCACCTTTCTTTAAGTCATTGCCACTACTGCTGCAACATTGAGATTCCAATATTTAATTTGATAAGGACTAATGACGTGGCAAATCACTTTTGACTAGCATTTGAACCCTAAGCACATTCACTCTGTATGCATTACAGGTGGGTGACGAAATGATTGAAAATTAAGTGTGGCTGGAGTTTACAAATATCTTCTTCATATAGTTGCCTCTTCAACATCCTGGTGTCCAGTAGATGTGGCTCTTGCGCTTATGCCAATTAAACTGACTCCACCCACCCTGGGCATTGACCCAACCATTTTCCAGCTTAACTTTTCACCCAGGGAAAGTGATGGCAGGGAATGCAATTTATGGTGGACACCATCACCACCAGGTAACCACCAGACCCTCCATGCCCTTTTTACTCGTTCTACCCCAATAGTCCATTTCCATGAAATCTCCCTCATATGCAGAGCCACCACATTTCACATTGTCACCAACTATTCTCCCTCTGACCTGAACCCCAACACTACATCTTACACTTTCACCATATTCTTTACAAGCCTACCATGTTCTCAAATGTTGATAGCCCCATGTACCTTTAGTAACCCCTTCTCCATCACTGTCCTTGTTTCCACCTCTGCAAATGTCTCTTTTTCCACCCAGTCTTGACTCCTCTATCCCTTTTGGCAGTGATTCCCCCCACTGCCCCAACAGGTCGCTTTGTACCCTCCTGAATGTGCAATGGTGAATCAATAGATGGAACCCCGTGATTGTATTCACCACAGACCTTTGAACAACTTTGGCGAGCAACCCTTAGACATGACTGACAAGACCCTTAATCAATGTCTTGGTAGCCCCTGCCTGTTACAACATGATTCCCTTGACTCCCAGTGTTGCACCTAAAGGATGTACTGTTGCCCAATCAATGGACACTATTTGTTATTTGATAAAATACTAAGTCACCCTTCAACTGTTTTCAGGTTTCCTGTTTCTCTTATTGAAAATTCTGTTCCTTTTCCTCTTACAGACAAGGCTTCAGAATTATGAGGCTTGCAGAGATTTGCGCTTCCAGTTAGTACTGTAAATATATAGCAACTAGAGTTAAAATCTAAAAGCGTAATTATGACAAATAACTAAATAAATACAATTGATTAAATTTTGTGCAGAATCATTGTTGGCCAAGTATCAATTTTGTTGAGTTTCATCGAGGGCTTCTCTTCACAAGACCCAATTAATTTTCTCACTGCATCTTATGAAACATGCCCCATTAACTACCTATTCCACCCATATAGTGCCCTTTTGGTCTGATTTTAGCCACATTCTAACACCCACAGTTACTGGAAAATCCTACCACTCACTGGTTATCCCCTGAAAGACTAGCATGCCTTGCACCACTGCCGTCTACAAACAGTTGGTGCGCACCTGGATGAACACTGGCATACTGAAGCTGCCTTTCCTGGTGACAGATAGTGACTCTGAAAGCATCAGAGAAGAGGGAAATGGCACTGTAATTCTCTGGCAGGGACCTGTAACTTCTTTCATTTGGATTTATGTTAAAGTATTGTGGACAGTGGTATTTGGACTTTTTTGTTAAGAAGGCTCACTAAAAGGACATTGGGGGACTTCATTTCAAAGATTTCATCTGGAAATCACATACCTTAAATTAATTGCTTAGAATTGTTTGCAAAAGATCACACACCTGGGCTTATGGCTGCCAGGAATTATGTTTTGTTTCATTGTTGTTTGGAGTTCAGTTGGAGGTTCTATGAGAGAGGGAAGGTACCCTGATAAGCCTCTGCGTTTCTGAGAAAATTCTTTTGGAAATTACCATGTGAGACCTAATAGAACTGATGCAGCTTTTCTTCTGTAAAGTCAGAACATTTTTGATAATCCCTGGATAAAATGTGTCCAGAAATGTCATGATCACAATTGCATTGATACTGACCATTGTGTGTCAGTGCATCAACTGAAAACAATCTTGAATATTTCAACTTCTCCTTTTTGCCCTTGTGAGCTAAAAATTATTGGCCAAACTGTTTTGAAGTTAATCTCTGCAGGGAAAGTTCTTTATTTATTTCATTTATTTTAACTATTTGTTTGTCAGTGTGTAAGATTGTTATTTAGAAGCTTAAGCTTTTACATTATGTTGTTCCAAACTGTGTTCCAAATCAGTTCTACATCTTTGCTATATTAGTGCTGATTTTGCAATAAATCAAAACTTCTCTGATTTATTGAAGAAACCTTTTGTCTTGTTGTAAATCGAATAGTGATAAACTATGTAATTGGCCTTATTGGTAACTAGGTAAAGTTTTTATATTTATATTATAACCTGTGGAGTTACGGGACTACAAATTGATAATGCAATCTCCAACCTTAGTCAGAACATAAAATTGGATGCTTGTGGTATAGTTCAGAATTGGAAACGTATAATTCAGAGTGGGATAATAATAATTAAAAAGCATCAAAGGAAGCAATGCCATGGTTATTGTGTATTGGAGTAATGTTTATGAAACTAAACTGGCTTTGTCAGCTGCTATGGCATTTCGGAAGGGGAAAGTTTTATCACTGAGTGATTCGCAAAAATGACCAAGGTTTCCTGAATTGAATTGGCTAAAAGGTTGGAGTCAGACCTAAGGGCTAAGGAAAAGGAAGCAGTTGTAATTGAGGGTATGGCACGACATATAAATTTTGAAGAAAGAAAACGTAATCCAAGTGATGATTCAGTTGCATTATTTGGAATACTGTTGTAGATGATGCAACTTGAGGTAATAAAGCAAACCAGAAAAACAAAAAAACTTGAAAAGGAAAGAAAATTAGAGACGAAAAACAAAAGCTTGAACTTGAGAAAAAGGAAAGAGAATTTCAGAGAGATGGAAAGCAAAGAGACCATTAAAAAAAAAATGGAACTAGAGTTGGAAAGGCAAAGAGAAAAGAAGGAAGAGAGTAAAAAGAATATCAGCTGAAAAAGCTGAAAAAGATGCTCTGTATTTGAGAGGAGTTCTGATGAAAAAAGAATTGACTCTAGCCCAAGACCCAGTGAAGAGCTGTTTAAATTTGTAAAGACAAACAGACTTTTCATTCTTCCAATCAGACAAAACCACAGCCTTGAGTGTCACATTAATGGGTTTGTAGAGAATAATGTAACTTGGCCTCAGGGATGACAAGATCTTATAAGCTTCAATCAAATCAACCCTCATTCTTATAAACTCTAAGGAAAACAAGTTCCATCTGCCCTGTCTTTCCTCAGAAGAGAACTGCTTATTTTAGTTATTTATCCAGTAGATCTTCATTGGACTACATCCAATAGATTTACACTCTTCTTTATATAAGGAGACCAAAACTGCACACAGTATTTGAAATGTGATCTCATCAATGCTCTGTATAGCTGAAACATAACAACCTTACATTTAGGATCAGTTCCTGTCACAATAAATGGATAACATCCTATAACAACTTCTTGATTGTATGCCTTACCTGTACAGTAACTTTTTGTGACTCACCTGAAATGCATATTTTACAATCATTCTCCTTTCAAGTAAAACTCTGCTTTTTCCTTCATCCTGCCAAAAAGAACAACTTCATATTTTCCCACATTATGCTCCATCTTTCATATTTCTACATGTTCACTCAGCCTTTTAATATCCATCTGCATCCTCACTTCCTTGCAATATACCTACTTTGGTGTCAGCTATGAAACCTTTATTCCTTTCATCAAAGTCAAATGTTGACATCCCAGCACAGACTCTCTGCGGAACCATGCTACCCATATCCTTCCAATAGGCCGAGGACCCATTTATGAATACTCTCTGTTTTCTATTAGTGAGCCAGTCTTCTATCCATGTTAATGCATTACCTTCAAACCATAAGCCTTTTATTATCCTCAAAAGCTTTTGATGTGGCATCTCACCAAATGCATTCTGGAAATCCAAGTGCAATATGTTTAGAGGCTCCTTTCTACCCACAGCATCATGTTAGTCCTTCAAAGCTCTCTTAATAAATTGATTAAACATGATTTTCCTTTGAGAAAACTATACTGAATCCTCCTAATTACTTTGAGATTTTCTAAGTGGACAGTTATCATCCCTTTAATTATTATTTCTAACATCCTCTCCAGGCTAATTGGCTTTCAGCTTTCTGTTTTTTGGCCCCCTCCTTTATAAATAGAGGTGTTATATTTACTATCTTCCAGTCAGATGAAATCTTGCCTGAATCAAAACAATTTTGTTAAATTAAAATTGACTGATCCATTACCTCATTAGCTACTTCTTTTAGGGCCTTAGGATGAAGTGCATCTGGAAATGGAGACTTGTCAGCCTGCAGGTCCATTAATTTGCTTAAGATGCTAAGATCAGTAGGTAGGTAGGTGGTCAGAGGATAATCTGGTGGTTGGAGTGGGGGAGGTTGGGTTTTGATGGGTGGCGGTTAGGGTAGTCTAGTCAGGCCGAGGGATTTGTTGAGTGGTTGGGATGGTTATTGAAATTGATTAGGGGCCCTCGGTTATGTAGGTAACCAAGACTCTGGACTGTTTTTGTTTATCTGTCTAACATTTCCTGAATAAGTATCCAGGTAAGTCTGAAGAACTGACTGATTCTTCTGAGCACACTCACTCAGATTTCAGGATGTTCTGAGAGGATTCCGGGACCACGGGAATTGCTCACTGGAAGTTTAAACTTCTTGTGTGATTCGCATGGCGACATAGAACTAATGCCATCACTGCATTGCTCTGAAATACAAAGTTTTATTAAAATATAGCAAGCCAGAGAATACATAACATCAACCAAGGCAGAATTCATGGAAGATTCTATTGTTCCACAGTTTAAATGCGCAAGGAGTTTCCTTTTAATGTTCCAAGTGAACCACAGGGGAAATAGGAGCTGAAGTTCAATTTCAAATATCTTGTGCAGTTCCCATGACGCCTTTCAACGTAGTTGTAATGCAAGGATTTATGGATAGTGCACTTCTTGATTTCATTTTCTTGAATCCCATAAAAACACAATTTCACCTTTTTAACAGCATTGTGTCACTTTCTTCCGGATTGAACCAGGGGATTTTAATTCTATAGATGTTATCCATATTATAATATTGCCATTTTGACATTTAGTGTAAGACATGAAGAAATGAAGCAAAACTCTTAACCTAACAAATTCTTGTTTTCTTAAGTGCATGCAGGTAGAACTGATTACTATAGAGCTTAAAATAATTTGGTTCAGTCTTTTTCAGAGTGAGAAAGGTAAAATCACAGATAAATATGCTGTATGAGGCTATGCATTCATTCTTAATGGTGTATAGAAAGAATGTGATCGTATAAAAAGGTCATTCAGTATTTTTAATGATTCTTTTGCAGTAATATTGTTCATGATATTTATGAAGTTTAGTTTCACAAACTTTGAGATAAAAATATTAGAATTAAAAACAATCAATTGGCCAGCCCACTGAGTGAGGGGAAGAAATCCCACTTTCAGACAATTTCAGACAATTAACTTTTTCTGGAACCTTAAATGGCTGTAGCACTACTGTGATCAACAGGAATTAGGTGATGAGGTGGAAAGCCCATGGTGTAGAAGGTACCACACAAGAGGTATTAGAGGATTTGTTAGCTAATAGGGTTTGGTAAAATTATACCTAGAAGGCTATGTATACCCCACACTGGGCATCTTTGCTTTATTATAGGTTACCAGGAGGGAAGGTGGAGTTGAAGCTGCAATCAGATCACAGAACTGCATTAAGGCCCTGAATAGACTACTCCTTCCCCTAATTTGTATGTTATCAATTTTCACCCAGTTTTGGATTCCTTGCTTAAGAAAGGACTTAATTGATATGATTTGTGGTTTTCTATATGTTAATCTGCATAATGTATGAGTTGGGATCTTGATGAGATAGATGCCTTGAAGTTAATTCAAAACACAAGGCAGTTATACAGCAACAATATCACAGGCACATAGCTTTGGTTCTGAGCTTATTGATATTACTGCACATGACATACACATAGCTCAATGACTGAAGATACTATACTAACTCTATTACAAAAACAGAGTGACTGAACTCGAGGCAAGTATACTGGAATGTCACAAGTTGTGGTGTCATGTAACTGTCTTAAACGTAGAGGGCAGCCTGGCCTGCAATCTATGTCATAATACAACAATAATTACATTGTAAGAAAGGCAGGGAAGATTCACTCATCTGATTCCTGGGCTGGGAAGATTATAACAGGAGATTAGACAGGTCAGCCCTGTATCTATTGGAGTTTAGAACAGCGAGTGTTGATTGTATTGAAACATGAGAGACCTTGAGGGGACTTGATAAAGAGTAATATTGAAAAGATCAATCCCCTTGTGGAAGAAATTAGAACTCAAGGGCACAGTTTTAAAGGAGGAGGTCTTGGTTCACCCATCTCAGGTCTTATAGTGGAAGCAGTTACGCAAAGACTTGAACAAATAGCCCTCCCCCAGATCCAGCCTAAACTATGTGTCACGTACATGGACAATACTTTAGTGATCATTAAATGAGCAAAGTTAGAAGAAACACACTACCTTATTAACAGCATATTCACCGGGATCAAGTTCACCAGGGAGGAGGAGAACAACAATCAACTCCCATTTCTAGACATAATGTTAGAATGAACGATCAATGGCGAATTCCTTACCAATGTATACAGAAAGACTACACACACAGACCAATTCCTGAATTACAACAGTAACCACCCTAGCATCCACAAACAAGACTGTGTCAAGACTCCGTTTAAATGAGCGATAACTCACTGCAACACCCTGGAGCTGTGCAAAAATGAAGTAGAACACCTATACAAAGTCTTTGCAAGCAGTGGGTATCCTAACAGCTTCATCTGCTGATGTCTGTCAAAGAAATAACACCAAGAAAACACTGGAGTCCCCAACACACTGGCCATCCTACCCTATATTAGAAACGTATCAGAACTGACTACAAGATTCCTACGACCTCTTGGAATAATGATAGCACACAAACCAACAGCCACACTTTGCCAGCTACTCTCAAAGATGAAAGAACTGATACCTACAATGAGCAGGACAAATGTCCTATACAAAGTACCATGCAGCAACTGTGACAAGCAATAATTAGGACAGATGGGCAGGAAACTCACCACCAAGATACATGAACACCAACTCACAGCAAAACGGAATGACCAACTATCCCTCGCTTCTATTCACTCTGACACAGAAGGACATCAGTTTAACTGGGACAATGTAACAGTACTAGGACAATCAAAACAAAGACAAGCACAAAAGTTCCCGGATGACTGGTTTTGAACCACTGATGCCATAAATAAACATGTTGATATAGACCCCATCTACATACCACTCTGGAACAAAACGGGAAACAGAACTACCCACCATAACAGACTGGACCATATAAATTCTGAATGGAACAGAACAACAGCATCTGAGTGAGGCTAGACAGCAATGAAGGTGTTACCTAGAACGGTGATGAAAAGTTTGCACGAAAACCAGTCAGCTCGGTGAACCAACCAATAATGTCAAGAGATCCTCCATTTAAAAATGAGAAGAGAAGAATTCTTGTTTTCTCTCAGAGGGTTGCAAGTTCCTAGAACACTTCCTCAATGGTCGAGGCAAGGCCTTTGAGTATTTTTAAAGCAGGTTTTGATAGATTTTTTACTCATAAGAGAGTTCAGAGATAGGCAGGGAAGTGGAGTTGAGACCACAGTTGAGGATCTAGATGTTTTAGTGCATCAGTCACAAAGAGTTAACATGTTGATACACCAGGTGAGTAAGAAAACAAATCCAATGCTATTGTTTATTATAAGACCATCTGAATTTAATTGCCAGGAAGTTACGCTTTCTTTATATGGGGGATCAGTGAGACCACATCTCGAATACTGTGTGCACTTTGGTCTCATTATTAAAGGAAAGATTTAAATGTGTTGGAGACATTTCAATGGGGTTTATTAATTTGATACCTAGAATGAGCAGTTGTCTTATGAGGAAACATTGGACAGATTGATTAGTTTTTCATGGAGTTTAGAAGACTGAAGGGTGATCTAATGGAGGCTTAGAAGGTCCTGAATGGTATTGACAAGCCAAACGTGGAAGGGATGTTTCTTCTTGAATCCAAATGGAAGACACAGTTTTAAAATTAGTGGTCTCCCTTTTAGGACAAAAGTGAGGAGATTACCTTTTCTCTCAGAGGTTTGTGTGACTTTGGAATTCTTTGTCTAAGAAAGCCATAGAAGCAGGGTCATTGAATATTTTTAAGGCGGACGTATATCAATTCTTTTCTGCCAGGGTATCAGTGATTATTGGGAATAGATTGTAGAATCATAGAATCCCCACAGTGCAGAAACAGGCCGTTCAGTCCAAGTCAACACCAACCCTCTGAATAGCATCCCCTCCAGACCCAACGCCCTACCCATTCCCTGTAACCCTGCATTTGCTATAGCTAATCCACCTAACATACATACACTATGAGCAATTTAGCATGGCCAAAGCACCTAAACTGCATACCTTCAAACTGTGGGAGGAAACCAGAGCACCCAGTGGAAACCCACGCAGACACAGGAGAACGTGCAAACTTCGCACAGATAGTCATTGCCCAGGGCTGGAATGGAACTTGAGTCCCTGGCATTGTGAGGCAGCAGTGCTAACCACTGAGCCACCGTGCTGCCCACAGAAAGTTAACCAGGTGAGAAAGAAAACAAATCGATAGAAATGTGGAATTTGGAACACAAACAGGGCAGTCATTATTAAATGGTGGAGCAGGGCCAATGGTTTGAAATGTCTAATTCTGCTTCTAATTCATATGAAATATGTTCAGGTTCTCAGCATGTAGATGGGTGGTCGTCAGTTCGGGACATCAGGTATAACTTTTTTGGTGGGGGATAGTCAATTGTATGGTCTGCCAGACTTCAAATGAAATTTCAGTCTGTCTAATTTTTTTTAAGTAATTATCCAGGTAATTATCATGGAAATGTCTGAAGTTTCCTTCATGATCTGACAAACAGAGGCATTTGTAGAGGGTCGCTGAGAGCAAATGCATTGTCCATTGGACATTGATATTTCTCAGGTAATTTCCATGTAGATCTGATTGTCAGGGCGTCCACAGGGCTCCCATGGTCAACTTTAGTTAAACATTCCATTTTCAATGATCCAGAGACCAGAAGATTTGACTCACAGTTTGAATATATAATTTGAACAAGACAATATGTTAATGCATCAAACATGGGAATAAAAACCTTTTGTAGACAGGAAATACAATCAATAAGAGAATTCTAATTTAAAAATCTGGGCTAAATGCAGCCAAATGGGACCAATTAATTTTGGGAAACTTGGTCAAATGGATGAGTTGGATCAAAAGGCTCTGTTTCCATACTGTATGACTCTCTGACTCTATGGGGGTTAGATGTCACATGACAGTAGGAAAGCAACTGAGAAAAGAGGCATCTTTTCGAACTTCAGTAACGTGAGGCCTTTTCCCCAACTGCATTGGCCTCTAAAACTGGTGCAAAGGGCTAGGTGAGTAGGAACTGAACCCAGGTGTCAGGAAATTAGATCTGAAAACTGAAGAAACTGACCCTACACTCAAGTATATAATTGGGAGGGGGTTTAACAATATCATGGGTATGGGAGATGGGTTACATAAACTATTGTTGTTGAGACTAGAAGAAAAAAAAATGCAAATGAAGTGCTTCTGCAGCTTCAGTGACCAAGGTTAATATTGTCCTTAAGGTTTTTAACAAGGTAGTAGTTACCTTCCATTTAATACTTTGAGTTAAAGCTTTAAGATGCCATGTTCCATTTTTCAAAAGTCAAATGCAAATCATTTTCAAATTGCAAAATTTGGGCGGCACGGTGGCTCAGTGGTTACCACTGCTGCCTCACAACGTCAGCAACCCAGGTTCGATTCCACCCTCGGGAGACTGTCTGTGTGGAGTTTGCACATTCTCCCCGTGAATGCGTGGCTTTCTTCCGGGTGCTCCAGTTTCCTCCCACAGTCCAAAGATGTGTATATTAGGTGGATTGGCCGTGCTAAATTGCCCATAGTGTTCAAGGATGTATAGATTAGGTGGGTTACAGGGGATGGGTCTGGGTGGAATGCACGGAGGTTCAATGTGGACTTGTTGGGCTAAAGGGCTTGTTTCCATACTGTAGGGATTCTATGATCTATGATCTGCGAAAAGTCCATCCCTGTATGTATGCATACAACTTGCTTATCATTCGTTAAACACTATGGGAGACCACCTTGTGACATTGGAAGAAATTGTGATGATAAACTGCACTGCAACAAGTCCCAAAATCGTACTTCATTGGCACAATTCAAAGGCAGAGAAGGACTGTTGTATAAAAATGTGTAACAAAACATGTCATGTAAAATAGATGTTAATTTATTTGAGATTACCATAAAATACATTTGATTGAATTTTTTGAAGGAAAAGACAGGAAACTTGCTTATAACTTGATTTGAGGAGCTGACAAATTGAAATTCACTGCTTTGTCCATAGCTGCCTGGAAAGAATTTCTACCAAATGTATGAGAATCTTTTGAGAATGTGCAAAACCTGACCCTGGGACTTGTCTTTGTTTATTTATCATCTGTGTGCAGGACAGAATAGATGACACTGTTTTGCTGCAAACGATTGTCTTGCATGTAGGTAGAATAACTTTCCAAGAGAATATCAACTAACGACCACTTCTTAGTTCACCCTGTGAACAGCCTGTTAGTTATGAAAACATGCTGAAGTTTATTATTTAACTTGAAAAATTACACAGTCAATTTGCATCTCTATTAATGGAGGATGTGTTTTATCGCTCACCTTCTGTGATTTGAAGGGCACCTTGTATTTGGTGATGCATTTAATAGTAGAGATTATATCAACAGTGATGTTTGCAACACAAGTGATTTGTAGACTGATAGCCTTAAGCACTTCAGTATAGGTAAAATTCTTGCAATATAGATAACTGTAACCATCTTCATCTAATCAACTGTCAAAGCGATGCCCTCTGTGTTGCCCTCTCCCAGATTCTGTGACAAAATGCTTCTAAAATTGCTGCACGGGCTACAACATGAATTCTTAATGTGACCAAAGATTGCAATTTATTCAGTAAATGCATTGGCCCCGGTTATAGAAGACATTAGACCTGATCTATGCCAGCTCTATAGTATGACGCTATGTATTCTGTTACATTACTCCAAGCAATTTTAGCAATAACATCATAGAATATGGAAAGAAGGGTGTCTTCAAGTTATACATATAGTTTTTCACAAACACTTTTATCCAGAATCAGTAACATACCCGTACCCTCCCTTTATTCTCAAAATACAAAATTTTGTCATAGTTCATATGGCCCGAGACCAATTGTAGCACTCCAATTGCTTTAACTACTTGAGGATTGAACAAGGTTGAGCTGAGGATGTCTATCATTCAATGTACACAGCTACTCATTGCTGAAAGTTTCCCACCCTTGAGTTGAACTATTCTGCATACTTCTGAAACTTTCTTCAATTGAATCTGAACTGTTGCCCCCGTTAACCAACTAGGTTTATCTATTTATAGCCATGTTATACAGCTTTAAATGCTGAAGTTGTTATAAAAAAGAGCTTATTTATTCTTCTATTGTGTTATTGCATCCATAAAATATCCACAACTTTCATGAAGCCAGTGGAAGTGCAGAAAACCTAAAGTCCATTTGTATCATCTCTGTAAGGGACTTAGACGGATGTCATGGTTGAAAGCTAGCGGATTAAAAATGGTTGCATGCTTCATTTGATGAAAGTGAAACTATAAATTGTATCAAAATTTCATTTAAGATTGCAGATCTTTCAGCGTATTGACAGTAAATTGGGAGAATCACAGGATAGAGAAGGATTCACTAGTTTTCTTGAGCTAGGTTTGAAAGATGACAATCAGGGAGAAGAAAGAACCAGAGATAAAGTTGAGTGTCCCAACTGATGTGACAAAGTTAATCTAAATAAAAACTAAAAAAACTACAGATTCCCTACAGTGCAGAAAGAGGCCATTTGGCCCGAGTCTGCAATGACCCTCCAAACAGCATCACACACAGACTCAGCCCCCAACCCTATTCCCATAACCTCACGTTTACCATGACTAACCCACCTACTCTGAACATCACTGGACACTATGGGACAATTTAGCATGGTGAATCCAACTAACCTGCACATCTTTTTTTTATCAAATACTATGATAAAATTTTCTTCTGTCAGCACAAAGCAAACAGCAATTGTAGTTTACCTTGTTGACCAGTTGCCCAGACTTTTCATGAGCTGGTCAGTGGAGATTGCCTCTAATCAATGTCTTTTCTAGTGTGAAACCTCTTACCTTGTCATAGCTAACCAACTAGGCTATCTGCGATGTCATAGTAGATTGCTGCCACCATCCTCTCTGCTACAATTAGCCTTTACTATTGATACCATGTGGGGAAAAATGCCCACATAAAATGTTTGGCTGTAAGTAAACAATAAGTAGGTTAATTACATATTACTTCATAGTTAGTACTCCATGTCTGATATATGTGCTGACTTCTTTTGCAACATCAGGCTCAAGTTAAGAGTAATTTCACATTACAGCTACTAAAATAGTCCCGCACAGCATTGGAAGCAAGCGCAGAAACTTAACATCTCACATTAGCTCCTCTCAAAAACAGTGCTTTACGGCTGGAGCTCATCTGATGAGGTCAGATAGTCATTACACATACTAATTACCTTAGATCTCCCTTACAGGGGATATGTGACATGGAAAACAATGCAAGCAATAAAATGATTTTGCAATCTATCAAACTAATGAATCCTCATTTAGCCACACAGGACATGATTGTCCGGATAAGGGGTCAGCCATTTAGAATCAGAATTGGGGCATATTTTGTCGTTCAAACTGTTCCAAATCTTTCATGTTTTTTAGCTCACAGAAATGTGAATGCAAGTTAACTGACCATATTCAAACCAGTTTGACTGATTTTCTTTTTGGTTATGATGGAAGTTAAGAGATAGTGGGATATGTGGTAAGGTGGATTTGAGGTAGATGATCAGACATAACCCTGTGAATAAGCGAGCAAGCTCAAAGATGCATTCTAATGAGAAAGAGAAATTCCAAGGGGAGAACCAAACACCCATTGATAGTGAAAAAGAAAGTTAAAGATTGAATTAAGCTTAAGGAAAAAGCATATAATTGCTCCAAATGGGAAACAGGTCTGAAAAGTGGACAAAATAATAAAAATTACTAAAGAATAACTAAAAAGAAGGAAATTTAGATTATAAATGACAGCCAGGTATAAATACAAAAATAGATAGTGTTGCAACCTACATGGGAAAGTGCACTGATTCTCAAGCCTCAGAACGCCTCGGGTCATCGCAACGTTAATGATTTAATCAAAACACACAAACATCCCAATCCACTTGTCTGATGGAATCAAGTTAATAGAAAACACTGACTAGGTTCCGGTATTTAACTGGAACTACCTTTGTTACAAATGAGTAAATTCTAATCACAAATATCTAGCTATGAACTATCAATGTAAGACTCTAGTGGTTAAAACGTAATACCATTCTAAACGATTACATTCAGACGCAGACAGATGAAGCCAAACAAAATAAATTGGATTTATGTGTGGGAACCACAGTTCAACAGTGCCAGTCTTCAGGTTCGCTGAGTTGATCCTTTTCCAAGACTTTCTGTCCTTCAATCTCTATTCTCCAGGTTCACTTACACCTTCACAGGAGGTAGAGGACAATTGGTACATTAACTGCAAAGTCTCTTTGTTAATGGTTAAAGGCAACTTACAGGAACTGAAGGGAAAAAATAATTGGTTTTCTTTGGCCTTCAAGTAGTTTTGCTGCAGAGAAGGACACACTTCATCGGCCTTTCCAGCAGTCTGAAGACTTTCTTACTCTGCTGTTTACATTCAAAAACTGGTTAGTAGCCTGGGAATCAATCAGAAGTTCACATGAGGCTGATGACCTTTGGCAACCGTGACTGGTCACAATTTTCAAAATCAATTTGCTACTGGTTGATGACCAAATCATATATATTAGACCAATATATATTAGGCTTCAATAACTTGTTTTTAAAAGTGCAGCACTTACTTCCACAGTCCTTGGTGTTAAATAGTCCTTTTGTCATTTCACTTCACAACCAAACGTGTGGAAAATAAAATGATGTAATATTTACAATAGCAAGTATTTGTTTATATAGCCATTTTGAAAAGAAAAGAGTTAACACAGTGAACATTGGTGCTAAAGTCTGTGTTTAATGGAAAATGTGGGCGGATATGGCAGATGAGTTAAATAAATATTGCGCACCAATCTTCACTTAGACAATACAAGTAACGTCTCAAAAATAGTTGTAAAGCAGCAAGAAAGTAAGAAAGCTAATTATAGTTTATTGTGAGAAGAATTGAATACAAAGGTAGGGATGTTCTGCTTCAGTTTCAGAGAACATTGATGAGACCACCTTTGCAGTACAATGTACAAGATTGGTATCCTTATTTGGGAAGGATGTAAATGTCTTGGAAACAGTTCCGAGAAGGCTTTTTTTCTGAAGAAGGGTCCTGACCCAAAACGTCAACTTTCCTGCTCCTCTGATGCTGCCTGGCCTGCTGTGTTCCTCCAGCTCCACACTGTGTTATCTGACTCCAGCATCGGCAGTTCTCTCAGGGAAGGTTTAAATGTCTAAGATCTGGAATGGCCATGTTGACTTAATGGAATGAACAGATACTTGTACTTTTTTTCTGCGGACTTTAAAAGAGTGAAAGGTGATTTAATTGAAGCATATGAGATACTGAGGGGCTAGGAGGCTTGTGATCAAGTTCCACCTACTCCAGAAGTGTGTAACAAAATTTCTGGACAGGTTTATTAAAATATATCTATAAGGTCTTGAGGAGTTTGACAGGATGGATATGAAAATTATATTTCTACTTTGGGAAAATCTAGAACTAGCCATGACAGATGTTTTTAAAAAAAGTTTGCACATTTAAGACAGAGATGAGGAGAATTGTTTTCTCTGTCAATAGATTGTGAGGTTTAGGAACTCCCTTCCTTGAAAGACAGTGAGAGCAGCGTTTTTGAATATTTTTAAGGCAGAGGTAGACAGAAACTTGATGAGCAAGGGGGTTATGGTGGTTTGGTGGGAAAATGGAGTCACCAGGTTAGCCATGACCTTATTTAATAACAGAGGAAATTCAAGGGACCAAGTGGGCTGCTTCTGCTCCTAATTCTCATGTTTGTACATTCTTCTCAAGCTCCTATTTCTTATGTACCTGGTGCTATATAAATGGGCAGCACAGCTTTAACAGTTGTTAACTATTCTAGTGTGCCTTTCTCGCTAAAGCATCTTACAGACCCCATCTTGTTGAAGCCTTTGTTATTTCCTATAAATGGTTTGCTGTCTTTGGAATGCTTTGTGAATTTTAACAAGATATGTTTTTATAGTTTTTTGCTAAAACAGAAATTGAGTGCTGCCAACAAAAAAGCAGGACCATCTATCTGAACATTTATCTTGTGATTGAAACTGAACTCAAGTCAATTGCTTGAGAATCAGTGCACTTGTGAAGTTAACAAATGCAGTTGCAACAATATGTAGAGTACTTGTACACAACTACCTGCCTACACTTACCTAAATATTTGAAAGGAAATTTATTGATGTCACAAGGGAGCTGTCACAGATTCTATGAGCAGCTGCAATATGAACATGCTGTCCGTTTCTGTTTGCATTCATTTGTTTTATAATGTCTGATCATAGAAACCTCATTGACCATATCATTGTTGTTTTCCAGAATGCAGAAATTGTCCATCAATAGCATTTGCATTATATAGTACCTTTAACAAGGTAAAACGTCCTAAGATGCTTTATAGAAACATTACCAAACAAAACTTGACAACAAGCTACACAAAAACAAGATAATGGGGCAGTTGACCAAAAGCTTGTAAAAGAGATAGCTGTAAACAAGCATTTTAAAGAAAAGAAGGAAGAGAAGTGAAGGGATAGGGGGAATAGTGTGTAATGCTTCAGTTAATACATTAGTATGTCTTTAAGACAATCACTGCATCATGAGATTGTGACCTGTGGCTATAAAGGTCTCATAGTCTATTTTGCCTTGGATCATGATGCATGACGCTCTATAGGATACATGCTGCTCTGTTGTGAACTAGCAGCTTAATATGAGTCCAGAGTTATGTGTCTGAGGAATGTAATATTTACACATAATACTTATTTTAAAAATGTCAGTTGGATTCTTCAATATCATGATATCCATGCAAAATTTCTCATGTTGTAGAAAATAAGGCTATAACATCATTAGAAATAGAAACAAGAATAAACCCTTTGGTTCTTCAAGCCTGCTCCACTACTGACTAGGATCTTAGCAGATCTGACATTCTTCATGTACCTTATCCCATAATGCTTGACTCCCCTACTGATCAAGAATCTATCTATCTCAACCTTACATATACACAAGGATTTTTCCCCTACAGCTCTCTGTGGAAAGGAGTTCCAAAGATTCACAATCCTCTGAGATAGAAAAAAAATCTTCCTCATCTCAGTCTTAAATTGACACTCCTGCATTCTGAGACTATGCCCTCTGTTGCTAGACTTTCGCATGAGGGGAAAGATCCTCTCAGCATTTACCCTGTCAAGCCTCTGCAACATCAAATTGTGAATGGTGGTGGACAATTAAACTCACTGGAGGCGGAAGCTCCATAAGTTACCCCATTCTCAACAATGAAGTTATCCAGCACGTAAGTACAAAAAAAAAGCTGTAGCATTTGCAACAATATTCAGCCAGAATTGTCAAGTGAATGCTCAATCTGGGTCTCTTCCAGAGGACCCCATCATCACAGATGCCAGTTTAATTCACTCCATATGACATAAAGAAATGGCTGAATATACTGGATACTACAAAGGTTTTGGTTCTGCTAATATTCCAGCAATAGTACTGATGACTTTCAGACCAGAACTTGCAGTACTCCCAGCCAAGCTGTTCCACTACAACTGCAACATTAGAATCTACCTGGCAATGAGGAAAATTGAACAAGTATGTTCTGTACATAAAAAGCAAGATAAATTCAACTCTGCCAAAGACCACTCTATCAGTCACTCTCAATCATCAGCAAAATGGTAGAAGGGGTCATCAACATGAAGCAAAAATCTATTCACTGAGGCTCAGTTTGAGTTCCACCAGAGCTACTCAGCTCCTAACCTGTTCACAGCTTTAGTTCAAACATGAACAAAAGGGATGAATTCCACATGTGAAGTGAAAGTGGTTGCTCTTAATGTCAATGCTGTGTTTGTCTGAGTATGGCTTTAAGAAGCCCTATCAAAACAAGAATCAATGGGAATCAAAGGGAAAGTTCTCCATTGACATAACTAGACAAAGGAAGATGATTGTGGTTGTTGAAGGTCAGTCATCTCAGTTCCATTACATTCCTACAAAAATTCCTCAGGGTAATGTCCTTGTCCCATTTTCAGCAGTGTCGTTAATAACCTTCCTTACATTATAAGATCTGAAGGGACAGATGTTTGAAAATTATTACAAAATGTCCAACACTATTCATGATTCCTCAAGTATTGAAGCAGTCCATGCTCAAATGCAATAAGACTTGATCAACAGCCAGGCTGACACATGGTAAGTAGCAGTCACACCACATAAATGACAGGCAATGACTATCTCCAACAGTAGAGAATTTAACCATCACCTCTTGATATTCAATGACAATGCATCATTGAATCCCCTACTAGCAGTATCCTGGGGGCTACCATAGATCATGAACTGAACTGGACCAATCATACAAATAAAGTGGCTACTTGAGTAGATCAGAGGCTAGGAATCCTGCAGCGAGCAGCTCATTTCCTGGCTGTCCAAATCCTGTCCACCGTCTACAAGGCATAAGTCAGGAGTGTGATGTAATATTTCCACATGCCTGGTTGGGTGCAGCTCAACAACACTTCAGAAGCTTGTCACCATCCAAGATAAAGTGGCCTGCTTGATTGGCATCATTTGCATGAATATTGAAATGTTCCACCACTGATGTTCAGTAGCAGAAGTGTGTACCGTCGACAAGATGCACTGTAGAAATTCGCCAAATCAATGACCACTCCCATGTTGAAAGATTTGGACAACATGGGAACATTACCATCTGCAATTTCTCTCGAAGCCACTCATTATCTTAAATTGGAAATATATTCCCCTTTATTTAGTGTCACTATGTGAAAATGCTGGAACTCACTCTCTGACAGCTTTTTGGGTGGAGTCATGCTGAATGGTTTACAGCAGTTCAAGAAGGCTGCTCCCCACTACCTTCTCAAGGGAAATTATAGTTGGGCAACCCCCACATCCCATAAACATCTGAAAATAAATTCCATGACTTATTACACTGACTGAAGTTTAAGCTCTGTTCCTATTACAGATAATGAATTACCCTGAGCATAGGACGGAAATTTCTTGTGCAAGATCCAACTGATGGCACCTGGATTCAAACAGCAATCATCAGCCAATGTACAGGACCAAGATGGCGTCAAGTACAAACACTAACTGGAATGACAGTGTGATGAAACAAATTCCAAATCAGAACAACACCAAAATCGGAAACACTGAATAATTCTATTGTAACCAGAAAACAGCCTAAGACACAAAACAAACAAAGCACTTTGAATAGCAGTTTCCACTAAGAATCACCATAACAATGTCTGTATTGGGAAGAAAGCCACCAATACAGTTCAGAATTGTGTACATTTATTGTTATACATTAAAGTACTTGCAGACATAACATTATTTTATTTCTCTGTCATGTTTTTTCTTGAGTCTTCAATGATAAACTTTTATTTAGAAAAGAAGGGGATGCTGTAATATGATGACAAAGATCTTTAGATGATTGCATCTTAAACTACCGTCAATCATTGAGTATAACAACATGCCATAATGCATTAATCCCATGATTTGCTAAACAGGTCAAGGCAGCAATGTTGGAATAGAATGCACTGCACCCAATCCCCCAATATATTTATGTAGTCTTAATCTTCAATGAAATACACCACATTATTATTATTGTGATTGGTATGTCTATGCCCAAAAAGTAAAAGAATACAACGTTCCTCACAGAGCTTGAGCAGGGACCCTGCATCTCTTGTAGGCACAGCCTTAAGATGAGTGAATCCATTCATGTGAATCAAGAATTTGGATTTGGTGGATGGTTTTACAGCTGGGCTCTGGGATTCTGAGAAATAGGATTTACAAGCATTTGGAGAGGCAAGGACTGGTTAGAGATAGTCAGCATGGTTTTTTGTGTGGGAAATTGTGTCTCACTAACTTGATTGAATTGGTAGAGGACGTAACCAAAAAGATTGATGAGGGCAGAGTGGTAGACATTGTCTACATGGACTTTAGTAAAGCCTTTGACAGAGTTTCGCATGCTCCACTGATAAGTAAAGTCAGATCATACGGGATTCAGGGAGAGCTTGCCAATTGGATAAAAACATTTACTTGTCAGTAGTGGACAGACAGTGGGGGTGGAAAGTTGTTTTTCAGACTGGTGGTCTGTGACTAGCGGTGTGCCACAAGGATCGATGCTGGGTCCACTGTCATTTCTTATTTATATAAATGATTTGGATGAGAATTTAGGATGCAAGGTTAGTAATTATGCAGATGACACCAAAATTGGTGGTATAGTCAACAGTAAAGAAAGTCATCTAAGATTACAAAGGGATCTTGATCAATTGGGATAATGGGCTGAGAAGTGGCAGGTGGAAATAAATTTGCATAAATTATGAAGTATTGCATTTTGGTAAAATGAACAAGGAAAGTTAATAGTAGGGCCCTGGGTAATGAAGGTGAACCAAGAGACCTAGGGGTTCAGGTACATAGTTATTTGAAATTACATCACAGGTAGACAGTGTGATAAAGGAGGCATTTAGCAAACTTGCCTTCATTGCTCAGACCTTTGAGTATAGCAGCTGGGATGTCATGTAGTGGTTGTACAGAGCATTGGTGAGGCCACCTATGGAGTACTCTATAAGGTTCTGTTCACCTTGCTATAGGAAGGATTCTACTAAATTGGAGAAGGTTCAGAAAAGATTTACCAGGATATTGCCAGGACTGGAGGGTTGAGTTATAAGGAAAGGTTGGATAGACTGGGATCTATTCCACTGGAGCATAAGAGGTTGTGGGGTGACCTTATAGAGGTTCATAAAATCATGAGAGGCATAGATAAGGTGAATAGCAAAGATCTTTCTCCTAGGATGTGGGAGTTCAAAACTAGGCGGCATATCTTTAAGGTGAGTAAAGAAATATTTAGAAGTGACCTGAAGGGCAACTTTTTCACACAAAGGGTGGTTCGTATGTGGAATGAACTGTGAGAGGAAGTGGTAAATGTAGGTAGTTACAACATTTAAAAGACATTTGGACAGGTACATGAATACGAAATGTTTAACAGGATATGGGCCAGACTCAGGCATGTGGGACTGGTTTAGTTTGTGAAACTTGGTCGGCATGGTCTAGTTGGATTGAAAGGTCTGTTTCCGTGCTATGTGACTGTCTGACTCTAAGACTCCATGGACTCTTTTCCTGCTGCTAACTCACTCCATTTATATAGGCTTGGGACTTTCATTAATACATGTTGACTTGCCTACATTAGTGGCTGGTTTACAGCTTCAGTCATTTCGGCATTTTATCTTACTCATACACACTGAATTCATTTCTAGACTATGCTTACATTTAGCTGTTAATGCAGGAAACATAAATAAGCTGGTCTGTGATTCCGATTTGTTTCTGAGGTCATTATTTATTGTTAAATCAGTTGGCTGTGACACTTGCAGATGAAATTCTTTCCATCACATCTCCTCACCACACAAGGATCTGCATGTTAAGCACAGATGGGTTGTAAATCACTGTGCATAAAACTGAAGGAGTAGAATAAATTCCCTGAGAAGTTAGAGATTTCTCCCAGGATAGCTTTATTGAAGATGTAGTAGCCTACATTTCATGCTGCCTTTGGAAGATGCATGAGGTTCATCTCATTCAAAGCACCATCTGAATGCGTTTTTCAATGCTGCATTTTATGATGCAATTTCTTTCAAAATAGCTTTAATACAGTCTCTGTTGTCTTTCTGTAAATTGTGAAAACTATATTTTTTGTAAATAATAGTGTACACCCAGTTAACCCACAGCAACTAAACCAAATCACTCCATGTTTTTCTAAATAGCAAGTTTCTATAAAAGTACTATCTTTCAGCTCTACTATGTCCTGGTAAATTAAAATACCCAACACTGCTCTCTGTCCTTTAATTCATGCAATATTTAATTTATCGTAATTACATAATCTGACTCAGATAATGTATCATTTTCAGTGGACTATAATTGTCTTGGATTTTGTTAATCAAATAATCAGAATGATAACTACACAGAAGGAACTAATCTGGCTCTTTGAAGATAGTTATCCTATTCCCCTGCCATTTCCTTAAAGCCTTGTAAATGTTTCTTCTTGAAGTATTTATTTTCCAAACTTTTGAATGCTTTTGTTGGATTTGCCTACATCACCGATGATCATCTCCAACAACAGGAAAACAAACCATTATGTCCATGGCATTACCATGCAAAATCCCCCACCATCAATGTCCTGAGATTAACATTAACCAGAATCTGAAATGGACCGGCCTGATAATTACTATGGCAACAAAAGCAGAGCCAGAGTGAGGAATTCTGTAACAAGTAACCTACATCCTGGCTTCCCTAAGCCCATCCAAAATCTACAAGTCACAAGACAGGAGTATCGTGGAATATTCTCCGCATGCTTGGATAAGCATGGACAATTTTGCCAGCAGAGGATAAAGGTATAAGTAATCCTTCTGCACATAGTACTCCAGCTCTTGCTTTCTCCGTCAGTCAGGAGCACCCTGACTTCAAGAAAGTGGCAGAGATTGACTATCAAGTACGGTCACCTCGTATGTTAGATGGAAAATGCACATTGAGATGGGTTGGATGAAGACCTGGAGAGGTAAGAAGCATGTGATGTTTACGAGATGGGCTACGAGGAATGGGACATGAACTTGCAGGGGCTAACAACACAGTCAGGTGGAAGCTGCAAATAACTGGCTGAGGAGCCCTGCCTGTTACATTTCATCACGCTGGAAATCAAAATGGGAAAAAAAATGGCTGTGATGACACAAAGTGGACAGGGTAAGTGACTCAAGCTGTGAGGAAGGGGCCGACATACCAATGATAGAACTTTGGGAAATAACATTGCACACAGGCCCGTGTGCTATACATAATACAAACCTGTGATGCTCCTAGTTGCTGGTCATCCTAAATCATTGCCCCTTTCTGTTTGACCATAAGACAGAGGAGTAGAAGTAAGCCATTCAGCCCATTCAATGAGATTATTGTTGATCTGATAATCATCAACTCCAATTTCCTTCCTTTTTCCTGTACCCTTGATTCCATTACATCACACTTCCCTGCTTTAAACACTCCTGGCCAACTCATTGACAGCTAGACTTTTGTGCACAGAGCCTTTGGGAAAATAGGGGTTACGCAAGAAGGGCCAAAGATGTCTTCATGACCCAATGGCGTGTACACACATTGTTTCTTTTGCTTTCAGATGATACAGTAGGCTCACAGCTCTGCAAAAAACCCTTTTAAAAACTGAATGCAACTCAGACTTAGCCAAAAAAAACTAAGATCATGCTCCATGTTTCCAAGTGAGGAAATATCTAACACTTGAGGTTTATCTGCTATGTTAGATTATATATCAGTCAGATGCAATGTTTGAAGTGACCAAGAATTCTGAATAAGTGCAAAGAGAGCAGAAGATGGCATGCGGTGGTAAGTGTTGCGAAAGAGAGGAAGAAAGAGTTCCAATCTCACAATGGCTCGAGTGGAGAAGCTGGTCTAAGACTTTGGGCCAAATTTTAACTGTTAAGAGAGGAGGATTTGAGTGCTTGCATGGGTTATATTCCATAAAAGTGACATAGGGATGGAATCCTGATGTCATCTCAACCTTTCCTGTGTTGCACCTTGAAGGTGACAAGGGAACTTTGGGCAACTGCCAGTGCAGTTATTTAAATGTTCCTGTACGTAATTCAGTACAGTCTTAAACAAAGAGTAACAGCTAGCAGACATATTTACTGAGCTGGCAGCGATTCTCCAGTGAAACTTACAAACTGGAAAGCCTTTGATCAATAAACTCTGGTCATGACCACGTGACAAGTGCTGCTCACAGCACTCCTCAAGAAATAACTTCACTGCTTGACTGGTGATTGACAAACTTATAATTGACAAGATTACATTGAAGAGAAGACATAACAAGCCATTAAGCTTAGGTTTGCATTGTATGTTGTTGCTGTTATCCGCAGACTCTTGAACAAGGTTTCCTCCCTATTCCTGTAGTTGCTGCAGGCTCAAAATTCCACGTATAGTTGAGTTTTTGCAACTTAAATTAGAACTATTTTCTTTCATCAGTCAAAATCCGCCAAATTCTCTGATTGTTTAGATAGCCCAGAACCAAAATGATAATCCCATCATTCAGTTAAAGAACCACAACAAATTCCATTGGAGATATCAATGGGTTCCTGACCTGCTAATGGTGCCAATGTTTTAGCAGTCTAAGTTAAGAAAATTTTGCCCCTCAGAGCAAAGTTCAGGCAGTGTAGCATTGCCTGAGGCACCATCTTTCACATAAAATGAATCTCCTTTTGCTTGGCTAGGTGGATCAAGAATAACCAATGGCCTTATTGAATGAGCAGTTGAGACTTTTTCTTACTCTACTGGGCAAGATTTCATCCTCAACTAACATCAATAAAAACAAATTATTTATATATTCATTACTTTGCTGTTTGTGGGGCCTCATTATGAATAAATTGGGTGTGATTTGCCTAAGTAGAAAATGACAAAAAATAGTTTCCATATCACGACCATAACTGTACAGGAGACAAGTATCAGTTTGAGTAACATCCTGTTCACAGCAGCGACACTCGACAGTATGTGGTGGAACACATTGTAACCTCTAAGAATGCTGAATCCCAAGTCTTCAACAAAAGTCTGATAATTATCTAATTTGGTCAAGTTCTTTCCCCTGTATTTCTCATATATTCAAAACAAAACAAAATGGGTACCATCATGGCATAATCACACTGCCCAAGAGAATGTAAGCAGTTTAAGCTCGTTTCCAAGATAATTTGCCATCGTCCATGGTACCAGAAAACAATTAGTGGGACAGTAAGCCTAATCAGAATGTAAACCACTCCTCTGTGAGCAAAGGGATATTACACTGAATTTAGATTTCAATACCTGTCTGTAATTTAACAAGTTTGTACTCTTGATGCTGTCCATGAGTGAAATGAATGACAGTAGGCATTTAGAAGATCATCCAGCGATATTGTAAAAGCTGCTCCATTTTGATGTTTTTATCCAGATAGCTCTTCTCAAGAATCACACTTATACCACTTTTGTGGGCAATTCTTAATTCTCTACACTCTAACAGTTGTATTTGCCATCCAATACCCAGGTAATTCTATTGATGTTAAGATACAGTTAACATCTTTAGTCACTGCATTTAACTTTCTGGGCACATCCTGTTCTCTAGTTTGTTTCATTTTGCTTTGAAAGGCAGCAAAGTATTTATTCAATATTACAGTAGAAGTCATAATTGAATATTGCAGAATTATGGCTTCAACTGTCATGTTCCAAATGAAATTAACAGATATGTGCATAAGTGAGTAGAAACAATGACAATTAATTAATTTGTCTCAGAACATTGTTGCCTGCTGTCCCTAGGTTTGAAGATGACATCCACTCCAGATTGTGAGTTTATGCCTTAGGTCTTCATGTGTCTGAATATGCCAATTCTCGACCTAAAAATCTCACACGTTGTATGTTCTCTTACAAAATTCAGTGTGAGTTAACCTTGAAGCAGTGTCTCTCACTAAACCTCATCTGGCAGCTTGTCGTTCATCCCCAGGGAACCTCTCTGGCCTATTTACATCTTTCTGATGGTTTTGGCTGAATTACTCAATTGGAACAAGACATGCTAACCTACGCACGTGAAATCTGACAGTAAGAAAGAAAATTGAAATATGTTTCACTTAAAATTCAGTGGGAGCTTCCTGTCCGATTGTACATCAGAAAAATACTCGCAGAACTAGGCAACGGTACAGTGAGAACAATTCAGAGAAACAGGAGCAATTCCTGAGGCTTTATTATGACGTAGACTTCAGGCCAAGCCTGTATCTTTAAGACAGTTACATGACATTGCGACAAGTAACATTTCAGTATAAAGATACAGACCTCAAGTTCAGTCACTTCTTGTGACATAAAGTCAGTGTGGTTATCGGTCAATCAGCTATGTGTCTATATGCAGTATGAATAAGCACTGTTCACATGCCATGTGTGCAAATCTGTGATACTGTGACTGAGCAAGTAGTTAGTGTTACTCATAAATTTCAAGATACCTGCGTTAATGGGATCCCAAGTCTCTGTTATACATTACATGGGCTAACATATACAAAACCACACAACTTATCATAGTGTTAGCAAAAGGCTGAAAGGCAACAGCAGAGTAGCAATTTTGAAAGAGCCTTTTTCCTCGTGATTGTACATCAATCTGTCCAAGTTCAGAGCTGAAGTTACAACTCCAGCCAAGACTAAAATGCGACAATCCAAATAAAAGGCTACAAATCTGCATTGAAGTAAAGTGGATGTTCTATCTATCTTTCTCTTTAAAACAATGGCAATTTAAAAGGTACTAAAATGACAGCTCTGAGCTGAAAAGAAGTTTTTATAGAACAAAAAAGGAAAAATCAAGCATTACAATAATGTCATCTACATTAAAAATGCTTAGCTATTCAGAGTTGTTAGTTGTTCTTGCCATGTTGCCCTCATAAAAGGTGTAAAAATGAAGAGAAAGTGCCCCCATGGTGGGACAAAATCTTATTGGGTGCAGGCACAAACTGTAGGCACAAGCTTGCAAAGTTTAAAGAAGCAGCAACTTTCAAAGCAACAATAATGAAACCATTTAAAAACAGGAAGAGTGTTATACTTCAGTACAGGTTCTTACACTGGCATTTTAGAGAACAAAAGTTGCAAAACAAAGAAAATGGAAAGAAAATATCTACTCATGGTTTACAATTCACGGCATTCCATCAGAAGCTCTGTTGTTTAAACAAAGAATCAATCTTGACTTTGTATCAGAGATAGTAGGAACTGCAGATGCTGGAGAATCTGAGATAACAAGGTGTAGAGCTGGATGAACACAGCAGGCCAAGCAGCATCAGAGGAGCAGTAAGGCTGACATTTGGGGCCTAGACCCTTCATCAGAAATGGGGGAGAGGAAGGGGGTTCTGAAATAAATAAGGAGAGAGGGGGAGGCGGATAGAAGATGGATAGAGGAGAAGATGGGTGGAGAGGAGACAGACAAGTCAAAGAGGCGGGGATGGAGCCAGTAAAGGTGAGTGTAGGTGGGGAGGTAGGGAGGAGATAGGTCAGTCCAGGGAGGACGGACAGATCAAAGAGGCGGGATGAGGCGAGTAGGTAGGAGATGGGGGTGGGGCTTGAGGTGGGAGGAGGGGATAGGTGGGAGGAAGAACATATTAGGGAGGCGGAGACGAGCTGGGCTGGTTTTGGGATGCGGTAGGGGGAGGGGAGATTTTGAAGCTTGTGAAATCCACATTGATATCATTGGGCTGCAGGGTTCCCAAGCGGAATATGAGTTCCTGTTCCTGCAACCTTCGGGTGGCATCGTTGAGCCACTGCAGGAGGCCCAGGATGGACATGTCGTCGGAGGAATGGGAGGGGGAGTTGAAATGGTTCGCGACTGGGAGGTGCAGTTGTTTATTGCGAACTGAGCATAGGTGTTCTGC
>NC_063337.1:54159626-54181097 GCF_021869965.1 Rhincodon typus
AGGTTACAGAGGGACATAGATAAGCTGCAGAGCTGGGCTGAGAGGTGGCAAATGGAGTTTAATGCGGAAAAGTGTGAGGTGATTCACTTTGGAAGGAGTAACAGGAATACAGAGTACTGGGCTAATGGTAAGATTCTTGGTAGTGTGGATGAGCAGAAAGATCTTGGTGTCCATGTGCATAGATCACTGAAAGTTGCCACCCAGGTTGATAGCGTTGTTAAGAAGGCGTACAGTATGTTAGGTTTTATTGGTAGAGGGATTGAGTTTCGGAGCCATGAGGTCATGTTGCAGCTGTACAAAACTCTGGTGCGGCCGCACTTGGAGTATTGCGTACAGTTCTGGTCACCGCATTAGAGGAAGGATGTGGAAGCATTGGAAAGGGTGCAGAGGAGATTTACCAGGATGTTGCCTGGTATGGAGGGAAGGTCTTATGAGGAAAGGCTGAGGGTTTTGAGGCTGTTTTCGTTAGAGAGAAGAAGGTTAAGAGGTGACTTGATAGAGACATACAAGATCATCAGAGGATTAGATAGGGTGGACAGTGGGAGCCTTTTTCCTCGGATGGTAATGGGTAGCACGAGGGGACATAGCTTTAAATTGAGGGGTGATAGATATAGGACAGATGTCAGAGGTAGGTTCTTTACTCAGAGAGTAGTAAGGGCGTGGAATGCCCTGCCTGCAAAAATAGTAGACTCGCCCACTTTAAGGGCATTTAAATGGTCATTGGATAAACATATGGATGATAATGGAATAGTTTAGGTTAGATGGGCTTCAGATTGGTTTCACAGGTCGACGCAACATCGAGGGCCGAAGGGCCTGTACTGCGCTGTAATGTTCTATGTTCTATGTTCTATGTTCTATGTTCTAATCCATGGCACACAAGCAATCAAGAAAGTCCAAGATGTAACCACAATGTTACAGTCTGCAGTCTCCATTCAGAAAGTGTGTGTGGTAAATTTGACACACCTCATGCATGCCTTCAGAAAAGCTGAAGCCTTTCCCTCCATTCAAGTGATTTCCTCAAAAGGAGCAGGCATCATGCCACATATGCAAAACTGACATTGATGCAACTACAAATTATTATCCCTTTATGCACGATAAACGAAATGTAGTAAGGAAATGGGCACAATGCGTCGTAATCCATCCAAGAAATACTAACTGCTAACAATGGGTCCAACACTCCATGATTTGAAACTATCCATCTTAACTGCCATTCAGCTCCTCAGGGGTATCCCTGAAGCCTTTTATATTGTCAAAATACATGGACCACCTATCACTCGTCTTGGACCACCTATCACTGGTCTGCCAATGTGCACGGATTTACATATTCTTATGATTCATAAGATAACAAACCCACTTACCTAGTTTGTCTAAGGTTTCATTAAGCTTCAAGTTAAAGGCAACATTTGGATTTGAACTCTTATTTATTGGTTTTCATGCCTCCGTGATACAAGGCAGCATACTCATAGTCAGTTAGGGGAAAGACATCACTCACATTTCTTAACAATGAATCCTTGACATAAATTGTCACAACCTCTGAACAGAAACAGTAATGTTACTAATTCTCTGTCAGGTTACCACAACTCTTCTGATACTGGGATAACAAATGTTCATTTGTGCTTTTTTTTCAAGAGGAAATAGAAGTATAAATCTCAAGGGCTGTGGGTATTATCAAAATCTTGTTTTAAATCTTGAGACTCAAGCTTTCAAAAGCTCAATAAATAACCTGAGGTGTAATGATTAGATTCACCAAGCAATTTTATAGGATGCAAAACCAAATAGCAGCATTCATAAGTATAAATACAGGTACTTAAGATTTCACATTCCTAGTTTTTCTCGTTTGGCCAGGGAACAGCATTTCTGAAACTGTAATGCCTAATCTCTAAAGTATCTAAGATACTGAATATTAATGAGGGGGAATTATGGTTTGGGAAGACCCAATGTAGCCAGTGTACCTATAAGTCTAGATATATGAAAGCACAGTCAATATTAACAGACAAACCTCTTGTGAATAAATGTTGTCTAAGTCCACTCTGAGATAACAAGGTGTAGAACTGGATGAACACAGCAGGCCAAGTAGCATTAGAGGAGCAGGAAGGCTGACGTTTCGGGCCTAGACCCTTCTTCAGAAATTTCTGAAGAAGGGTCTAGGCCTGAAACATTAGCCTTCCTGCTCCTCTGATGCTGCTTGATCTGCTGTGTTCATCCAGCTCTACACCTTGTTATCTCAGATTCTCCAGCATCTGTAGTTCCTACTATCTCTAAGTCCATTTTGAACTCTATTAGATTAAATGTATGCAGGGGATTGTAGCCAATGAACTATGGCAAGGGAATTTCCTTGTTAGACCTAGAGAAACATTCCTGCTACTGCTGGAGCACAAGAGAAATCTGGCAAAATGTTTATATCGTTGACTTGCTGATCCATTTCTGGTCCATAATCTGAGTCCTGAAACCTCACCAAGAGGTGAAGTTGTGATTGATCCTCTACTTAGCGTTTCAATTAATGTTATAGCACAGGGGCAGGAATTCTGGGGTTAATACACTGATATTAAATTCATTTCATGGACAGGGGAGGCGATGGCCTGGTGGTATTTTCACTGGATTGTTAATCCGGAGACGCAACTAACATTCTGGTGACCCAGTTTTGAATCCTGCCACAGCAGATGGTGGAATTCGAATTCAATAAATATCTGGAATTAAGAGTCTAATGATGACCATGAATCCATTGTCAATTATTGGAAAAATTCATCTGGTTCACTAATGCCCTTTAGAGAAGGAAACTGCCATCCTTATCTGGTCTGACCTACATGTGACTCCAGACCCACAGCAATGTGGTTGCCTCTGGGCAATTAGGGATGGGCAATTAATGCTGCCTGGTCGGTGACACCCTCATCCCATGATTGAAAAAAGGAAAAAAAAACCCAAGCACACACTTCCAGTTATTCACATACATGACTATTTGAGATAAACCACGGGGCAAAAGCATTTTCCACTACTTTCACCCAGAAGTGCCAAGTGGATGATCCACCTCAGCCTCTTCCTGAAATTCTCAACATCACAGATGCCATTCTACAGTCAATTCAATTCATTCTATGTGATATCAAGAAACAGCTGAAGGCACTGGATTCTGAAAAGGTGATGGACGCTGTCAACATTCTAGCAAAAGTACTGAAGATTTATGCTCCAATACTTGCTGCAACCCTCATCAAGCTGTTCCACTACAGTTACAATATTGGCATCTACCAGATAATGTGGAAAATTATCTTTGTCAGAGGAAAAAGGAAAAATCCAATCCTGTTAACTACTGCATTATCAGTTTACTCTAAATCATCAATAGCTTGAAGTGAAGAGTTATTGATTGTCCTACCAAGAGTAATTTATTCGGAAATAACTTGTTCACCAATGCTTAGTTTGGTTTCTGCCAGAACCATTCAGCTCCTGAACTCATGACAGCCTTGGTCCAAATATGGATAGAAGAGCTGGATTGCAGAAGGGAAATGAGAATGAAGGTCTTCGACATCAAATTTGCATTGACTGTGCATGGCATTAAGGAATCTTGGTAAGATTTGAGTCAATGGAATCTGGGGAACTCTTTCCACTGGATGGAGGCATATCTGGCCCAACATAAGTTGGTTATGGTGTGTGTAGTGTCCTAAATTCTACCGACTCAGATATTTTGTCCATTACCAACACTCCATCAAAATGTTAGATGTGTCGATATTCATTAATAGTTATACAATGTGCAGCACTGTTTGTGAATCCTCAGCAATCTGCGTCTTTATACAGCAGTATCTGGACAATATCAATGCCTAGAATGATAAGTGGAAGGTGATATTTGTGGTAAAGCAATGTTCATCTTTAATGTGACAGAATTTAACCATCATCCCTTGACATTCAATGATATTACAGTTCAGACCACGAATTGGACCATTGACAAAGGCACTGTGGATACAAGTGCAGGTCAATGGCATGGAGTTTTATGATGGGTAACTCACTGCCAGTCTCCCTAAATGTTGCCACCATCTACAAAACACAAATCAGGAACATGATGCAATACTCCCAACATGCTTAGCATGAAAGCAGCGCCACAATTCTCAGGACACTCCAAACCATCCAGGACAAGGCAGTTTGGTTTATTGGCATCAATTCACCACCATCGGCATTCACTCCCTTCACAATTGTTGTTTAGTGGCAGTAGTGTGTGGTACTATTCACAAGATACACTGTAACAACTCATCCAGTTTCTAAACCCAAAACCTCTGCTACCTAAAAAGACAATGACAACAGACACATGGGTAACAACACAAACTCCAAGTTCTCTTTCAAACCAAAGACCATCCTGATTTGGAATGATATTGCTGTTCCACCACAACCATGGAAATAAATTCTTAGAACTCCCTGAGCAACTGCACCTATACCCCAAGGACTACAATGGTTTAAGAAGCCAGCTCACTACCACAATTTCCATGTCAATTAGGAATGGACAATAATGGTATAGCCAGCATAAACAATATCCTACGAACAAATTAAAAATGATATAAATATTGAATGCTCCGCCATCAACAATTAACCTGAAATTGAACTGGATCAGTTGCATATGTAATGGCTACAAGACTAGATCAGAAGCTGGAAATTCTGAAGCAAACAACTCATCTTCTGACTCTCCTTGTAACTTTCTGTAATTAGGTCTCAGTTCCATGTGATCTGACATCATGAAACATCGCTCCTTGCGCACATGCACAGTAGTTATTGTCAGAGTATTATTATAGTTAACCCTTTACTATACATCTCTCTCTGGTCCTTAACCTCATTTTATTTTTTATACATACTCTTACCTCAACCTAAAATCTTCACAGGGATAGATTAGAACATAGAATATAGAATAGTACAGCACAGTACAGGCCCTTTGGCCCACAACGTTGTTCCGACCTATTATCCTACTCGAAGATCAAACTATCCTGCATACCCTACATTTTACTATCATCCATGTGCCTATCCAAGAGTAGCTTAAACGTCCCTAATGTATCTGACTCTACTACCACTGCCAGCAGCGCATTCCACGCATCCACCACTCTCTGTATAAAGACCTACCTCTGACATCTCCCCTATACCTTCCTCCAATCACCTTAAAATTATGCCCCCTCGTAATAGTCATTTCCACCCTGGGAAAAAGTCTCTGGCTATCCACTGTATCTATGCCTCTCATCATCTTGTACACCTCTATCAAGTCACCCCTCACCCTTCTTTGCCCCAATGAAAAAAGTCCTAGTTCCCACAACCTTTCCTCATAAGACCTGTCCTCAAGTCCAGGCAGCATCCTGGTAAATCTCCTCTGCACCCTCTCTAAAGCTTCCACATCCATCCTATAATGAGGCGACCAGAACTGAACACAATATTCCAAGTGTGGTCTAACCAGGGTTTTATAGAGCTGCAACAAAACCTCGCAGCTCTTAAACTCAATTCCCCTGCCAATGAAAGCCAACACATGATACGCTTTCTTAACAACCCTATCAACTTGGGTAACAACTTTGAGGGATCTATGGACAGGGAACTCAAGGTCCCTCTGTTCCTCCACGCTGCCAAGAATCTTGCCATTAACCCTGTATTCAAATTCAAACTTCCAAAATTAATCACTTCGCACTTTTCCGGGTTGAATTCGATCTGCTATTTATTTGCCCAGCGCTGCACCCCGTCAATGTCCCATTGCAACCTCTAACAGCCCTCCACACTGTCCACAACTCCACCAACCTTCGTGTCTTCGGCAAACTTAGTAACCCACCCTTCCACTTCCTCATCCAAGTCATTTATAAAGATCACAAAGAGCAGGAGTCCTAGAACAGATCCCTGCGGAACACCACTGGTCACCAAGCACAAGGCTGAATACTTTCCATCTACTACCACCCTCTGTCTTCTATTGGACAGCCAGTTTTGTATCCAGACAGCCAAATTTCCCTGAATCCCATGCCTTCTTACTTTCTGAAAGAGCCTACCATGGGGAACCTTATCAAATGCCTTGCTAAAATTCCAATACACCACATCTACTGCTCGATCTTCATCAATGCATTTTATCACATCCTCAAAGAATTCAATAAGGCTTGTGAGACATGACCTGCCCCTTACAAAGCCATGCTGACTGTTTCTAATTAAACTGTGTTTTTCAAATAATCATAAATACTATCTTTCAGAATCCTCTCCAATAATTTGCCCACCACAGAAGTAAGACTTTCTGGTCTGTAATTCCCAGGATTATCCCTTTTCCCTTTCTTGAACAAGGGGATTGTTTTAACAAACTCCCTGAATGTATAGTGAGTTATTTTGAGGTTATGGAGGGTCTGTATACTCCACACTCACCCTCTGAGAGATTGTTTTTAGCTTGGCTCTGTTGTTGCTTGTCTTGTAATCATAATTTCCTTCTGGGGCTTAAGTTATAGCTTTTGGCTTCTTTTTCAGCAAAGACAAGGCACTCCATTTTCCACCTTGGAAAAGACTTGGAAATAATCTTAGTTGTTGTAGTCTTGCAATCATGGTGCCCTCCCCAAGCCAGCTCTTCTCTGCTTTTTCCAATGCGTGCTGATCATGAGCCCTGTATCTCGAATTGAACGTACAAGCTTGGCCAGCTTTTAATCATGTTTCATTCAGTTATGCTTCGGCATCATGACATTTAGTGTTAGTTTATAGTAAATGGTGGCAAGTTGGCTTTAAAAATTTGCATCATTATGTGCAAAACTAGAATCTTGTAATGTAATGTCCCAGTACTGTTTTGTCATTTTGTTCTTTGGTAGGTCCACAGATGATAATGTCACCTATGTGGCATATAACGTTGTACACATACATTCTAGTATGTTTTGCACCTTCCACTGGAACATTTCTGGGTGGACATGACTCCAAAATGCAGATGATTGGATGTTATGAAACTTGTTAGATGTTATGACTCATCATCAAATGAAGTTTACCATAATCTGCTGTTTGAAGCCAGTTTATGAACATCCTGCAGTTTGTGAGTTTAACCAAGCTGTCATCTGCAAATATCATTAGAGGTTTTCTCATTACACTGTCTTAGTCAAATGTGTTAAGTCAATACAAATTGTAATAGGCCCACAGTTTGGAAACTAGCAGTTGCCTGTTATCTCCGAGGTGAAACTGAACTATAGCGCTGCTCTCACATGAGAGAGACACAGCTGGTGGTGGTTTAACTTGAGGATCATCATATCTCAGATGTGGGGAGAGTTTGAGAAGAAAGTCCTTCAAGATGACCTCAACCGGTGCAGGAATTGACCCATGGTGTGGTGCTACTCTGCATTGCAAATCAGCTGTCCGGCCAACTGAACTAACTGACTAACTGGCTAGCCCTCCTCAATTGCATTACATTTCACTTTACTTGGTTGAATTCCATTTGCCACTATTCTGTCCAGCCAACCAGTCTGTTAATATCCTCCTGCGGATTACAGTGATTCTCCTCGTGGGTTAGCACCCTACTAATTTTTGTGTCACCCAAAAAATATTTGATCATATCCTTGCCATTTAAGCCCACATCATTAATATATATCACAAGCACCAAGAGACCCAGCACTGTGGAACACCACTAGAAACAGACTTCCAGTCACAGAAATATTCCTTTGACATCACCGTCTCTTTCCTACCTCTCAAAAAGATTTTGGAGCCATCGCACCATTTTCAGTTAGATCCCATGGGTCTTACTTTCTTGACCTGACTGCCATTCCATGACCCAACCAAACGCCTTCCTGAAGTAAATGTAAATCACATTAAATGTATTACACTCATCATCACTCCTGATAACCTCCTAAAATGAAATTGAACAAATTTGTCAAACACAACATCCCTTAAAAAAAAAGCCATGTTAACTAGCCTCAATTAATTTATATCTTCCCAAGTGCAGATATATTCCGTCCCTCAGAATTCTTTCAAATAACTTCCCTAGCAAGGTTAGACTGACTGGCCTATAATTTTCTGTCTGACCCTTCCTCCCATTTTTAATAATGGGACAACGTTAGAAGTCGTCCAGTCTCTATCACCTCACCTTTTGCCAGAGAGGATTTTAAAATTACGGTCCCTTCAATTGCCTGGAATACATTATATCCAGGCTTTGTCCACTGTTACACTGCTAACCCCTCTCTTGCTCTCTATATTAATTTCTTCTAATGCCATTGCTTACTCTTTTTAGAAGTGATAAGAGTAGGGTTAGAGTTTTGGCAAATGCTCTCAGTATGATGTGGAATGCAGTGGTTAGTTTTCCCAGATTTCTGAAGAGTTTGGGAAATCATTGTTTAAAATTTCTTCATGTGTTCTGTAATTGGTTCTATTTGTTGACTTCTTTGACTTCAAGAATGAAATTGCGACCCATACAGACTTTTCTGCTTATTACTGGACATGGCTGATTGTGGGTAATGTACAGGGTTTCGAAGATTTTCCTACCTTCATGTCTTAGTTTTGCCTGAAGCTCATCTTTGACCTTTTTTGACTTGGTTGTGATGGGTCTTGCAGATCGACAGATGAAGGCTGCAGGATAATCTTTTACAGCCATTTAAATTCATTGGATGGATTAGTAACCACTGCTCCTGTGTTTAATTTAATATTTGTATGAGGTCCACTGGCATCAATCTTAGCTGTCCAATATTGATTTCCAATCTCTGTGACTTTCCCAGGAGATGTGATTCCTGATTTAGAGCTTTCTTTAAAGGCAGTTGTCTTATGCTCACATGCACAAGCTTTTTCAGTACTTAGCTGTGGCCATTCCCCTGCAAAACAGATATACCATTTTGAATACTGTTGAGGGGAATGACCTCTCAGGGGAAAGCAGCAGCAGCCAGACTCCTTGCACCACGTTTGGTTCTGCTGCAGAGGGCAAGGGTAAAAAGTGTGCCCCGGCAATAGTTATAGGGAACTCAATTGTAATGGAAATAGACAGGTGTTTTTGTGGCTGTAAACAAGACTCTAGGATGGTATAACACAGTGTGGAGCTGGAGGAACACAGCAGGACAGGCAGCATCAGAGGAGCAGGAAAGCTGATGTTTCGGGTCGGGACCCTTCTTCAGAAATGGGGGAGGGGAAGGGAGTTCAGAAATAAATAGAGAGAGGATGGGTGGGGCTGGGGAAGGTAGGTGAGGTGGTGAGTTCAGGTAGGTAGTGGTGGGAATTGGTCAGTGAGGTGGGAGGAGCGGATAGGTGGGAGAGAAGACAGACAGGTCAAGGAGGCGGGGATGAGAGGAAGGGTTGGTCTTAGGATGAGGTCGGGGGTGGGGAGATTTTGAAGCTAGTAAAATCCACATTGATACCATTGGGTTGTAGGCTTCCAAAGCGGAATATGAGGTGCTGCTCCTCCAGGTTCTGGGTGGCATTGTTGTGACACTGGAGGAGGCCCAGGATGGACATGTCGTCCAGGGAGTGGGAGGGGGAGATGAAGTGGTTCGCGACTGGGAGGTGTTGTCGTTTGTCACGAACCGAGTGTAGGTGTTCCACAAAGCGGTCTCCAAGCCTTCACTTGATTCCTGGGGAATTGTGACTGATTCTGGGGGAGATGGGACCTGTACAAATTGGACAGGGTACACCTGGACAGGACTGTGACTGATGTCCTGGGAGGGTATTTGTTAGAGCAATTGGGGAGAATTTAAACTAATATGCCAAGGGGATGAGAACCTATGTAAGGAGTCAGAGAAGAAGGCAGCAAGGACAAAAACAAAACGTAGAAAAAGGAATAAGAAAAATGATTGGCAGAGAAACCAAGGACAACATTCAAACAGGGTATTGAGAAAAATAAGAGCGAGACAAACAATGTTAAAAAGACAAACTTAAAGGCTTTGTGCCTTAATGTGTGGAGTACTTGCAATAAAGTGGATGAACTAATCATGCAGATAGATGTAAACCAGTACGATATAATTGGGATTATGCAGACATGGCTGCAGGGTGACCAGGGATGCGAACTGAATGTCCCAGGGTATTCAGTAGTTAGGAAGGACAGGCAAAAAGGAAAAGATGGCAGAGTGGCATTGCTGGTTAAAGAGGAAATTAACACAATAGTGAGAAAGGATATTAGCTCTGACAATGTGGAGTCTGTACGGGTAGAGTTGAGAAATACCAAGGAGCAATAAACATTAGTGGGTGTCATATATAGACTCCCAAACTGCCGTGGTGATGTTGGGAATGGCATTAAACTGGAAATTAGAGATGCATGTGTTAAGGGAATATTGGTGATCAGGGTTATTTTAATTTGCACATAGATTGGGCAAATCAAATTAGCCATAATGCCCGACAGGAGGAATTCCTGGAATGCATATGGGATGGTTTCCTTGACCAATATGTGGAGGAACCAACTAGAGAGCAGGTCATCTTAGACTGGGTGCTGTGTAATGAGAAGGGAATCATTGCCAATCTAGCTGAACGATACCCCTTGGGGAAGAGAAACCATAACATGATATTGTCAAGATGGAGAGTGAGGTAGCTGATTCAGAGACTAGGGCTCTGAATCTTAATAAAGGAAACTATGAAGATATGAGGCGTTGATAGATTGGGGAGAGTTACTTAAAGGAATGACAGTGGATAGGCAATGGCAAACACTCATGTATGGGGGAACTGCAACAACTGTTTATTCCTGTCTGGCACAAAAGCAAAATGGGTAAGAGAGCCAATCCATGGCTTACAAAGGAAATTAAAGACAGTATCTGATCCAAGGAAGAAGTGTACAGATTGGCCAAGAAAAATAATCTGTCTGAGGATTAAGAGCAGTTCAGAATTCAGCAAAGAAGGACCAAGGGATTGATTAAGAGGGGGAAAATACATTATGAACATAAGCTTGCAGGGAACATAAAGACTGACACTAAGAGTTTCTATAGGTAGGTAATGAGAAAGAGATTAGTGAAGACAAATTTAGGCCCCCTACAGACAGAAACAGGGGACAAAGGAATGGCTGACCAATTGAATACATATTTTGATTCAGTCTTCACACAACAGGCCACAGATCAGATACCAGAATTGTTGGAGAATGCAAGATTTAGTGAGAGGGAAGAATTAAGTGATATCATATTAATAGAGTAATGGTTCTGGGAACATTGTTAGGATTGAAGGTGAATAAATTCCTGATAATCTACATCCCAGTGTACTTAAGGAAGTGGCTTTAGAAATAGTAGTGGGCATCTTCCAGAATTCTATAGACTCTGAAACAGTCCCTGTGGATTGAAGGGTAGCTAATGTCACTCCAATATTCAAAAATGGAAGTAGAGAGAAAGCAGGGATTTATAAACCAGTAAACCTAACATCGGTAGTGGGGAACATTCTTGAATCCATTATCAAAGACTCTTTAGGAGAGCATCTAGAAAGCAGTGGCAGGATCAGACAGAGTGAGCATGGATTTATGAAGGGGAAATCATGCTTGATAAATATGTTAGAATTCGATGAAGATGTAACTAGTAGAGTTGAAAAGGGGGAGCCAGTCGATGTGATATCTTTGGAGTTTAAAAAGTGTTTGACAAAGTCCCACACAAGAGATTATTGTGTAAGATTAAAGTGCATGGGACCGAGGGAAGTGTATTGAGATGGATAGGAAACTGGTTAGCAGAGAAGAAACGAAGAGCAGGAATAAATGAGTCCTTTTCAAATTGGCAGGCAGTAACTAGTGGGGTGCCACAGGGATCGGTGTTGGGACCCCAGCTATTCACAATATATATTAATGATATGGATAAGGGAACAAAATATAACATCTCAAAGTTTGCAGATGATACCAAGTTGGGTGGGACAGTGAACTGTGATAAGGATGCAGAGATCCTTCAGCATGATCTGGAGAAGTTGGGTGAGTGGGAAAATCAATGGCAGATGCAGTATTGTTTAAATAAATGTGAGGTAATTCATCTTGGAAGCAAAAACAAGGAGGCAGATTACTACCTGAATGTCTGTAAATTGGGAGAGGGGAGTGTGCAGTAGGATCTGGGTGTCCTTGTGCACCAGTCGCTGAAGGTAAGCATGCAGGTGCAGAGGCGGTAAAGAAGGCAAATGGTACGTTGGCCTTCATTGCGAGAGGTTTCGAGTGCAGGAGCAGGGATGTGTTGTTGCAGTTCTATAGGGCCTTGGTGAGGCCACACCTGAAATATTGTGTGCAATTTTGGTCTCCTTTTCCGAGGAAGGATGCTCTTGCTCTCGAGGTAGTGCAGTAAAGGTTTACCGGCTGATTCCAGGGTTGGTGGGATTGATGCATGAGGAGACATTTACTTGGTCAGGATTGTTTTTGCTGAAGTTCAGACAAATGAGGGGGATCTGATAGACACTTATAAAATTCTAACAGGTCTAGAGAGGGCAGATGCTGGGAGGATGTTCCTTATGGTAGGTGTATCTAGAACCAGGAATCACAGTCTGAGGATTCGGGGTAGACCATTTAGGATGGAGATGAGGAGACATTTCTTCACCCAAACAGTGCTGAGTCTGTGGAATTCATTACCACAAGAAGTAGTTGACGCCAAAACATTGAATGTATTCAAGAGGCAGCTAGATAAAGCACTTGAGGTGAATGGCATCGAAGGTTATGGGGAGAAAGCAGAATTAGGCCATTGAGTTGGACAATCAGCGACGATCATGATGAATGGCAAAGCAGGCTTAAAGGGCTAAATGGCCTCCTCCTGCTCCTATCTTCTACATTTGCTGAATTAAAACAACAATTGATATTGCAGAAATATCTTTCAGCATTCTAGATGGGGCATCTGCCCATCTGTACACTTTCTTTCTGCCATCACAAACCCTTGTAAAATGGTGGTTAGCACTTTTCTCGTGAGCTTCTCCTGTTGTTGTCATGACATAATTTTGGTTATAAACCCTCTAAGGTGAATGGTTAGAAAAGGCTTATACCTGCTTTTTCCTTGAGACAGTCTGCTTAGGGACCTGTGTATTCTGGGAAGCTCTTGGGTGAAATAGGTTGGAATTCATTTTTCCTCAAAGTGGAAATCCATGTTTCCTGCAGTTCTGTCTGCGCAATTATGGACTGTCCTGTTTTTCCATTGTGATACAGTTATCTGACTGATCTCAAAGGCCTTCACTCACTGATGCTGCTGGGTTTCCAGCTTTTAGTTGATGCATACCACTGCTTTTCTCAGTCTCGTTACCAATTGACATCATGTAGGAATATTATTAGGAGCTTTTTGGAGATTGAGACATAAGCGAGGGGCTTGGGGCTTTGTTCCCTTTATACTCATGTGAGACGTGCGTGTCACTGGCAAAGTCTGTATTTTATATATATTTCTTCATTTCTCCCTGAACTTAATGTACATTTCTAGAAGTTGTAAAATTAACTAATTTGCTATGGATTTGGAATCATACATGTCTAAACTACATAAGGATGGCAAATTTCCATATAGGACATTGGTGAATCAGGTGGGCATTCACAACAATGGTCTCATGTTCACCATGAGACTAGATTTTAACTCCAGGTTTATTATTTGAAAATAAATTCTACCTACTGTCATTGTGAGATTAGAATTTGCACATTAACCTGGACTTCAAGATGCCTGGTCCAACATCATTACTGCTTTGCTGCTGTCTCTTCCCAACGTGCGCAAAAAGCTGTTGCAAACTGTTCATGTTTATTGCCTATAAACTATTCTATATAAGCATACATATCGTGGAGCAGAGCTGTGGTAATGCATTTTCCCATCAGGTTTCAGTCTCATGTGGCAACTTGATGGCATATTCCTTATGCACATGCTCAGTAGCTTTTGTCAAGCATTGGTACAATTAATCTTTCACTCCATTGCTGTATCTCCTCCCTATCTCTTGCCTTAGACCTTTAAAATTCAAGGTATCAGCTTTGCATTGGAAACAAGCTACATTCTTGAGACAAGGGTTGGTAACTCACCTCCTCCATAATAACACTCAACACTGCAGTCCCCCAGGGATGTGTCCTCAGCCCCCTACTGTACTCTCTGTACAACTACAACAGTGTTGCCAAATTCCGACCAAATGCCATCTACAAGTTCACAAATGACATCACCATAGTGGGACGGATATCTAACGACAAGTCAAAATACAGAAGGGAGATGGAGGGCTTGCTGACGTGGTGCAATGAAAACAATAGTCTCTCAACGTCAGCAAAACTAACGAACTGATCATCAACTTCAGAAAGAAAGGAGGAGAACTTACCCCCACCTACATCAATGGAACTGAGGTTGAGGGAGTGACGAGCATCAAGTTCCTCGGAGTGACGATAATCGACAACATGTCCTTCTCACGTAATTGCGACAGTCAAGAGGCACGACAATGCCTCTTCTTCCTCAGGTACCTCAGGAAGTTTGGCATGTCTGTCAGTTCCTTCATTAACTTCTACAGATGCGTCACTGAAAGCATACTGTTCGGATGCACAATGGCCTGGTATGGCAACTGCTCTGCCCAAGACTGGAAGAAACTACAGAAAGGGGTGTGCACAGCCCAGACCATTACAGAAGCCAGCCTTCCATCCATGGACTGCATTTACATGGTTCGCTGCCACGGAAAGGTGGCCAATATCATCAAAGACCCATCGCTCACTGGTAATCACCTCCTACAACCTCTTCGGTCAGGCAGAAGATACAGGAGCCTGAACACACGCACGAGCAGGTTCAGGAACAGCTTCTTTCTGGCCGTTATCAGACTGTTGGATGGACTCTAACCTCAAATAATGTAACCTGCAATGTAACCTGTATTCCTCTAAGTCTTTTTGATCATCCTTTGTACATCCTTTGCTTGCTGTGGTTTGTCTGTACCGCTTGTAAACAAAGCTTTTCACTATATTTCAATACACATGACAATAAATCAATCAATCAATGGATTAAAACGATTTCCCACCCCACTCCCAATCTATTATATTTAAATGAAACTGAATTCTCTAGTCTTTATAATATCATTGCATGTGGACTTCACCACTTGTTTCTTCCTTTATAGCTGTGGTTAACTTCAGAAGTGCTTCAATGCTATAAACTTTTGGATACTCTATGGTTGTGAACTAGGTTATATAATTGCAAGTCTTGCTTTTGCTTTCCTTCTTCAGCAGATTCTTTAGCCCATAATTCACGAGTTTTAAACATGTTTCTAGTTAGGTAGCAATGAAAGGATTTTCTGATAAATAATGAAATAAATACACAGTATACCTTATGTAATCTCAGACCCCCATTCCTGATGAAAGCACAACTTTAATGATTCCAATTCTTACTTGTTTTGATTATCCCTAACCATTCATTTTAAAAGCATTTAAAAATAATCTGTCTACCATAGATCCTGATAAAGTTCTCAACATGAAATAATGTAAAACTAATGTTATATAATGAGTAAATGTCTTTTTTAAAATTCTAATTTCATCTTATTCCCATTTTAAAATCACAAAAAAAAAGTAAGACTTTCAACTCTATTGTTCCAGATCCTGGAGGTTTTGAGCTGGTCCAAAGGAGATCTGCTGGAAGGAAATGGTGTCAGATTCCTTCCAGTTTTGTTGTGTGAGAGCTTCCAGATTATGGAGTAACCTTGTGATAATGTCACAGGGCTGTATATCTCCGAGCACGAATAGCAGAGGGTGGGCAGAATCAAAACAGATAAGACTACTACATCAGACTATACAAGACTACACCAAACTAGACAAGCATACTTCAGAATGACAGAGAGTCTTGACAGCACACGGACATGAACACACAAAGAAGAAAGATTATTTGTTATCTAATATAATAATAAGACCAAAGCCTGGTTTACCTATGATTACCATGTTAAGCAATATTTAGTATTAATACAAAATAAGTAGTGTTATTTTGTAGTCTAATCCTGAAGACAGTTCTTGACTTTGCTTGCTTCTCTAACAGATGTGCTGAACCTGAAATTATAGTGCAACATCAAACCACATGATAAAAGCAATCGCCATTTCCCTGCAAAAGTTGTTAACTTCCCCAGAAGTTTGAATTTTCCCAGACGTGATGGAGATTGAGTGATTCAGCACTTGTGTATTGTGGATGCTAAATGAATCTTACCTTGTATGTTACACTTGCTGAATATGTGCCATACTGCTACCAATTGAGTTTGCAAAACTTCCCAACTGTAAGAATATAAGAGTATTTCCTCACCAGTTTATGGTCGCAATGCAGCCTCCATGAATTTGTTTATTAAACATTTTATGCCTAATAATAGGCAGAAATTATTTCAGAACTATGTCAAAATTCAGATTCTAATAGCTTTTACAAGTCAATGCACTGAGGTATTGACATAGGTAGTTTTTATCATTTTATTGTGAATAAAAACAAGACAAAGTTATTGAAAAAATTATTGATATATAGTTAAAGAATTTTGAGATGTCCACAGAATATAAAGAAGATACATTAAAGCAAAATATTGCTTTTCTGGGTAAACCTTACAAGATTAATATCACCAGACAAAGAACCTCATCTAGCTTTACAAAAATTCAGATCACAGAGTACAGTGCTTAGATCTACAAAAGTATTAACTTTTAAAAGTCACTGCTTAAAAATGGTTCAATTTATATACTGAAATTGTTCTCTTTGACAGCGTTTATACAGGTCATTTAAGAGGCATCCTTTAAATCTTCATACAGCTTGAGGAGCTTTGGATCTGAGTTGAGAACCTGGACCCTAAAAGCAAACATGACACAACATCAGGGAAGGATAAAGTGAGCTGGACACTTTACTCCAGAGGACAGTTACACCACTCAGTCCAGGTAATTTAAACTTGATCTGTGATCAGGGATAGGAGGGCTGGACTGCAGGCGAGGCAGGTATAGAGACCAAGGGGGCTCCATTTGAGGAGCCTTGGCCTCTGCAATTGTCAACAATTATGAGGATCTTGCCAGTTGTGTTCAACATGTGCACTGGAGGGAGGATAGACAAACTTACTCTGCTAGCATGGTACAGGGAACCATTCAAGCGTGGGAAGGAAACAGGAATGTTGTCATGACAGGGGACAGTATAATAAGGGGGATAGATGCCGTTTGGTGCAGTCATGAATGGGAATCCTGAAGACTGTGGTGACTGCCCAATGACAGGATTAAGGAGATCGCTTTGAAGTGGGCGATGCACTTGGAGAAAAAGGGGACGGATCCAGTTTTTGTTGTCCACGTTAGTACCATTGGTAGATTTAGAAAGCCGGTTCTGCTTAAAAAGTTTGAATGGTTAGGAGCTAAATTTAAAAGCGCAACCTCCAAGTTAATTGTCTCTGGATCTGAGCCTTGGGAGTGGAAATTTCAGAAAGGAAAGGTTTGGAACGAATGCAAAATGAATTTCAAATAAATAATTCCAAACCAAAAACTTGATAATTTAAATAAATGAGTAATTCATAAAAATGACCATAAAAAGATGGACCTGAACTCACTATTAAACTCATGTTTACCACTTCGCTAAAGAAGGACAGCTAGAGAGACTTAGACTAGACCTCAAGGCTTGATCACCAGGGATGGTGGTAGGTTCTGGCACTAAGCAATGGAATTGAATTGAATTAACACCCTCTTGCCTATTCCCTGCTTGTGGTACACATTCCAAGCTGGCCTAGGCAATATTCATACAAAAGTAGTGTCAGTAGTGAATCTTTCAGCCTGGTCTTTCAAATCTCCCAGCCTGCTTCGTGGATACGCTTTAATGGAAAAAGAGGATGGAAAGCCTGGGCATTGTTTGGCTACTAGGTCTCACTCATTCAAAATAACAAGTTCAGCCACTTGGCACTTTGTGATGGCCATTTTTATGATTTACTCATTTATTTAAATTATCTGATTTTGGTTTGAAATTATTTATTTGAAATTCATGTTTACAGTTGTTCCAAACCTTTCCTTTCTGAAATTTCCGCTCCCAAGTCAGAGACAAAATGAAATGTAGACTCCCATTCAAAACCATTCAACAATCTGTTTTATATATAAAAGGAATGTCTGAATGGAAGGATTATTATATAATATTTGTCCAAGCAATCTAATCCCTGTCACTGATGTGCGCTGCATAAGGACAATGGGGAAATTTATAAGTTGAATATTATGTGCCTCTGCAAGGTGGGTTTTCAGTAATGGAGCATGTAGAATGGAAGGGGCGTCCTGCCCAGCACCTATCCACCCAGCCCAGAGGCCAAGCCCATAATACAGAGAATAGATGTGTTCTGAAATTTTTAGGCCATCCATTATATGGAAATAAATAGCACAGGTTCAACTGAGCCTTTTGATAGTTCAATTGATCCCAATATTAACCTGCCCATGTCTTATCAAAGTTGGACAAGCAGACGAGAGTAGTCAGCCAGCCTTATCTTAAAAGTTTGAAAAGTATTGTAGGTACACACACACACACACACACACACACACACACGCGCACGTATGCACGTGCACATACGCACACACACATACAAGCACACACACACATGCACGCATTCTCTCTCTCCCCCTTGCAAACACACTCTCCCCTACAAACACTCACTCACATGCATACACACACACTTTCCCACACACACTCTCAAATTTACTCACATTCCTTTACACGCACACTCATTCTTGCATACACGCACTCTCAAACACAGACACACATACTCCCACATTCATACATAATACATTTTATATATTTGGCCCATGTGCTATAGCCTGCAACTATGAGAAATAATTTGTTTCTACCCTACCTGCATCCTTTCCAAATGTTGAATTGAGTATATTTGATAATATGCATCATCTATCAAATCGTGTTTGAAAATGTTCAGATGTTCAAAGGACAAATTCACAAATCCTGTTGTCCCATTTGAAAGGCACGCACTGTGAATATAAGATGTCAACACTATGGCATGATTTTTTTGACCTGCATTTCATTTGATTGTAGCATTAGTGAGCTTACCGTGTTGATATCATTTATCAAGGGAGGAAATGAAAGCTTTCCACATCGTGATGAATGTGTGTGGCTGAACAACTTAACTGTCATTTATCACCTTTTGTTTAAGAATCAAGGTGAGGGATGTTTGTACTGAGAAATGGAATAGTCTCCACTTCAGACATGCAATGTTAAGTTAGACACAGTGCACAACTATGGCCCAAGATTGTGTCTGCCACAATTACAGAAAGGCATTGCCCTCTGCATCATCACGGTATGTGCTATTTCTGACTCCACGTCCTGTGATTGGTCAAAGAGTCATAGAGCCACAGAGTCATACAGCATTGGAGCAGAACCTTTGGTCCAATTTGTCCATGCTGACCAGGTTTCCTAAACTCAACTAGTCCCATTTGCCTGTGTTTGCCCATATCTCTCTGAACCTTTCATAGTCACGTACCTGTCTAAATGTTTTAAAGTTTTAACATGGAAGTTCAGATACACAATTCTTTGAGGTTTTCATCATATATAGATAGGTTAGTTGAGAAGGGGTTTAGTACGTTTGTGTTCATTGCTCAGACTTTTGAGGAAAGGAGTTGGGATGTTATGAATGCACAGGGCATTGGTGAGACCTCTTCTGGAGTACTGTGTCCAGTTCTGGTCGCACTGTTATAAGAAGGGTATTATTAACCTGGGGAAGCTTTAGAAGAAATTTACCAGGACATTGCTGAGACCGGAGGATTTGAGTTACAGGCAGAGGCTGGATGCAGGTTCAGTTGCAATGTTTAAAAGACATTAGATAGGTACATGAATAGGAAATGTTTGGAGGGATATGGACCAAGTGCAGGCTAACGGGACTAATTTAGTTGAGTTTATGGCTGGTTTGGACTGGTTGGACTAGAGGGTCTGATTCCATGCTGTATGACTCTATAAATGTTGTAATTGTTCTGGCCTCTACCACTCCCTCTGGCAGTTTGTTCTCTCAGTCTGAGAAAAGATATTACCTTCAACAAACCACATGTTTAAGTTGGGCCATTGGAATCTCCTTCGTCTCCAATGCAGGGCTTCCTCTCTTCTATGAAAGTGGGACTTGAAGGTTAGGGCAGATTTTCTCCTGAGTCTTCTTGGGTAGCTGCATGGTCTTCCACAACGCGTCTTGCTGCGAGTGTTTACAGGGGTGACTTTGAAGTGTGTATTTTTAACTTCCTTAACTTGGACTTTCCCAATGTTCTATGAGCTTTAATAGGGTCATGAACAGAGGTCAAAACATACATTGGGGTTGGGCCAACCCTTTCACTGATGCCATGCTGGGGCGGTATAAAGTACATGTCCTCAGGCAGTGGCTGGAAGTCAAGGTGCCAGAAATCCTGATTGATACTTATCCAATACACAGCACTTGGGCTGGTTGTAATTGGTTCCTCCTGAACCTTTTTGACCTCTTTGGCCTTGGTTTTCACTGTTCTCTGTAGCCAATAGCTGTTGGCTGCTGTTTAATATAGTTAGGCCCATTGTCTGTCAGATCTGACTTCTGCAGCTGTGAGTCAATTTAGAATGTCCAGTTTTGGGCCTGTGATTGCTTGCCCACAATGCCACAACTTTCTGCAGTCTTTCTCCATTTAAATAGTGCTCAGCTCCTCTATTCTGCCTGCCAGAATGTGTAATATCACATTTTCCTTCATAATTCCATCTGCCAAGGTTGTGCCTATTTTCTTAACCTGCCTCTATCCATCTGCAGACTCTTTGTGTCATCCTCACCATTGACCTTCCCACCGTTTGCGTCATCTGCAAATTTGGCTGCAGTGCATTCACTTTCCTCGTCCAAGCCATTAATAAGTAATTATGGTCCCAGCACTGATCCTTGTGGCACTTCACTAGTTACAGGTTGTTATCCTAGTCAACCAACCCTCTAACTATGCTAATATACTACCTCCAACATCATGGGCTCCTACATTAAATAGTAATGTAATGTTTGGCACATTATCAAACTACCTTCTGGAAATCAAATATATTATATCCACTACTTTCCAGTTAACTATCTGCTTGCTACCTCCACAAAGAATTCTAGTAAATTTGTCATGCATGATTTTCTCTTCATGACACCATGCTGACTTTACTTGATCATATTAATTATTTCTAAATACTTTGCCATTATCTTCTCTATCATAGACTCTAACATTTTCTAAATGACATTGTTGGTAATTAGATATTTGTGGGTAATTATTTCTTGTTTATCCTTAAAAGTTCATAATTTATTTGCCATCAAAGGTTTTATTAATGGTATTAAAATTTACTCACTGTTGTACAACTTATCAGGAGTAATAAGGTTTATTAATCAAAATAAATTAAGGCAAAACTAAGTTAAGTAACATCTAACAAAGATGACAGAGTAGGTTATGTGTTGTGGTGTAGTGTGTGGTGCGTGATTGACCCCAGTGTGATCATAGGTGATCACTTCTGAAGTAAGCGTTTGTGACTCGGGAACTTCAACTCAGAGTCATTTGCACTGGAGACTGAGTTACAAGTACTGTGCTACATTAGTGAGGGGAAATGTCACCAAGACACTTTATTCCATATGGTAAACTCAGTACTTTGAATAAGAGACAAGGTATAGAGCTGGATGAACACAGCAGGCCAACCAGCATCAGAGGAGCAGGAAAGCTGACGTTTCGGGTCTAGACCCTTCTTCAAA